>NC_074716.1:26449921-26758330 GCF_947242115.1 Biomphalaria glabrata
GGTGTAACAAATATTTAAATCAGAGAAGTACAGAATAACTTAGAAAATAAAAGAAAAAAAAATATAGATGTAGATCATAAAATATAGTTGATAAAAACCCTGACCAATAAAGTCATAAAAGCATACGTTATACAACATAAAGCTCATGAGTTTTGGTGGATTTCTTGTCGGTTTCTAATGTTGATTTATTGGATGAGAGGGAGGATGGATTATTCTGTTGTTTTAAGCAATTCTGGCCGATTAATCCTATAAATATTGCTAGAATGCAACAACAACTACTATGAATGAATATTTGAACCAACTTACGGTTCAGGAGAGTGGTCAGGTTTAGCCCCGTGTCGAACATACTGGGTACACTGGAACGTTCTAAAGGCCAAGGAGGCGAGGAAGTCACGTGCTGACAGAAGTCCAGCCACTGGTCTCAACTGGAATCCAGTTTTACCTTCAGGAATTATACAATTTTATACAGACTTCAAAGATCTAGATGTGAACTTGACATTACAATAGGAATAAGAGAAATCATTTAATGGGAATCATTGGGCGATTGTCAAGATATTAATCACAGTACATGGTATCGATAATTTGAACATAAATAAGGTTGCTGACCAGAATGTGCTTAGAATACCGATATTAAGTTGTTTAGTTCATCGATATAATTGTATAAATTGTAGTACTCTGTTTTAAGTTATTAAGTTGTCTCAAATTTAGACAATCAGAAGTTTTGGAGTTTTCGTTTTTTAAACCTAAAGGATCTTCTGGAAGAACTTGCCTTAATGTTTCATACCAAATAAATCAACATGATAGTATGGTGACAGTTAGCTTTTGATATGTCACGACAGAGTGTCCCAGTCGTACATTAAATCTATGATAGAAGCGTGATAGTGCCGTACAATGTTCCTATGACAGTGACTCTAGATCTAGCAATACATACTGGGTAATCTTTTTGATAATCCTGGCATTAGAATCCACAAAGGGTGGCCACATTTTGTCCTCAGTGCATCTACAATAAAGAAATGCCCTTAGTGAACTGATCATTCAATATGTCCCTCAGAGAGCTCGGCGCTCCACGGACCTCGGAACTCTGTGCCCTTTGATCTCAGACACCGTGCTTCACTACATTCAAGAATAACATGAAGATCTATCTGTTCAAACTTGTTTAGATTTTAGTTTGTCATTTAGCTCTTGTGTTTAGGTTTGTTATCACATCGCCTTGAACCTATATTGTTGTATGTGTTCACGATGTTGAACTGAAATTTGTATTTGTAGTACTGAGATGACATTAAAGGTATGCAGAGGTGAACTTACGTTTGATAAACTCGGAGACATCCTCCAACTGGGGTATCTTCTCCTCACAGAACCCGCCCTCTTTCTCCAATAGGTTGAAGACCTCAATGTGCTCTTGACAGGCGTGAGTCGGAAATAAGTTCTTCAAGTTTCTGTACACGTGCGCCCTGGTGTGAGTACAAGGGTGTTAGTGCAAGATGTTGAGTACAAGATGTGTAATTACAAGATGTTTGATTACAAGATGTGTGATTATAAGATGTGTGATTATAAGATGTGTAATTACAAGATGTGTAATTACAAGATGTGTGAGTACAAGATGTGTGAGTACAAAATGTGTGATTGTAAGATGTGTGATTGTAAGATGTGTGATTATAAGATGTGAGATTATAAGATGTGTGATTATAAGATGTGCGGGTATAAGATGTGTAATTACAAGATGTGCGGGTATAAGATTTGTGATTATAAATATGTGAGTACAAGATGTGTAATTACAAGATGTGAGGGTATAAGATGTGTAATTACAAGATGTGTAATTACATGATGTGTAATTACAAGATGTTTGATTATAAGATGTGTAATTACAAGATGTGTGAGTACAAGATGTGTGAGTACAAGATGTGTGATTATAAGATGTGTGATTATAAGATGTGTGATTATAAGATGTGCTGGTATAAGATGTGTAATTACAAGATGTGCGGGTATAAGATTTGTGATTATAAATGTGTGAGTACAAGATGTGTGAGTACAAGATGTGTAATTACAAGATGTGCGGGTATAAGATTTGTGATTATAAGATGTGTGAGTACAAGATGTGTGAGTACAAGATGTGTGAGTACAAGATGTGTAATTACAAGATGTGCGGGTATAAGATTTGTGATTATAAGATGTGTGAGTACAAGATGTGTGAGTACAAGATGTGTGATTACAAGATGTGTGATTACAAGATGTGTGAGTACAAAAGGTGCGGGTATAAGATGTGTGAGTACTAGATGTGTATATCAGAGTCAACCAAATATTACTTAATTTACCAGGTATTGTTTTCTTCCTCTGTGTACTGTACTCTTGGGATACTCTGTCCACTGCAGATACAAAAATGTTCACTTAAATAATGTATTTACTTCAGAAGATTCTAAATGTTTATATTGATAAGATGACGCTTTTGGAAACAGACATTTCATATTAGCCGATATTATAATATTAGAGTAGTAGTTGAGTAATTCAATTATATTCATACTAATTAGATGAAAGAAGATCAAATGTAAAAGTGGTCATCCAGGAAGGAAGTAAATTACTGTTGGAGACAATTTTATGAAATATATTTGAAAAAAAAACATTGCCGCTGATGTGTAGCTTCAAGTCAGGACAAAAGTCAAACTGATGACTGGGAATGTCTCTTCCAGTGATGTCTTCATTATAACCAACCAGATGATCGCTCTTACTTAACATGTTGGTGATAAATTATTGGTTTGTTTTGTTTAAATATTAGTCATACATTGATGTACAGATAGAAACAGTCATAGTAGCCTTGACATAATTACGTAGTGTACAGCTAACATCAACCACAATAGTCTTGTTCTGAACTTATCATAGATCTATCTAAACCTGCCCGGATTTACGGTAGTGTTGACTTCTGGACGCTCAGGGTCTCCTCAATACTATGTCTTTACAAAAAATTAAATGACATCAAGAAAGAAAACGAGCATTTGGTGTAACTTTTTGTTTCTTCACAGACATCTTTTTAAGTTTGTTCAATAAATGCATTTTGTATTTAAACTTTCGAGAGAGATAGTAGAGGCCTCCATAAAAGTCCAGTCCATGGCTTTTACTGACTAAATTCCAGCACTAGATCTGACTAAATAGAGTTAGAAAAAAAACAACTTTAATTGTCTAAACAAATCACCATACTAAAAGTCAATCACATGTACGTTGTACTGTATTTCCTTATTCAGTTTATTTTGAATAACATTGGTATAAAAAGAAGTCATAGTTTACAACTTTTATATTAAAAATAAATAACAAACAAAGGGCAATAACTCTTATCATATTAAATCGAGAACCTTGACTTACTATTTGTACCCAAAGGCAATGTCTGCTATTTCCTTTCTTCTCAGTCTGTAGTTTTTGTCTGCGAAACCCTAAGACAGAGTTTAATGACACTTGTCATAAAATATAAGAGTTTATATGAAACACAATGTTTAACAAGATTACAAAGAGAGTTTGTGTTACACAAACTCAGAGGCGGCCCCCGTCGAAGTCGGATCCCTGTCGGATCTGCATATTCGCAAATAATATTCAAGAGGTGATTTAATTTTGATGTAAAATGTTTTACACGTTTCGGATGTTCCTTCAGTGTTGAAGATAATTACTTCCTAGTTCCAGGACGAC
Source organism: Biomphalaria glabrata (assembly GCF_947242115.1). Classification (NCBI taxonomy): domain Eukaryota; kingdom Metazoa; phylum Mollusca; class Gastropoda; family Planorbidae; genus Biomphalaria; species Biomphalaria glabrata. The sequence goes on from NC_074716.1 coordinate 26,453,591, forward strand.
GGGGGATGGGAGCGGGCAGGGTTTGAACTCTGGGCCATCCATAAATCTGAACGACAGTCCAGCGCGCAAACCGCACGACCAGGCAGCCATCCGATGGTCAAAAGTAATAATGTTTCAAAGATTCATTTGCCGTAAATTTAAATTTAAATTTAATAAAAAATAGTAGATTAGTTTTAGTATATTAAAACATTACAATATTGATCAAAACGTTTGGAAATGAAAATCTACACTTTTTTTTACTCTTTAAGTTTAGAAATCGAAATTCTACATCTTAATCTAGTCTATTTTAGTCTAAACTAGATCTAGAAATTCTAGATCTAGACTCTAAAATAATTTTAATTAGAATATAAATCCAGATCTAGATATACTGTAATAAAAATCTAGATCTAGTTTAAAAAATCTAGATTAGATCTAAATCAAGATATCATTCCTTTTTTAAACGCGAGTCACATAACGAGGCTTAATAAACATTACTAGGCCGAGTTCTTTTTTCATTTCGTTTGAAGAATTTATTCCATATAACGTCAGAGGGAAAAAAAAACCACTACGCCACAAGGCCTAGCTAGACTAAAAATCACCTTCATCAACACGAGCCATTTCTCGAGTGTTCATAGACATTGGTGCACCGAGTGCGTTCTTTTAGCATTTCATTTAAAGAATTCATTCCATGTGACGTCAAAGGAAAAAAAAAACACTACGTCACACGGCTTAGTTAGACTAAAATATGTTTACATTAATACAAGCAATTTTTTCGAGGGTTAATAGACATTGGTGCACCGAGTGCGTTCTTTTAACATTACATCTAAAGAGTCCATTCATATGACGTCAAAGAAAAAAAATTCCATTACCTCACAATAGGCTAGTACCGGTACCATAAAAAAAAATGTCTTTATTTACACGAGATATTTAACGAGGGTTCATAGACATTGGTGCACTGAGTTCTAATAGAATTTATTTAAAAAGGATCAAAGCGGCATTGTTTTTGCGTTTTGTCTGTCAGTCGGTCTGTCCGTCATCTTGATATAAAAAAAAACAACTAAAATTTATTAAAAATTGATTAACCTTTATTTTACGTTTCAAAACATCGCAATAATTTTTAGGTATGAACACAATTGAAAAGTTTATATAATAGATTGTTCCGGATGTTTGTATAAATAGTAAAAGAAAAAGAGAATTTTAGATAAATGTAATACCGTTAATTAATTTTTTTGGATGGTCTCGTATAAAAATTAGATGTACTACAGCCACGTGGAGAGATTTTCATACCTTAATTTGGTGTTTGGATTCTGTTTTCCTTAAAAATCGGAACATAATATTAACGATAATTAGATTTTTTAATGTTTTAGGTAGAAAGTTAAATGTACTGTAAGAGAGTAGTGAGTTAAAATATTTTTCATAAAAATCCGTAAAAACATTATTTCGTAAATGAGAAGATTATTTGTTTATTAATTAGAAGAGGGAGTTCAAACAATTATTTGGCGTTAGTAGATTTTTAAATAAATTCGGAAATTTGTGGCGACGATTTGTAAGAAACAAAATCCGGAACTTTCTTTATCGATTACAAAACTTCTATGTTATGTTTTACAAGAAAATTAAATGTCTAAAAAGTAATTTTCAGTAATCAATTCTAGTAAATTACTTTTTTTTAAAGCCTTATGCGATTTCAAACAATCATTAGGCATAATTCATGTTTTATAAAAACAATATCCGGAACATTTTTACACTTAATGAAATATAAGTCAGTATAGAGATTTTGATTTAGCATTAATATGCTATTTACATAAAAAACGGAACAACATATTATTGATAATGTGTTTTTGCAACGTTTAAGCATGGAAATTGAATGTAATATAAATTAGAAGAGCAAACAAACATTTGTTGGGGTTGATTAGTTTTGCACAAAAAAATCCGGAACAATTAATTTTTAGATACTTAAAACTATTGAGATGTTACGGGAGGAACATTAAAGTGTAAATCAGATTTTCAATAGCTTTTAGAGTTCTAGTTTTTTTAATCTAATCGTGACGGACAGACTGACCAACAGACAAAACGCACAGAATCTTCTTTATTCGGATGGGGGCACTAAACAAAAAATAAATAAAATCTGATTTTTTTAAAAAGTTTAAGGAATTGGTTTAGCACCTGAACATGTAGCGACGTTACGCTACTGCACGAAAATCGCTGCATAGAAAGTCCATTAAAAAAAATGTGCGTGATATTTACATACAAAATGCATTATTAGCCTTTATAAACAAACAGAAATGTTTTCTTTTAATTTTAGCAGCTAGTTGACCAGAAAAAACATCTTTAACTATTATTTATATTTGTTGTAAACATTTCCTGTACATTTTAAAAATATATTTGACTTAGTGATACTGAAAATACACAAAAATTGCCTATCTTTGTTAGCATATTGTAACATTGCCTCCCTTACATTTACGTAATTGTTTTAGAATTGGTGTATTTTTATGAAAAAATCGCTTGCATAATTAATTTTATAAATTAAACGGTTTGCTTTTAGAAAACCAAAAGTAGCCGTTGCACCTAAACTTTTCAAGCCGCATTTAATGATGAAATAATATTTTTCATATCTCTTCTAGTTTTCGAGATCTGAGTGTGACAGACGGACAAGACGGACAGACGGACAGACGGACATTTTGCACAAACCTAATAGTGGCTTTTTCCCCTTACGGGGGCCGCTAAAAAGATATACACAAATACATTCAGACTAAAGATTTAATAGTTGACAACATCACCAATTACTCAAAATTATTTATATCTCTAAGAACATAGTAACATTACAATAGAAACAAACATTGGAACAAAAAGTTCATACCCTAAATGCAATTATAAGTTTCTTTGGGGATACCTGTTCAGGTATCTGGCGTTTCAATATCTTAAGTGTCTGCTTTTGCAATAGTATTTTTTCCCAGTTTATTGTCAACCCTGATGGGTGTCACCCGTTTCGGACCGCACCACTCGCACCCAACTAACGACGCCATTGAATGTCTGAATGACCTTTGCATTATCTGCCTGCAATTTTTTTTTCTAAGACGAAGATCGGTTTGATTCTGAGCACTTAACAGAACGAAAACTGCAGTCTTGGAGGAATTCAAACATGAAGTATTAGGTTAAGGGTTAATTAGCTCTCACCGGGTGCGTGTAATCCAGATCGGGTTCAAATCTTGTTATAAGGTGAGTACATCGGTCAAGGTCAGAGATGTGCTTCGGAAACCAAACATCTGACAGAAATTGTAGGATTTCAAGAATAAAATTGTTTTCATCCAAATTTGTAGCTAGATGTTAAAAATTAAAACTAATTTCTATAACACTACTATCAGTGTAAATTTTATATAAACATAAACATACATAATTATTTTTGTATAAGGTAATTACGACAATTAAGAATTAAGAAAGCATTTCCACAATTACTTTCAGCGAAACAGCACAATAATTAATATTTTTTCTTAACGATTTAACAATTTAAGAACCATGATTGTTTTATATCGAAAGAAATCAAGAGTTTTATCAACACCTCAAGGTTTAAATTTAAGCTAGTGCTAGGGGCTCAAGTTACACTAACCTCAAGGGTTAAATTTAAGCTAGTGCTAGGGGCTCAAGTTAGACTAAGCTCAAGGGTTAGAGTAAAGTTTATGTCAAGAATCAAATTTCAGCTTGGGTCAAAGTTTAAAGTTAAACTTTGGTTAATGTTTAGGGCTTGCGTATCAAACTAGTCTCCTTGCAACTCTAGCTCTCTAGTTCTTGTCTTTTCGTTGACAACGTTTTGAAATATAAAAGAGAGTTTAGATAGATAGATAGATAGATAGATAGATAGATAGATAGATAGATAGATAGATAGATAGATAGATAGATAGATAGATAGATAGAGATAGATAGATAGATAGATAGATAGAGATAGATAGATAGATAGATAGATAGATAGATAGATAGATAGATAGATAGATGGATTGATGGATAGATAGACAGACAGACAGACAGACAGACAGACAGACAGACAGGCTACCTTTCTTCTCCGGTTCCTTCTCCTCCAGAAGTTTCAGCTCTGTAATGAGCGGGCTCTGCTTGGCCTCAGCGCAGACGTTCAGGAACACATCGTGGGAGCAGACAACCTGTAAGAACAGCTGGTACTGGTGTACACTGGCCAGGGACTTGCGGGACTCCACGTGGGTGATGAACACTTTGCCGTTCTGTTGGAGAGGGCGGGGGATGAAAGAATGAAACAAAACTAGTTACCGCTCTTCATTTTGAAAGTTTGTTTTATTTGTATTCTAACAATCCTAAAAGGTGTTTCAAATTCTCTGGTGCTGCATGGATTTAGATTCATTAAAGGGAGACAAAATTCATTGTAGTCTCCCCTTAAGAGTGTCCACTGAAAAATGTTCTTATCTTATATAATACAGACGTTACTTCAAAAAAGATGATTACGTCCTACGCGTCATGCATTTAGTCATGCATATTAGCCAATGTCCTAAATTCTGCCAAGTCACTGGTTTTCCTGGCTAGCTCAGGCAACCCATTCCATGCTCTAATAGCACTAGGAAAAAAGGAGCACTTGTACAAATTTGTCCTAGCATATGGGACGAGGAATGGGCCTTTATCTTTATGTCTTTTTGAGTATTTTATTAAATTTTGTTTTTATATTTGAAGACTATGGTTCAATGCTTTATGTATAATTGCTACTTTACTTTTGCGTCTTCTGTCCTGAAGGCTTTCTAAATTTAGTGATTTTACTAAAAGTGTTACTCTAGTCAAATGTGAATATTCGTTTGTTATGAATCTCACTGCTCTATTTTGTGTCTGTTTCAGTTTCTTAATGTTTTCTTGAGTTGAGGGGTCCCAAACAGAGGATGCATATTGTATTATTGGCCTAACCAAGATTAAATAACATTTTAGTTTTATGTTCTTATTTGATTTATAGAAATTTCTTTTAATAAATCCTAATGCTTTGTTTGATTTTTTTATATAGTTTCATCAATATGTGGATTCCATGACAGCTTTTCATTTATTATAACACCTAGGTATTTTGCGTTTTTAGTCTGTTATTGGTTCATCATGAATAAGATAAGTAGAATTAATTTGTTTTAGTTTTTTTTTGTTTGTTACTCTTAACAACTGACATTTTTCTGGGTGGAAAGACATGCTCCAATTTGATTCCTATTTCTGTAATTCATCTAATTCTCTTTGTAAAATTTCTGTATCTTGTGTTGTTTTTATTGTTCTATATATGATGCAATCGTCTGCAAATAATCTAACTTGTGTTCCTGAAATAATACAATTTGGTAAATCATTTATGTAAATTTAAAAAGCAGTGGACTAAGACTTTTCCTTGAGGTACAACTCAGTTTATTGTTATTGGTGTTGATTTAGAGACATCTATTATTACAGTTTGTTCTCTCAATATCAGAAAATCTTTAATCCACTGATGCAATGGACCATCAATGCCAAAATATTTTAATTTTTTAAGCAAACTATGGTGGTGAACTTTGTCAAAAGCCTTAGAAAAATCTAGTAAGATAGCATCTATTTGCTCACTATCATCTAAACTCTAAACCTTTTGAAAAATCTTCAATTAGTCCTATTAGTTGTGTTTCACATGATCTATATTTCCTAAAGCCATGTTGGTATGGAGTAAGGACATTATGTTTGTCTAAGTTGTTTGTGATGTTGCTACATATTATGTGTTCTAGGATTTTACATGTGATGCTGGTAAGTGATAGATAGTTCTTGTATAATATGATAGGTATAGTAGTAGCAGTAAAGTCCTCAGACAAGTTATGGAAATTTTCCTAGGAATGTTCAGTGTCACGCAGATGTTTACGAGGTCAGCACTCCCTATGGCTGATATTACAGTTGGAAACAATGCAATTTTATTCTCATATTCCACAGCCGCTATAACTCCAAGTTAACATCCACAGCCGCTATATCTCCAAGCTAAAGTTTTTAGATTTCGTTCTTTTGTTACCATCGTATTTTTTTTATAACGTTATTATTATTGTTACATTCTTATTATTATTATGTTAGAAGCGAACGAGTTTTCATTCTGTAGCACTGTCAGGTTAATTTAGCTCCCTTTACAGTGTCCACTGAGGTCGATGAGGCAGGTCTGCAGTAGTATTGCCCTTTGTCGAGTAAGAAGCGTTGCTATGCTGCTAAAATTGAATGATGTGTATAATAAGAAATACTGCTTATTAATTGTTATTTTTTATATTATTTTATATTATATTCGACTTCAAAGCATTATAATTTGTTGTTTTCTAAAAAAAAATATTCTAAATATTTTAAACATTTTTTTACAAAAATCTAAACGCGTTTACATAAATATGTATAAAACTATGCAAAATGAATAAATATACTCCACTTACTAAATAGTCTCCCGTGTATTTTAATATGAACAATGAAAAGTTTTAAAAATAGTGTATTTGAATTTTGAATGAAAAAACTGCTTAAATAGTTGATTTTAAAAATTCTTTTGCTTTCAGAAAACAAAAAAAAAGTAGTCTTTGCATCAGAATTTGAAAACTCTTAAATATCATACCATCAGATGTTCCCTATCTGTTCTAGTTCATGAGATCTCAACAGAACGGAGGAACAGAAAAATCACACAAAGCTAATAGCTGCCAGTCCCTTTTCGGGGGGTCGCTAAAAATGGTTCAGTTTGAAGTATTGTTCAGATAGACAGACAGAGAGACAGACAGACAGACAGACAGATAGATAGATAGATAGATAGATAGATAGATAGATAGATAGATAGATAGATAGATAGATAGATAGATAGATAGATAGATAGATAGACCACTAAAGCAACACCTAACAATCCCTTTCTCCTGTCACGTGTTATGCAAAGCTCGGTAAAACGATATGTCTCTCCTAACTGTCCGACATCTTTCGTCAATTTCCGGACCCAATAGAAAAGAGATTTTCAAGAAAGCATTAAAAAGCAAACATTCGGTTCATCGAAATGTGCAAAAAAATAAGAAAACAGGGGGGGGGGGTAACAGTGACCTTTCACCTTTTACTTCATGTTTCAAAGAGTCTTTCAGATTTGACAGACAAGATTTCAAAGATTTCCTTCAATCAGCACAATCTTTACTTCCAAACGGATTGGTTTTAAGTTTTGAGTTACGAAACAAGAAAAAAGGTTTTAAAATACTTCTTTTTTGTAAGTCATTACCTCCTTTATAGATCTTATAGAGCGATTAGTTTGCTCTTAATAAATAAAGATTGTTAGATTCGTAAAATACATTCTAAAGAAATATTTTTAAAAAACATTTGCTAGAACAAACTTTTACAAGTGCCCTTTCCATTCAAGAGGCTGATTGAATCAGCCATTATCTTATTACAGTTTAACTCTCTCATTAATTATCCTGACTAAATGAACCTATGGATGTAGGCAGTACGTAGAACGTAATAAACTTCTCTTTTATTGACGGTCTCAACACAAAAGTATTTTTTTTTAAAAGGTACCTAAAAATGTTTGGAGATCTTTTTTTCGCTCTCTTTATTGTTTTCTGTTTGTTTGTTTTTTCGTTGTCTTTTTTTGTTTTGTTTTGTTTTTGTTTGTTTTGTTCCTTTGATCAACTTACAACTGCTCTAACGATTTTCTTAGAAATTTGACAATTTCTGTATATCTTGGGATACAAAACATTCTACCTAATTGCTTACAATGGTTTACCATAATGATTTTTCAAAATTCAATTTTCTTAAAAATTAATATTGGTCTGGAAATAAATACAAAGACAGTCAGGAACATTTTGGGTATTTGGCATCATTTTAAGATCTATCCTTCTTGAGTTATTACGACCAAAGTAATCCATTCTTAAAGACAACCTGCACCCATTAAACCACTATAACATAAGATCTGAACGAAGTGTTCATCTTCTTTCCATTAGGACTAAAACAGAAAGATTTAAAAACTCCTTCATCCCACTATCGGTCAGAGTGTTACAAGATCATCTGTCGTCATGGAGAAGTACATGGAAGTCTAATTCATAAAGCGCTGGTTGTGAGTGTGTATGTGTCTCGTGTGTGAATGTTGTTCGTATTTGCATCTATATTGTTTATTTAAAGTAATAACGCTGAGGTTGTCAATTGTAGTCAAACTGAATTTCCATTTGATTGGATCAATAAAATTATCTTATATTATCTTATCATATTTTATAAAAAGTCGTCCGCTTCATAGAGGAGGAATAGTCTTTTTTTTTCTCTCTATGCTTAAAAAATGTGACTAAAATGGATAAAAAGAAAGAGAAAACATTTCGCCTTGGAATTGAATAGGCCACATGAGATTTTGTTGCTTGGATCTCATTCTCTCAGTTCTGTAAGCAGGACATTGTACTAAACACTTTGATTCACATTGTGATATGAACATAGAACTAGTTGATACTGATGTTGGTTTCTATTTAAAAACAACAGCACTGATATACAAATCTATCTCTGGATGTTTGCGTTCTGTGAGTTACACAGCCAATCCTATAGAACTAGACGCTAAGCCTGAAAAACAGTGAAATATTTGACACAGGAAATACAAGAAAAAGAATGGTGGGTAAATGTAATGGCGACTATTGTTAATTCATTAGTGCAAAGAGCTACACGAGTCCCCACTCAAGCGTGTATTGGGTTCACTTCCGGTTCCTGGCTGCAGCGTCCCCTGGTGGTCACGTTATGCCAGGGACTAAAAATAAAACGTGTCGCTCTAGTTTCTGGCAGAAGTGACTTAACGTGAGGGGGGGGGAGGCTCTTTCTGTCTGGTTGAGTGACATTTAAACAGAAGAGCTCGCCAAGACACTTTCAAACATAGAGTCCAGTGGATGAGAAGGCAGGGCTTTTATAAATGTAACAGTCAAGAGAAGTAGCTTGTGAAAAAGTTTTTCTTTATTTCCAAATTTAACCTTCGACATCTTGATACGTTAAAATCTTTAGTGGCATAAAGGTTGTAAAGTTGTTGTTTTCAAGATTTGATATAACCATTAATGCCTTATAAAAACTATTTTCAAGATTTGATATAACCATTAATGCCTTATAAAAACTATTTTCAAGATTTGATATAACCATTAATGCTTATAAAAACTATTTTCAAGATTTGATATAACCATTAATGCCTTATACAAACTATTTTCTTTCTCTTAACAAGGCATAAAATAAATATTATTGCACTACAATATTAAATGAAGATCTACTAGAGGGTGGGAGTGCTGGAGATCGCCCACTTCTAAGATATAACGATATATGTCACGAAGCACTTCAAGAGTGACTTCAACATATTGGAGACAGAAGTTCAAGAGGCATGTAGGACAAGCTTTAGGGAGGGGTCCTGGATCGAAGGATAACTTTGCATCCTCTGGTGACCAGAAACGAGACCATTCGTTATACAAGGCCTCAACACTGGCCTGCAACGTCATAACCTATGGGCAGTTTAGACCAAAAGCTCATTACAGGTCTGTACGACGCGGCAACGAGCTATTGGTCTAAACTGCCCACAGGCTGTTACGTTGCAGGTCAGTGTTCAGGCAATATTCTATAACTATTGGTCTCGCTAGAAATGCCTAACTTGTGAATGTGCATGTGTATCAGTGATTGGCTTCTATTGTCACGTGACGTGTTGCAGGGGAATAGGATTATTAACCGAAACGTAAAATGCCATAGGATTGAAGATATAGATAGATAGATTGTGTACACAGGTCAGAAGTGAAGTTCATTACAAACTAAATCTAACTCTCCAAGACGGCGAAGGAGGGCAGGGTTTGAAGTCGAAACCATCTAGATGACAGTCCAGAGCGCACTGATAATAAGGCTTGTCATCGAGCCCGAACAATAATGAGGATCGCAGTATTTCCCGTGGCTACACAGCCCCAGCTGTGACCTACATATTTTGCCACATTCAGGGCAAGCAAAACCATTGTCCGCCGATATTCGATTTTAGATTTTCGTCTGCGTCTATCCTCGACAGCGGATTTTCTTTTGGTCTCAAATGTGTATCCCGCGGCCTTTGTGGGTGACCTCCGGCTGTCTCGTTCTGAAGCAACCTGATGCTCTCTTCTAAGTCAGCTAAGGTAAGTTGGAGACTAAGCTGGTCTTTAAACCGTTTACGGGGGATATTTCTGTTACGTCGACCACCTTTAAGCTCACCAAAAAAGACTGATCTTGCCATACGTTCGTCCCCCATACGTGCGCACTACAAGGCAGTTGATAACGTTTTTTTTTTCAAACCTACGAATTTTTTCTTTTCATTTTACTGGATACTTTCATTTTGTAGTTAATTTGGACAAAAAACTTGCCTCTAAGCCAAAGCTTTAATTTTCGATTTGATTTGTTGACAGTGAGTTTGGAAGTTTTCCCCTCCAACACAAACTCGGTGGACAAAGACTGGAAGAAAAGGGACAGTTCATTTGGTCAATAGATCTGATTCCAATGGGGCTACCTTTTTAGAATAGGGACAGTTCATTTGGTCAATAGATCTGATTCCAATGGGGCTACCTTTTTAGAATAGGGACAAACAATGTCGTTATAACTTTCAGATGACATTGTCAGGATCGCGAACCAATAGCGAACGGAGATTTTGTTAGCATTCAATTTAGCTTTGTGTGCTCAGTGCTTACACCAGCATTAGCGATGCCAAGGGGGGTCGAGGGGCTCCGAGGAAAATGTCATCCCACGTGTACGCCAAACTGTCGCTGTGTGCGCATGCGCAAGATTGTGTATGGGAATGAGCTGCGTGGGGGGATGGTTAAAAAGGAAGATGTGTGTGTGTTACAATGACAATGTGAGGTGGGATGGTGTGGGGGGACTGTGTATTCACAAGTTTGAGCCTGTAAGAGTGTCATGGTTCGGTGATAAGAGGTAGCCCTGTGAAGAAGAGTATAGAACAGAAAGGTCATATATTTCCTCGAACTAGTCGTCTTTGTGTGGATGTGTGTGTGTGTGTGTGTGTAAATTGGGTGGATGTGTGTGCTTTTATTGAACATTTGGAACAACTATACGAGCCAAGTATTGACACACATGAAAGCTGAGGCATCGATTTTTTCATGAACAAAAAAAAAAGTTGGCAACAATAGAAGTAAATCATTTTGAATCATTTGACCATGATTTGACCATGATTTGACCATGATTTGACCATGATTTGACCATGATTTGACCATGATTTGACCATGATTTGACCATGATTTGACCATGATTTGACACTGAATCTGAAGTGAAAAATTATGTACCAATGCAAGTCACAAAACTATTAGAGAACAGAACATTTATCACTTTAATTACATTTTACATTTTTTTTTTATTTAAAAAAAATTAACAGGTGAATATTAATTTTACTCTTTGGGCATTAAAAAAAAAATTAAGAGATAATTTAAAGTTAAACTTAAAAAAGAATAGGTAGATAGATAGATAGATAGATAGATAGATAGATTGATAGATAGATAGATAGACAGACAGACAGACAGATAGGGAGGCGCGGTGGCTGAGCTTGGCTACCGAACCGAGGTGCGGGGTTCGAATCCTGGTGAAGACTGGGATTTTTAACTTCAGGATCTTCGGGCGCCACTGAGTCCACCCAGCTCTTATGGGTACCTAACGTTAGTTGGGGAAAAGTAATGGCGGTTGGTCGTTGTGCTGGCCACATGACATCCTCATAAACTGTAGGCCACAGAAACAGATTACCTTTACATCATCCGCCCTATAGACCACTAGGTCTGAAAGTGGAACTTGACTTGTTACTATATCTAGATAGATAGATCTATGTTTGTTTTAAAAGCACTTTTAATTTTGTTATTTTGGATGTTTTTTTTCCACCGATGTTTAGATTTGTTAATTGTGTTTTCTAGACTCTAATCTTGTCGCTAAAATCAAAATCTAAAAATAAATCTGTGCTACTATTGGCTACTTTTAAGTCAATGTCCCGCCCAGATCTCAAGCCAGATCAATCGATACGAGCATTAAGTATTTATTCCAGTCCTATGAAAAGGAAGTAAAGTCTTATCCAAGTGACCACTTCAATTCGGACATTTTTCTTTGTCCTAATGTTTCCACTCTTATAGGTCCTGGCAAAGTTTGGTTTGTGTAGAACACTGATGACCAACTTAATTCGACCTGCGGGCCATTTTAATTTTCGATACTCTTGTCGCGGGCCACAATACCAAAAAGGTACAAACACGAACTAAATTAATTGAAACTATTTTATCGGAAACACGTGAACTTACATGTTGATTGACCGAGAAATTTGAGAACTTACTTTTTTCTTTATTTCATTACTTAAAATGTGAACAACAGCTAGCTCTAACACCGACTCATTTTCTTGTCTTGTTTTTGGTAAATACAAAAACAAAATTTAATAATATACTCAGAGAGACACAAAGATGAAGGCACATTCCTCGTCCCATATGCTAGGAAAACCAAAAGCTCCTTCTTCCCTAGTGCTATTAGAACATGGAATGTTTGAGCCAGCCAGGAAAACCAATGATTTGGTAGAATTTATATCATTGGTCAGCATGCATGACTAGATGCATGACGCGTAGGAATGTAATCATCTTTTTTTTGAAGTAACGTCTGTATTTTATAAGATAAGATAAATAGTATCAAAAACCTTCTGTCTCTGTTAAATACTCTTTTATTCGCGTCTCGAACCAAGAATGCCGCCATATTTGTTTTATAAAGCCGTTTATTTTATTTTAAACAGCCACTTTTCTTGACAAAATAAATATGTTAGTTTATTATCATGTTTCACAAAAAATTAAAGATCCGTTCACTTTTCCTGCTAGATTTTACATTGCCATTTCATAATCGTACAAATAATAAAGGTCTTTGTTTCACTCCAACAGCCAGAAAATGAGGCCAATAACGTCGGTAAGAAACATTTTTCTAAATATTTTTTATTGAGGGGACAATTTTTTACACTTTGTGCCTTTTGGAGGGCCGGATAAAACCACGTCGAGGCTCGAATCTGGCTCGAGGGCCGTATTTTTGGGCATCACTAGTGTAGAACAATACAGGTAGTCTGAATGTTTTATTACATTTTCAGTCAATTCTATCAAGTGACTGAGATGCCTATTGACACCGATTACTTGGTGTTGTTTTTTAATTGGATTTCTTTATTCGGTATAATATTAACTTCTTGTCATTTCTGAGAAATGAGTCTTTAGACTAGTTGTGTCCATTACCTCCTTCATGCTTTATTGTTGGAGGTACTAGACTCTATATCACGTCTGATCAATAGCTAGAGACGTAGCTAGGGTGGGAGGAGGGAGGGGGAGAATTTGAACCCCCCCCCCCGTTTCCCCACTTGAGGAGGGCCCCCAAATGAGTGTTTTTAGATTAAATATTAAATATTACGTAAAATGCATGCCCCCCCCCCAAAGAGGTCAAGCCCCCCCCCCCCCCCGGTCCCCAAATGATGACAAATTCCTAACTACGCCACTGAATAGTAAAGAAAAGTAAAGTTCCCTTTCAGACCTTGTGGTCTATAGGGCAGATGATGTAAAGGTCATCTGTTTTTGTGGCCTACGGTTTACGAGGGTGTCATGTGGCCAGCACAACGACCAACCGCCTTTACTTTTCCCCAACTAATGTCAGGTACCCATTATAGCTGGGTGGACCCAGAAGCGCCCAAAGATCCCGAAATAAAAATCCCAGTTTTCACCAGGATTCGAACCCGGGACTCCGGTTCGGGGGCCAAGCGCTTTATCGCTCAGCCACCGCGCCTCCACGCCACTGAATAACAGAATAAAATCATCACTTTTTTTTTAACTGGCTTGGTGGTCTCTTTCTCTGTCTCTGTCTCTGTTACTCTCGTTGTCTCTTTCTCTCTCTCTTTCTGTCTCTGTTACTCTCTCTGTAACTCTCTCTCTGTCTCTGTTACTCTCTCTGTCTCTGTTACTCTCTCTATTACTCTTTCTGTCTCTGTCACTCCCTCTGTAACTCTCTCTCTGTCTCTGTTACTCCCTCTGTCTCTGTAACTCTCTCTCTGTCTCTGTAACTCTCTCTCTGTCTCTGTTACTCTCTCTGTTACTCTCTCTCTGTCTCTGTAACTCTTTCTCTGTCTCTGTTACTCTCTCTCTGTCTCTGTTACTCTCTCTGTGTCTCTGTTACTCTCTCTGTTACTCTCTCTCTGTCTCTGTAACTCTCTCTCTCTGTCTCTGTTACTCTCTCTCTCTGTCTCTGTTACTCTCTCTGTTACTCTCTGTCTCTACTACTCTCTCTGTCTCTATTACTCTCTCTGTCTCTATTACTCTCTCTGTCTCTGTTACTCTCTCTGTCTCTGTTACTCTCTCTGTCTTTGTTACTCTCTCTGTCTCTGTTACTCTCTCTGTCTCTGTAACTCTCTCTCTGTCTTTGTAACTCTCTCTCTGTCTCTGTTACTCTCTCTCTGTCTCTGTTACTCTCTCTGTTACTCTCTCTGTCTCTTTAACTCTCTCTCTGTCTCTGTTACTCTCTCTCTGTCTCTGTTACTCTCTCTGTCTCTATTACTCTCTCTGTCTCTGTTACTCTCTCTGTTACTCTCTGTCTCTACTACTCTCTCTGTCTCTATTACTCTCTCTGTCTCTATTACTCTCTCTGTCTCTGTTACTCTCTATGTCTCTGTTACTCTCTCTGTCTTTGTTACTCTCTCTGTCTCTACTACTCTCTCTGTCTCTATTACTCTCTCTGTCTCTGTTACTCTCTCTGTTTCTGTTACTCTCTTTGTCTCTGTTACTCTCTCTGTTACTCTCTGTCTCTACTACTCTCTCTGTCTCTATTACTCTCTCTGTTTCTGTTACTCTCTCTGTTTCTGTTACTCTCTCTGTTACTCTCTGTCTCTATTACTCTCTCTCTGTCTCTGTTACTCTCTCTGTTACTCTCTGTCTCTACTACTCTCTCTGTCTCTATTAGTCTCTCTGTCTCTGTTACTCTCTCTGTTTCTGTTACTCTCTCTGTCTCTGTTACTCTCTCTGTTACTCTCTGTCTCTACTACTCTCTCTGTCTCTACTACTCTCTCTGTCTCTATTACTCTCTCTGCCTCTATTACTCTCTCTGTCTCTATTACTCTCTCTGTCTCTGTTACTCTCTCTGTTACTCTCTGTCTCTACTACTCTCTCTGTCTCAATTACTCTCTCTGTCTCTGTTACTCTCTCTGTCTCTGTTACTCTCTCTGTCTTTGTTACTCTCTCTGTCTCTGTTACTCTCTCTGTCTCTGTAACTCTCTCTCTGTCTCTGTAACTCTCTCTCTCTGTCTCTGTTACTCTCTCTCTCTGTCTCTGTTACTCTCTCTGTTACTCTCTCTGTCTCTGTAACTCTCTCTCTGTCTCTGTTACTCTCTCTCTCTGTCTCTGTTACTCTCTCTGTTACTCTCTGTCTCTACTACTCTCTCTGTCTCTGTTACTCTCTCTGTTACTCTCTGTCTCTACTACTCTCTCTGTCTCTATTACTCTCTTTGTCTCTGTTACTCTCTCTGTTTCTGTTACTCTCTCTCTGTCTCTGTTACTCTCTTTGTAACTCTCTCTGTGTCTCTCTCTCTGTGTCTCTCTCTGTCTCTATTATTCTCTTTCTCTCTCTTTCTCTCTCTCTCTCTCTCTCTCTCTCTTTGTTTTTCCCCACATGTTAAACCAATAAAAAATATAAAAAATCCAATTGGCTATTTATTTAAAGCCGAACACGAAGGCAAACAAAGGCAAGATAAAGAGTTCTTATCTGATCAATTATTTGGATTGTAATATTGCAGTTGTCTCCACTTGATTTTTTAAACTCCTCTTTGACCGGAAGTACAATAATTGGTCATTGTCAGGCCTCCACTCAAACCCTTAACGCAAATAAATCATAGCATATAAAAGTCTTTTATTTTATATATATGAAAGATTCGCAAATTTTAACAAAACTTTTTCTAACCATTTGTTTCTTTCTATCAGTAAGAACGAAATACAAAAGTGTTTTTAGTCAAAGGTCTGACTGCTACACGAAACTAATGTCCCGAATATCTAACATGCTAGTTCCCTATGCTAGTTCCCTATGCTAGTTCCCTATGCTAGTTCCATATGCTAGTTCCCCATGCTAGTTCACTCACACATGCTAGTTCCATATGCTAGTTCCATATGCTAGTTCCCTATGCTAGTTCCATATGCTAGTTCCCTATGCTAGTTCCATATGCTAGTTCCCCATGCTAGTTCCATATGCTAGTTCCCCATGCTAGTTCCATATGCTAGTTCCATATGCTAGTTCCCCATGCTAGTTCCATATGCTAGTTCCCTATGCTAGTTTCCTATGCTAGTTCTCTATGCTAGTTCCCCATGTTAGTTCTCTATGCTAGTTCCATATGCTAGTTCCCCATGCTAGTTCCATATGCTAGTTCCCTATGCTAGTTCCATATGCTAGTTCCCTATGCTAGTTCCATATGCTAGTTCCCTATGCTAGTTTCCTATGCTAGTTCTCTATGCTAGTTCCCCATGTTAGTTCTCTATGCTAGTTCCCCATGTTAGTTCTCTATGCTAGTTCCCCATGTTAGTTCTCTATGCTAGTTCCCCATGTTAGTTCTCTATGCTAGTTCCCCATGCTAGTTTCCCATGCTAGTTCCCCATGCTAGTTCCCCATGCTAGTTCCATATGCTAGTTCCCCATGCTAGTTCCCCATGCTAGTTCCATATGCTAGTTCCCCATGCTAGTTCCCAATGCTAGTTCCCTATGTTATGTGTATTTACGTTAACTGTGTTATTAATAAAATTATTTTTATGATGATTCTAATATGATACAAGCTAGTAGACTATATCAGATAAGTCAAATATGCGGCCTTCGGTGTACTTCACAGTACTGTGGTGTTGTTCAGCAATTTACTGAATCAATTATCGATCAAATTTTCAGTATTGTCTATTTTAAACTTGGTAATTTAAATCTGCATTTTTATTATAAATCTATAATAATATAGAAAGCTAGTATCAAAGCCAAAAGAATAAATAAAGTAAATAAAGGAGGGAAAGTATTTTCAGAAAGTAAAGAACAGAGCTCTATAGCAGACAAGTGTATCATTGACGACATATCATTGACGACATATCATTGACGACATATCATTGACGACATATCATTGACGACATATCATTGACGACATATCATTGACGACATATCATTGACAACTAAATATATCAGTGTATAGGGAAATATATCAGTGTATAAGAAATGTATCAGAGTATAGGGAAATATATCAGTGTATAGGGAAATATATCAGTGTATAGGGAAATATATCAGTGTATAGGGAAATATATCAGTGTATAGGGAAATATATCAGTGTATATGGAAATATATCAGTGTATAGAGAAATATATCAGTGTATAGGGAAATATATAGTGTATAGAGAAATATATCAGTGTTTAGGGAAATGTATCAGAGTATAGGGAAATATATCAGAGTATAGGGAAATATATCAGTGTATAGGGAAATATATCAGAGTATAGGGAAATATATCAGAGTATGGGGAAATAAATCAGTGTATAGGGAAATATATCAGTGTATAGGGAAATATATCAGAGTATAGGGAAATATATCAGTGTATGGGGAAATAAATCAGTGTATAGGGAAATATATCAGTGTATAGGGAAATATATCAGAGTATATGGAAATATATCAGTGTATAGGGAAATATATCAGAGTATAGGGAAATATATCAGTGTATAGGGAAATATATCAGAGTATAGGGAAATATATCAGAGTATATGGAAATATATAGTGTATAGAGAAATATATCAGAGTATATGGAAATATATAGTGTATAGAGAAATATATCAGAGTATATGGAAATATATAGTGTATAGAGAAATATATCAGTATTTTATGGAAATGTATCAGTGTATAGGGAAATATATCAGTGTATAGGGAAATATATCAGTGTATAAGAAATGTATCAGAGTATAGGGAAATATATCAGTGTATAGGGAAATATATCAGTGTATAGGGAAATATATCAGTGTATAGGGAAATATATCAGTGTATAGGGAAATATATCAGTGTATAGGGAAATATATCAGTGTATATGGAAATATATCAGTGTATAGGGAAATATATCAGTGTATATGGAAATATATCAGTGTATAGAGAAATATATCAGTGTATAGGGAAATATATAGTGTATAGAGAAATATATCAGTGTTTAGGGAAATGTATCAGAGTATAGGGAAATATATCAGAGTATAGGGAAATATATCAGTGTATAGGGAAATATATCAGAGTATAGGGAAATATATCAGTGTATGGGGAAATAAATCAGTGTATAGGGAAATATATCAGTGTATAGGGAAATATATCAGAGTATATGGAAATATATCAGTGTATATGGAAATATATCAGAGTATAGGGAAATATATCAGTGTATAGGGAAATATATCAGAGTATAGGGAAATATATCAGAGTATATGGAAATATATAGTGTATAGAGAAATATATCAGAGTATATGGAAATATATAGTGTATAGAGAAATATATCAGAGTATATGGAAATATATAGTGTATAGAGAAATATATCAGTATTTTATGGAAATGTATCAGTGTATAGTTAAATGTTAACAAACGAAGCCTCGCTAAGGGATCTAGACTCTAAAAGTGTTACAACAAAACAGATAAGAAGTGTTAACTACCGAACTATGAAGAACCTACACATAACATACCACACACCACACGCAACACCAACACACAGCACACATGAGTTTATCAGCTGTTACATTAAGATCTAGTCATTGAACTAGTCTCCTACACTACAAACTATAAAAATTCATACATTTATTAATATGTAATCAATAAAAACAATCAAATTTTGTTTCATTTAGATTATTATCTTCTTTCAACTTATTTTGTTTGTTTGTTAACTCCTAAAAATACTGATAACTCTGGCAATACATTTAATCTATCATATGTACCAAATATTGTCTAACTTCTGACACCATGTATTGTCAAGAAGAAAATTGTAATGAAGATATTTGAATGAATATAATAATTTTATTGCTTCATATATAATACATTCATATCAACAAGTTTATTACTTTTCTTCAGATAGACTTGATTCATCAATACAGCTACTTGCTTCAACTTCTTACATTCAACTTATCACAACTTGCTACCACATACTGTCTTGTTACCACATACTGTCTTGTTACCACATACTGTCTTGCTACGACTACAATACTTGATTTACTTCTAACTAAACTCAACTAACTTCTCTCGACTGGCAATTTCAACTAACTTCTCTCGACTGACAATTTCAACTAACTTCTCTCGACTGACAATTTCAACTGACTTCTCTCGACTGACAATTTTAACTAACTTCTCTCGACTGACAATTTCAACTGACTTCTCTCGACTGACAATTTCAACTAACTTCTCACGACTGTCAATTTCAACTAACTTCTCTCGACTGACAATTTCAATCATTTCTCTCGACTGACAATTTCAACTGACTTCTCTCGACTGTCAATTTCAATCATTTCTCTCGACTGACAATTTCAACTAACTTCTCTCGACTGTCAATTTCAATCATTTCTCTCGACTGTCAATTTCAACTAACTTCTCTCGACTGTCAATTTCAATCATTTCTCTCGACTGACAATTTCAACTAACTTCTCTCGACTGACAATTTCAACTAACTTCTCTCGACTGACAAATTTAACTAACTTCTCTCGACTGACAATTTCAACTAACTTCTCTCGACTGACAATTTCAACTGACTTCTCTCGACTGACAATTTCAATCATTTCTCTCGACTGACAATTTCAACTGACTTCTCTCGACTGTCAATTTCAATCATTTCTCTCGACTGACAATTTCAACTAACTTCTCTCGACTGTCAATTTCAATCATTTCTCTCGACTGTCAATTTCAATCATTTCTCTCGATTGACAATTTCAACTAACTTCTCTCGATTGACAATTTCAATCATTTCTCTCGACTGGCAATTTCAACTAACTTCTCACGACTGTCAATTTCAACTGACTTCTCTCGACTGACAATTTCAATCATTTCTCTCGACTGGCAATTTCAACTAACTTCTCTCGACTGTCTTCAATCATTTCTCACGACTGACAATTTCAACTAACTTCTCTCGACTGTCTTCAATCATTTCTCACGACTGACAATTTCAACTAACTTCTCTCGACTGTCTTCAATCATTTCTCTCGACTGACAATTTCAACTAACTTCTCTCGACTGTCTTCAATCATTTCTCTCGACTGACAATTTTAACTCACTTCTCTCAAATGACAATTTTAACTAACTTCTTTCGACTGACAACAATTTCAACTAACTTCTCTCGACTGACAAATTTAACTAACTTCTCTTGAATGACAATTTTAATCATTTCTCTCGACTGACAATTTCAACTAGTCTGTGATAGTAAAGAATTATATTCGCTCAAACAGTAGGCCTAAAATATTTTATTTATAAGTGACACAGGTTTAAGTTAGGTTGGTTTTTTTTATTTGTCTTAGAGAAGAAAAAAAACTTAGCTCCTATGTTTCCAGAGAACTCCATGACATACTGTAACCTTTTTGCCATTTAGACAGCGAGCAGTTGGCCTGAAAGCCGATAATTCAACAAACTTGTTCAATTGTTCCCTAGTCGCTGACCATGGACACGAGAACGCCATTACTGCCACGCAACAAACATTGACCAACACAAAAAAAATATCAGTTTCTTTTTTTTTTTTTGGCTTCGTAAATGTTTTTTTTACCTTAATTAATTCAATGTTTCTGGTCGAGGTGTCTTGTTCAGTTCTCATCTCTAATCCTAGCGTTAGGGTTGAAGTCTAAATACTAGTGGTTATCAACAACAATGGTTTTAAAGCCCTGACTGGCATAGATGGTGATCACTGCATGTGACGAACGAACAGCTAATGTGAAAAACAAGTTCCGTCTAACTCTTTCTGCTTGACGCCATGTCCTCCCAGTCACAAAACGTTTCATGTAATAGAAACTAATTGAGCGCCCACTATAACATATAATGTATTCACAAGTCATGTAGAATATATCGAAGCACACTAACACTGACTAATAGCTTAAAGCTATACATTTTCCGTTAGAGACAGGAATGTGCTCTTGTAACCATTTTTACCTGTATTCCACAGTATTCCGCAGTATTTCGCAGTACTCCGCAGTACTCCGCTTTGTTGAATAAAAATAAAATTCCATTGTTTCTTTGTCTGTTAGTTTCCATTCACTGTGTTCATCCTAGAAGGATATTTCAGGTCCTGATTCACGTACACTACAAATTTTGAGTACGTTTAACAAAGGTCAGAAAACCTTCATGAGGTCATCTAGAATCAGCATTTATTCCCATGGTATCCTCTTCTACTTAGAAATGCGGTCTTTGTAGGCGATACCAAGAGATAGTAATTTTCTAGAGTATTTTATCTTCATAGTTCTTAGCTTAAACCGCTTCCGTAAGTAACTGTTAAACTTCATTACTTGTAGAAATGAAAAGGGTGTGTCCGATCATCCAATCATTCTGCAAAGACTGACATTATAAAAGTTCCATATTCTCCAAAACGTTGTGAGCATTGATGTGTCTTTGGGCCCATACTAGATGACTCGTGTGAATCTATCACCCGCAAAACGTTAGAGACAAGAATACACACAACGGAGATCTCCATATTACGGTTTTACAACAATGGACGTAATCATCTTCTTTTTTGAAGTAACGTCTGTATTATATAAGATAATGCGGCGAAAGAGTAAATCTCTTTTATCGTACTACAACATTGGACAGATACATTTGAACTCTAAGAACATTTGTCTATAAGTAGATCTAGACTAGATCTTAAGAGTTCTAAATCAGAAGTCTAGGTCTAGTGTTAGATCTAGATCTTAAGAGTTCTAAATCAGAAGTCTAGGTCTAGTGTTAGATATAGATCTTAAGAGTTCTAAATCAGAAGTCTAGGTCTAGTGTTTGATCTAGATGTCCATATAATGAAAATAGTTGAAGATACCAATAAATGATCGCACAAGTAGGCCTCTAGTCCGTTGGCCGAATTGCTACCATCGTTCCTTCAAGCAGCTGACGGTGTCAAAATGTATTTTTTGTTTACTTGGTTATAAAGAAATTCAGTTTGTAAACTTTTTTTTTACAATTATTTACCCTTGAATAGTAGTAGTAAGTACAATATCGTTTAAGTACTTTTTATTCCGTATCAAACGATGATGTCGTCCAGAGAAGACATACATAGAAGTTAAAGGACTGGAGCTCTAAGTCCCAAAAGAAAAGACAACTCTTAGCATTTTGTAAGAGACCATAACAAAAGAAAAGACAACTCTCAACATTTTGTAAGAGACCATAACCAAAGAAAAGACAACTCTCAACATTTTGTTAGAGACCATAACACAAAGTGATCGTCTGAACAAATTTGAGCACAGAGCTTGTAAAAAAAAAATGTGGCTGCAAATGTAAGGCACCTACCTCAAAACAACGTATCACTTTGGTCAAGCTGATGGCGCCTTCTTTTAGGGTGACCAACAAATTGAAGGCTGCAAAATCTTCAGGCAGAGCATCGGGGGACATCGCAGGGGCGAAACCTTCCTGATCCCCCAACGAGTCAGTCTTACTGAGACGTCTTTCTTGTTTTTTGAATTCCTTATTGGCGGCTGTTTCAAATTTGGCGTCTGCAATTAAACTTTTCTTCCGCCAACCGCCGTGCTAAACAAAAATTCAGAAAACGTTGTATTAAATATTATGATATTCTGTGAGACTCAGTGTACATTGAGAAACTAAATTTTATGCCATTTATTAAATCATGTTAAACCAACTTTATGTAGAGAAACGAAATGTCATGTCATTTATAGTAGAACATAAATTCAGTCAAATTCACATAATTTTCTGATCTTTAAAGTGACTTATTGAAAACTAATATCAATGCAGTCTAACATTCAGTTGATAAGTGTCTTTTTTAGCGGCTCCCGAAAGGGGAAAAGACGCTATTAGTTTTGTGTGAAATGTCTGTCCGTCTGTCCGTCTGTCCGTCTGACCGTCTGACCGTCTGTCCGTCTGTCCGTCCGTCCCGTTTAGATCTCGTAAACTAGAAAAGATATTGAAAATCGGACATCACAATATTTTAGACAATTCAAAGTTCTGATGCAACGGCTACTTCTTTTTTTTTTCCTAAAAGCGAAAAATCTAATTTTTTAAATCAGTTATGCAAGTATTTTTTTTAAAGAGAAAAAGCTAATTAGTATGCATTATAAGATAAACCTAATTTAAAACGAATAGTAATCTTATAAATTTTATTTTCCTGAAACATTTATTTTTTGTAACGGAACTTATTTTTCTTATTTATTTTTTTTTTTCAGGATTAGAATAAGATTGAGCCTTTTTCAAAAAATTAGATCAATTATAAGACATCAGTTAGGCCAGGGGAGGCGCGGTGGCTGAGCGGTAAAGCGCTTGGCTTCCGAACCTGGGGTCCCGGGTTCGAATCCTGGTGAAGACTGGGATTTTTAACTTTTGGAATCTTTGGGCGCCTCTGAGTCCACTCAGCTCTAATGGGTACCTGACATTAGTTGGGGAAAAGTAAAGGCGGTTGGTCGTTGTGCTGGCTACATGACACCCTCGTTAACCGTAGGCCACAAAAACAGATGAACTTTACATCATCTGCCCTATAGACCACAAGGTCTGAAAGGGGAACTAGTTAGGCCAGGTTTACATCTAACTTTACATTCACTTTCACCTATCCTTTGATGTGGTGGACTGTTGGGGCACTACACAAGATCTGTTAACCTTCTTTCTCCATTCTTATCTCTCATTTGTCTTTGATATAATTTCATTCGGATGTTCTTTCTGAAAATATTGAAGCCTGCCTGGGTGGACCACTTCGGGGGCCGATTTTGAGTTTGTGTTTCCACACAAACTGCCTTCTGTAACCGTGTTTTAATTGCCTAAAAAAGTGGTGTTTATTTAATAAGAGTTTTAAAAAACTTGTACTTGATCTTGTCAAATATTTAAGTACAACAAAGACACATATTAAAGTGTTGCTGAAGATTTTGTAATAAAATCATAAATTGAAGTAAATATCGTACGTATGTTTTCGATTTTATAAAATAAAATTTTTGGAAGTAATTTGTATGATGTTGGTTATCTCAAAGCCTGAATTTTGTAACATGAGGAAAAACTCTTAGCATTAAATCTTGTTCTTGTGTTAAACGCCTGACCAGCTTGTGAAACATCAAAAGTAGACAAACGTCTGATCGAAATGAGATCGAAGCGAAGAGAAATATCACTTGACCTCAAACCAAACGTTTTTGTTCAATTCTTTAAAATTCTCTATGAAAAACATTGTTTCCTCTGGATGGTGCCTACATTTGGGCCCACACCTGAATAAGTTTTTTTTCACTGTTCACCTACTATTAGAGAGAGAGAGAGAGCGAGAGACAGAGAGAGATAGAGTGCGCGCGCATAAGTGTGTGTGTGTGTGTGAAGATTTTATGGAAAGAAAATGTTTCATTTACGTATCGAAGTTTTAACTGGAATCTTTCTTGAAATCAACTAAGAATCAATAGAGCTAATCAATAATTATTTCGATCTTCTGCAGGATTGGACAGAGAAGAAAGTCTCTCAACACACACGGCTGTACTCAAAGCGCTCGACATCTCAAGAAACTTGTTGTTGCATGTCAATAAATCCACTTCCAGAACGTTTTGTTTGATCTGCTCAACAGAATGATACTGGGGGAAAAAACTCAAACACTACAAGAGCTTCTGGAACGTTCTTCAAGAGGTGTACTTCCTGTTTCCTGGCTCAACATTGAGATCGAGCAGCCAAGACCAGGGGCGTAGCTAGAGATTTGGGGGCCCGGGGGGATTGACCTCTTTGGGGGCCCCTTGCATTTTGACATTCGAAATCTTAATAAATATATAAGCCTACATTTAAATTGGTACAGTATGTTAGTAAAATTAACAAGAAATAAGCATTAAAACTCTTTTAATTAATAATACCGTTGTTTATTGGCGAAATAATGCACAAGTGACAAATCCCAATTCATATCGCTTCACGTC
This sequence comes from Biomphalaria glabrata, assembly GCF_947242115.1. Lineage (NCBI taxonomy): Eukaryota > Metazoa > Mollusca > Gastropoda > Planorbidae > Biomphalaria > Biomphalaria glabrata. The sequence goes on from NC_074716.1 coordinate 26,478,585, forward strand.
ATGCATTCTGTGCAGCAAAGGCATCTATAACATCATCTACATCGATACTGTCTAGTATTTGTGACTCCACTCACACTAAAGCCATGATAAGCCTTTCTCGCGTTATTGTGCTCCTGAGATAGTTTTTGATAAACTTGAGCTTTGAGAATGATCTCTCACATGACTAAATGGAAGTGGCCTGAGTTTGCGGTATTTGAAATGAGGTTGTAAGGTTTGAGCACACATTATTACCATATGAAGCCAGCTTCCTCAATATGTCAATTGATGATTGTAGCACTGGTTTGTGGATGAAAAGTGCTCGTGCATCAATGACATCATTGAACAAGCGATTTGGCTGTAACAAACAGGAAAAGTAACAGATTTTCATCAGCGTGTCATCATCCATAGACTCCAGAGGTGTCTTGGTTCATGAACAAACCCAAAAGGGTCCACATGGTTTTCCAGCCTTTTGAATCTGTCCTTCATCCTACATCATAACATGAAATCCATAGCATTCGCTACCTTCTTTTGCTTTTTCGATGGATTGGGTGCTCACATTCGTCCGTTTCTCATCATTTTGCAGAAAGCATGAAAAGGTTTTAATTTCTTCAGCAACGTCCCTATGTACAGTTCAGACGTTTGTAGTTTCTTCTAAACTATATTTATTGAGCGCAGGAGATTTGAACGGAATTCCAGATAAGCAAAAAACTCATAATGTCCCACTGCATGAAGAAGATTCTGTGCACTGCTTCTAGTGTCCATTCTTTCAGTTGTTGATTCAGAAAGTTTCTCCAACAGCTTGATGATTTTGTCGAGATGCAAGTAAACTGCCGACGTAGCTTCTCTTTGCTGACAACTTGTATTACTCTCCTTTTTTAAACTTCAGGCTCCAACTTCTTCAGTTTGGCCCATCTCTGGGGTGAGTTGGAAAAAAAGTTAAACAATTCATGTACAGTTCCAAAAAAAAAGGTGACAATTGCTGGATCTTTCTCAGTAGAATGAAGAGCTGCCAGGTTCATAGAGTGATTATCACAGTTCAGAAATGGTGCCTTTGGATTTGTCTAAGAGACGTTTCTGAAGGGCCAGACACACGGCCACTCATTGTAGCTGCGTTATCATAGGTTTGACAGCTGCACACGATCAAAGTCCAGTCCAATGTCTTTAAGAGTTTTCAGAACAAGTTCTTCACAATGTTGTCCATCAGGTTTCAAAATTTCAAAGTAACCAATGAATGACTCTTTTATTTCGAAATTATCAACATCCAAGTAACGAACAATTAGGGTTACCTGTCCTTGACGAGAAAAAAAAACAGACATCCCAAGTGTGGAGAGAAGAGGAGCCAAGATCGGTTGTACATTTCTCCTCCTACTGGAAACAAATACCGTTCATATTTGTTTTGGAAAAATAAGCTACTCTTTGACCAGGGGCGGACTGGCTATATGGGCAAAGGGGCAAATGCCCGGTGGGCCGGTACCAAATGGGCCGGTCTGGTCGCGATCAAAGAAAAAAAAAATTCAATGCAGACAACTTAAAAAAAAAAGTGACAGCAGCAAGACACAAAGGCCCAAACACGTTTTCTTGATGTTGTTGTTTTTTTTATAATTATTATTACAATTAATTTTGTTTGAAATTCAACAAGAATATAATTTTAAGAATTACACTAAACACTGTACGTATTATCATTTGTAAAACGTTAGACCGTACTTTCTGCTATGCTCAAGCGGCATGGCCTTGATGTCTACGGACTGTGTTTGGCCTGATCATTTTGCTGGTCGGCATGGGCCTTTGATGGCACTCCCATTTTTGTTTTGCTTCTTCCCTCCCCGTCTTCTGATGGTTCCATGAAGGTTGACGAAAAAGAGGGATGGGAGAGGATAAGTTAGAAAACATTGATGTAACGCGGCAAAAGGGGAGACAATTAGCTCTTTAACAAAACTTAATAGAAGTTAACACATACACACAGCCGCGAAATTGCAAACCACCCAACTTATTCATTGCTCAATATGGGTATAAAGTTCTACTTTCTGCGATTTGAAAAGAAAAAGTAAGTTTCTTGTTGTTTATTTGTAATAACATAGATCTAAAAATACTACACTTAAGGCTTACAAAAAAAATGTTTAATTAAAACATAAATCTAGATCTAAATCACCCTCTTACCATTATGATTAATGGCAAACTTATGCTTAGTATGAAGTCATTAATAATGAAAATTATTACAATAATTAAAATAATTTATATAGCGCTGTCACATCCGATATTTAATGAAAGGAGATTTAGAATCATTTATATTTTAAATAATATATTCATATACAAATCGCGTTTTTAAGAATGTACTAGGACGAAGCCAGAACTTTTCACATTTAGAAGTACCTCTCTAACCGTTCTGCTTTCTCTTATATTTTAAAGGAATATATATAGATTTATCTATCTATCTATCTCTCTCTCTCTCTCTCTATATATATATATATATATATATATATATATATATATATATATATATAGTTCGTCCATTGTAGTTCGATTATGACCACTTTGTCATCCAGGAGGCTGAGGGCTTTGCACTGGGGTTTTATGTCTCCTCGTGTGGCTGGTGAGACCTATGTGAGCTCGGAATGTTCGGCCGCACACTGGGCAGGTTATTCCAGCTGGAGCTAGTGTCATTGGCCTTGCTTTTCTTCTCTGGCGTTTTTCTTCTGCCAGCATTGTTCTCTTTTCCTCAGCAACCTGTGCGCCGGTTTTCACAGCGCGACGTCATGATGCTCTGTCATGTGCCTCTGTCTCCCAGGTGGCTGTGTCTATGCTGAACGCCTTCAGAGAAGCTTTGAAGATGTCCCCGAAGCGCTTTCTTTGACCACCTTTCCTTCGCTTAGTTGGCCATACAAGAGTTGTTTAGGGATGCGGTGGTCTTTCATTCTGCATACGTGTCCTGCCCATCGCAACTGGGACTTCATCAGGATTGTGTGGATGCTTTGCAGACTCGCCTTTGAAGGACTTGAGTATCTGGTATTTTGTCTTGCCATTTGACATTCAGTATTTTTCACAGACATGTCATGTGGAAGTGATTCAGTTTCTTTGCATGTTAACTGTACACTATCCATGTTTCTGAGGCATAGAGCAATGTAGGGAGGATGACCGATAGACCCATAGTTTTGTATTTGTGGTGATATCACTTTAAAAGAATGGCTTGCCTGAGTCAGCCAGGAAAACCAATGATTTAGCATATTTTAAGTCACAGATCAACATACATGACTAGATTGACACGTGAAATGCGTACGACCTAATTATTTTATTTTTTTGAAGAACAGTCTGTAATCTATAAGTAATACCAACAAGCTTCAAACTCATTAAGGCTGCTATTGCAGTGTTTATAGTTTTCAGACTACATACATGTATAAATAGAACACATTATATAAGCCTACGAAAGCATACATCCAGTTTTCGATGCGTTATCAAGCTTTGTATATTTTGAATAGAATTAGGCGTACACCTAAGATAAAGCACAAGGGCGTAGACGAGAGGGGAGGAGTTCAAACTATCACTTGCCTCAGACCTCATTGTCTGAAAGGGAAACTTTACTTACTTCCTCAGTGCAGCCAACTTAAGCAAACTACAGTCACCAAAGTTCATGAGCGTAGCCAAAAGGGGTTTGTGGTTCCCCCCCCCCTTTAGTACAAAACTAAAGCAGTTTACCATTTTCTACCTGTCGCTGGACTCCAGTAAATAGAAGATTTAGTTTTTGATTTTTTTAGCGGAAGAGTAGCAGGCTAATTGCACTGTAGATACCTCAGAATATGCATTTTTTAAAGCTTAAAATAACGGAAAGCTTACGGCGCTCCCCCAGACTTCCTAGGTGTCCCTTGGTGGTGTGTACTACCTTTCACTAATTATAAGAAGAGCGTATTCTAGAGTAGAAAAAACGTTTAAAAAAATGAAAGATCAGAATGTAATGAAGATTAATTACATATACACACACAATAATATATATATTTATATAAATTGCGGAGAGGGGTTAAAATCCCTCCCCCCCCACACACACACCGAAAATATATGACATGCTATTTGTGGGCCGGTTTATATGGTAATGCCCGGGCCGATTTTGATACCCAGTCCGCCCCTGTCTTTGACACAATCTTTGCTCGCAGTTTCTCAGATAAAATTCCAGGCTGGATCTATCCGAAGTCTTTGTACTTAATTACAGCTTCTTCCACTTCTGGAGAAAGTGATTTTTGAAAGACCATCACTTGACTCATCATCACTTACTTCAGATGTTTTCTCTGACTGGTAAAAAGTATTCCGCTGGAGTCTCTTCAGCACTACTTCTCTCATCAAGAAACATCTTCACTTCTTCGACTGCTGTATCTTTGTATGAATCATCTGAATAGTGAGACTTTTCATCGACACATTCATGGTCTCCTTTGTTTTCAGTGCTCTTGTCAGGTTTCTTCTTAAATGATAAGGATGATGAAATAAACTACACTATTTACCAAGTTACTTCCCGAGAGTAACGCGCCACTAGTCAGCGCTATGGAAGCTACTCCTTGAAATTGAGAGTAACCCCGCACGGAAAGTGTTAATAATCTGTGTGGAAGACATACAGGGGTCACTAACTTATATAAGAACGTGAGAAGCAAGATTACATGGCAGTGACGTAATATTTAATTTATTTAAAAACAAATTTCGGACACTCATTTGGGGGACCCCTCAAGTTGGGGCCCGGGGGGATCTTCAAATTCTCCCACCTCCTCCCCCCACCCTAGCTACGCCACTGGCCAAGACAAAATAATGAAAGAAGGACAGGGTCCTCATTATGGATATTTTGTTTTAAATCATAAACTGAAACTAATTGTTGATTGCAGATGGAGGCTCTACTACATTGTACAAAATGTGTGTTTACCAGCCTATAGTTAACAAATGTAGTGGGTTTTTTTTGTTGTTGTTGTTTTTTTAAGAAATTCACATTTTTATTTTGAATTTTTGGATAGCTGAGAAGTAGAAAACTTACAGTAACCTACACAGTGAACTTACAGTAACCTACACAGTGAACTTACAGTAACCTACACAGTGAACTTACAGTAACCTACACAGTGAATTTACAGTAACCTACACAGTGAACTAGGAAAACAAAAACAAAAAAAAAAGTTTACATTACTCCATTCTGAAATATGCAATTTTCTATACTTAAGAAATAGTGTAGTTAGATAATGTAATGCAAGAGTGTGTAACTCTAAAAACAAAATAGTTTTCTGATTTATCCAACTCTTCATGACAATAAGATCTGTTTTGTTCAGACATAAGGAGATTGGAACTTTGGAAACTTGGCAAAATGTAATTTGTTACAATGCACTCAATGAAAGAGCATATTAGTAAAGTAAGTCAAGTTCCCTTTCAGACTTTACGATCTATAGGGCAGGTGATATGTTCATCTAAAGGGCAGGTGATATGTTCATCTAAAGGGCAGGTGATATGTTCATCTATAGGGCAGGTGATATGTTCATCTATAGGGCAGGTGATATGTTCATCTATAGGGCAGGTGATATGTTCATCTATAGGGCAGGTGATATGTTCATCTATAGGGCAGGTGATATGTTCATCTATAGGGCAGGTGATATGTTCATCTATAGGGCAGGTGATATGTTCATCTATAGGGCAGGTGATATGTTCATCTATAGGGCAGGTGATATGTTCATCTATAGGGCAGGTGATATGTTCATCTATAGGGCAGGTGATATGTTCATCTATAGGGCAGGTGATATGTTCAGGTCATCTGTTTCTTTGACCGACGCTTAACGAGCAGCGTGTCATGTAGCCAGCACAACGACCAACCACCTTTACTTTCCCCAACTAATGTCAGGTACCCATTAGAGTTGAGTGGACTCAGGGGCGCCCTAAAAAAATCCCGAAATTAAAAATCCCAGTTTTCACCGAGATTCGAACCCAGCTCTTAACTATTCAGCCACCGTGACCCCAAAAGAGTATAATGCTAAGATTTATTTACTACAAAACATCGATCGTCAGAAGGCATGAGTTCAAAGCAACAAGATGTCACCCAATGCAAATTAAATAATATAAAAACAAAGAATATATAAGAACTGCACATTGTCAGCCATATCTCTAAATACTGTAAGATTTATTTCCGTTTTCCTATATCAATCAAAATTATTTAGTTACCACTAACTGATTAATTAATAAGTAAATTGTTTGATTGAGTCGTGCGTTGTTAAGGGCAATGAATAATTTGTGCAGAGTTTCAACTGGATCAGTGAGTGGAAAATGGGAGAACTATGGATAACAATTTGAAGCAGGCAGACCAGGTATGGCTTTAAATGTGGAGTTATTCCCCTTAGATAGCTTTTTTTAAAAGTGTTTTTATATTTACTTGTTTATTTTTTAAATTAAACTTTTTTTTAAATTTTCAAAGCAACTATTTATAGTCGAATCTGGTTAATTGGATACTTGTTAATTGGAACAGAATCTTATTCGCATGTTGCTAATTCTTCGTGTAATTCATACAATGTTCGTGTAATTGGTCAGATAAGTTATTTCATCTCGATGTGGTTCCGTTAACTGGCATTGATTGTAGATGTACAACTTTTGTACTTATGATTACAAACAAGTAATTTATTTGTGACCAATGCCTACTTATGTTCAAATTATATACCGTAGTATGCTAATCATTCATATTTCGTCATTGAAAAATAAAGGAAATAATAATGCGAGAAATGGATCGAACCCTCGACATTCGCGAAATTAGTGAGGTGCTCTTCCAACCAGCCAGACCACTTTGTGCTAAATTTCATCTGGAAATAAATGATTCAATATTTAAGATAAGGTAAGATAAGATAAGATAATTTGTATTCTTCCAATCAAATGGAAATTCAGTTTGACTACAATTGACCACCTCGGCGTAACTACTGTACAATAACATTATAGATGCAAATACGAACAACACTCACACACGAAACACATACACACTCACAACCAGCGCTTTATAAATTAGACTTCTATGAACTTCTCGATGACGACAGATGATCTTGTAACACTCTGACCGAAAGTGGGATGAAGGAGTTTTTAAATCTTTCTGTTTTAGGCCTAATGGGAAGGAGACGACCACTTCGTCCAGATCTGATGTTATCAGCGGTTTCATGGGTGCAGGTTGTCTTTAAGAATCGTGTGGGTTTTGGAAAGGCATTTCACCAATTTTTTATCTGCGTTCTTCAACACCTTTAACTTTGTGACTATTGTGTGAGGCATTGAGATGAATTAAAATCATACAATGTACATTGTTCACGCACTAAAACCTGTCTGCTACCTAGACTCTTGGTTTTGTTGTTCACAAACTGTTTTTTGTGATTGCTTCAATTAATCTTGTCTTCTTTTAAACCAAGCGCACTGGTCATGGGTTGTTGTTTTTGAAGTCAATTGAAAAGTCTGTGGTGTCGTACTGCTATTTCTAACTCGGGACTACAGAAACGAAGTGGTCACGTGGTGTAGAGACAAAAAGACAGAAAGATGAATATTCTAAAATATTATCATTACATAAAAATAAAAATAAAATAAAAAGACCATAAATAGAAGTAAAACTTATTTTATTTAGGCTTGTTATAGGTTCCTTAAAGTGACATTCGGAAGCATTAAGATATATTGGTATGGCTTTGTTACAAAACTGACATCAACTCACTCTGTCTGTCTGTCTGTCTGTCTGGTACGAATGTTGTTCACGTTATTGCTTTCTTTTCCCGTTCTCAGATCAAGTTGAAACTTCCCTGCATTATTATTTCATTGTCTCTTACAAAACTTGAATCAATCAAACAATTAACAGACTAATTCTTTAATTAGTGTTAATTAATTAATTTTGTCTGATATCTAAAAGGGTAATTAAATCTTACGGTATTGAGATATGTGGCTGAAAATCTAAAGTTCTTTCCCTTATTTAAGCTTTGTTGTTGTTGTTTGTTTGTGTATTATTCTGTTTGGGAACTATTCTGTTTGGAAACTATTCTGTTTCATCATAGTGTTTAGTTGTGTACTGTTCTTTTTTATTTCTACTCATGAAACGTTCCAGTTCTTTGAAGTAAGATTTGAAATACTTCATTGTTGAAATATATTTACATTGTGGTTTGTGCATACTTCCGGTTAATTCCTCGAGCACTTCACGTCTCTACACTCGGTAGTTACAACACAGCTCTTGCAGCATGCAAACCAAACAACATGAGACTTGAACTTACCTCTTGACTAAAAGCTTTCTGAAAAGCCAGTCTTCTCTTGGCAGTTTCCGTAACATCCTGGACTGCATTCATGACTGGAAATCACTGGGATAACACTATCTGCCAATGAATGGGATAATACTATCTTTCAACGATTGGGATAGCTCTTTCCGTGATAATACTATCTTCCAATGATTGGGATAGCTCTCTTTGTGATAGTACTATCTTCCAATGAATGGAATAGCTCTGTCCGTGATAATACTATCTTCCAATGAATGGAATAGCTCTGTCCGTGATAATACTATCTTCCAATGAATGGAATAGCTCTGTCCGTGATAATACTATCTTCCAATGAATGGAATAGCTCTGTCCGTGATAATACTATCTTCCAATGAATGGAATAGCTCTGTCCGTGATAATACTATCTTCCAATGAATGGAATAGCTCTGTCCGTGATAATACTATCTTCCAATGAATGGAATAGCTCTGTCCGTGATAATACTATCTTCCAATGAATGGAATAGCTCTGTCCGTGATAATACTATCTTCCAATGAATGGAATAGCTCTGTCCGTGATAATACTATCTTCCAATGAATGGAATAGCTCTGTCCGTGATAATACTATCTTCCAATGAATGGGATCGCTCTGTCCGTGAGAATGCGACAATGAATGGGATCGCTCTGTCCGTGAGAATGCGACAATGAATGGGATCACTCTGTCCGTGAGAATGCGACAATGAATGGGATCGCTCTGTCCGTGAGAATGCGACAATGAATGGGATCGCTCTGTCCGTGATAATACTATCTTCCAATGAATGGGATCGCTCTGTCCGTGAGAATGCGACAATGAATGGGATCGCTCTGTCCGTGAGAATGCGACAATGAATGGGATCGCTCTGTCCGTGATAATGCGACAATGAATGGGATCACTCTGTCCGTGAGAATGCGACAATGAATGGGATCGCTCTGTCCGTGATAATGCGACAATGAATGGGATCGCTCTGTCCGTGAGAATGCGACAATGAATGGGATCGCTCTGTCCGTGAGAATGCGACAATGAATGGGATCGCTCTGTCCGTGAGAATGCGACAATGAATGGGATCGCTCTGTCCGTGAGAATGCGACAATGAATGGGATCGCTCTGTCCGTGAGAATGCGACAATGAATCCTATACAACGTCTTGTTCTTTACTTAGACCTTCAATTGAAGACAAAATGTATTTAGATCGAACAATGTATTTAGATCGAACAATGTATTTAGATCGAACAATGTATTTAGATCGAACAATGCATTTAGATCGAACAATGTATTTAGATCGAACAATGTAATTAGATCGAAAAATGTATATGATCGAACAATCGTTCGAAATATTAATTTCAATATAGTTGACTGAGTTGTTGTTTTTTTTAATCTTACTGATCTAGTATTTTATTTTACAATAGTTAGAAATATCCCCACTATGTTTATATAAGTGTTGTCAAACAAAGGCACAAGATACACAATAACTGATTCACATTCTATGAGTCTTGTATTCCTTTCAACTATTTTGGAACAGAAGAAAAAATGTGTCAAATAAATGTCTCAGTTTATCCTTGAAACAAGCTGATATGTAGATATTATTATTTATTGTGTACAAGAGACTGTCCAGAAATGTAAAAAACTAAGACGAGTCTCTCTCATGGGTGAGTACCAGGCGGGTAGTCGCGGGTAGTGTTGGTGAGGCGTGGGAGTAAAGGTGGGAGTCGAATTTCAACCTAGAGCGCCCTCCTTTCTATGACGCGCAGATCGCACCAGTCGGCGATTGAATCAGAACTGCCGTGTGACTTGCGACTTCAGCGAAACAGCACAGAGAGAGAGAACTGGTTTGTAGAGGGTCAATCTCTTATTCTATGCCTCATTAAAAAAAACATTTTGTAAAAAAAAATATTTTTTAAATCATTAGAGACTGTATCCTGTAGTTCACGCGATAATATGAAAAACTACTTATTAATTGTTGTTTTAAATTATATTCCAGTTATATGCATAATATTAAATAATTTTTTTCTCTGTGAAAAAAATAGTAACAATTTTTTTTGTAAATGTAGTAGTTAATATGACAGAACTAACATAACTTAGCAATACATTAGTTTAAAAATTTTTTTTTTTTTTTTTTTTGCAGAGAATCTGATCACTCTATACGATGTGCAGCTATGAAGCCTCCTGTTTTTGTTACTATCAATAGTAAATTGTTGTAAAAATGGTGTATTGTTATGAAAAAGCTGGCATAGTTGATTTTTTTAAATTAAATCTTTCACTTTCAGAAAATAAAAAAGTAACCGTTGCATTAGAACTTTGAAAGGTCTAAAATATTATGATGTCGGATTTTTTACATCTTTTCTAGTTTACGAAATCTAAACGTGACGGACAGACCACACAAAACTAATAGAGTCTTTTCCCTTTTCGGGGGGGGGGGGGAGCGCTCAAAAGGGCACAATCGACGTGGTCAATATTCTCTACAAGCAGTAATGTACTAGAACCGGTTGTTAAGATGTCGGCTGTAATTTACTTTTCATTAGAACCGGTTGTTGAGATGTCGCTGTAATTTACTATTCATTAGAACCGGTTGTTGAGATGTCACTGTAATTTACTTTTCATTAGAACCGGTTGTTGAGATGTCGGCTGTAATTTACTATTCATTAGAACCGGTTGTTGAGATGTCGGCTGTAATTTACTATTCGTTAGTACCGGTTGTTGAGATGTCGGCTGTAATTTACTATTCATTAGAACCGGTTGTTGAGATGTCGGCTGTAATTTCATAATTGCTCTGGAACATTAGTCATAATTAGATTGACTTTTAAAAAAAATATATAGTTCCTTCCTTTTGATGATCTCAATCTTGGAAATGTGGCTTTATTTAGATTTGGGATGAAAAACGAATTCTCAAAATCCTGAATGAGCATTCTCTTTGGATGGTCAGTGACCGAAGTATCTACTTCAAGACGAGTAGACAGACAAAGGGATAGCCCTCAGCGTTGAAATCAGACTGGTCAGCTTCTTGGCCATGGCCACATTTTTGTCTACTTGCGACTCCTGGACGCTAACTGCAGAATGAGAGTAGGATCGCGGCCATCAAGATATTGTAGAAGGATCATAGGTATCACCTACATCACCAAAAATGAAATTGGAAACACGATCATAAAGGTCATTGAAACCCATGATGACCTGATGACCACTGTCAAAAAAAAAAACGTAAGAAGAAACTGTATGGCCATATCACGAGGACATCAGGGCCACATAAAAGTCGTTCACAGGAAAATAATGTATAGAATTTATAGTACAACCAACAAAAAAAAAGAGAAAACTGATGAATGTCATCCTGTACGCTTCGCACACCTCACCTATACTTTGGATTCTATCATGATCTCAGGTAAGAATCAGAGACCTTTCATGGTTTGTATGGTTTACATGTTTCGGGTGTACCCTCCAATTTTTGGTTGATTTAATTTCTTGTCATCGTCAATGAATGTGCCACGTTTCAGCTTGAGACTGGGATTGACTGGGAAGTAACAGAAAGAATGTAAACACTAGTCCACCTTGTCGAAATCCGTCCGTTTAGATCTCGTAAACTAGAAAAAGATAGTGAAAATCCGACATCATAATATTTTAGTCCATTGTCAAGAGCGTGGGTGTGTAAGATGTGAGATTGTGTGTGTGTTTGTTTATTTTATGGGTTGGTGTGTGAATTGTTTTATCACGGGATTTTCAAGGGGGGACAATTAGGTTTCTAGCGGTCAGTCTAGCAGTTGGAGAGCTGACCTGGTCTGAGTAGTGTGCTGGTGTTTTGTGTATTTCATAAGAGTGATGTAATTATTAAGTATTAAAGTATTATCGATATTCGTGAATATAAGGAGTTAGAGATGATGTATACTAAGTGTTCGTATTTGAGTTAAGCAAGTATTAACAAGTGTAATTGAGAATCATACCCTAGATCATCGATCCATATGTATGTAGTAAGGAACTCAGCACCTCGAGTTCCCTTACATCCATTCAAAGTTCTGATGCAACGGCTACTTTTTTCTTTTCTGAAAGCGAAAAATCTAATTTTTTAAATCACTTATGCAAGCAGTTTTTTCATAAAAATACACCACTTTTACAACTATTCACTATTAATAATAACAAACACGGGAGGCTCTTTAGTAGGGGAGACTGCAATTTACCATATTAGTAACATATTTATGCAAATGTTTTTACACTTTTTGTTTATTATTTTTTTACATTTGCTACGTAATGTAAGTTCTGTCCTACATTTACCAAAAAATAATTTTTACTTTTACTTTTTTTTTTAAGAGAAAAAAATCTATTTAGTATGCATATAAATTGGACATAATTTAAAACAACAATTAATAAGTAGGTTTCATATTATCGAGTGAACTACAATACTATATAACAGCCATAGAACACTCAACTAAAGGAATTTTTTTTTACGGAAATGTTTTTTTTTTCTTTTTTTTTTTTTTTTTTTGAGGCTTTGAATAAGAGATTGACCCTTTACAAAACAATTATCCATTATAAGACATCAGTAAATCAGGATCACATTTAACTACACATACACTTACACCAATCTTTTGGTCTGCTGGACTGCTGTGGCACCACACAAGATCTGTCAACCTTCTTTCTCCATTCTTCTCTGTCATTTGTCTTTGATAGAATTTCATTCTGATGTTCTTTCTGAAAATATTGAAACCTGCCTTTTTTTTTTTACCTGTCTGGGTAGGCTACTTCGGGGACAAATTTTGAGTTTGTGTTTCCACATAAACTGTCTTTGTAACCTTGTTTTAGTTCTGGGTTTGCCCGGAGAGCACGAACCAATATCGGATTGTACTTGTAGTAGTCAGTGCGCAGAACCAAAAACAGCAAAAATCATTAAAAAAAAAACAAAGCTTTTGAAGTGGAACATTCTGCACTTACAACAATATCTCTCAAGAATGTAAAAGTTTTTTTCCTTATTCAATATAAAAATAATTAATTGACAAATTGATTAATTTTGTAAATCATTCATGTTTTGTTAGGTACCACAAATAATTGTTTAAAGTTTCAACTTGATCCGAGAATGGGTGTGTGAGAAATAAAGTGTACAATTAGATTAAGTGACCAAACCCAACATTTTTAGCCATCTATGTGAATACTGAAGAATTATTTTCCCTTGTAGGTATCAAACAAAATAATTAATTACCAGTAATTAATTGACTAATTGGTTACTCTTTTTTATGATTCGTGTCTTGTCTATGCCAATGACAAATTGTGCAAAGTTTCGACTTGACCCCAGAATGAGTTTTGTGGGAATATGAACTTGTTCCAACGTTTTACCACATATACAGACAGACAGACTGGATAGAAGCTTTGTGAATAGATTCTGAACTGAAAATTAAACGGAAATAATATAAAAATCCGGTTAAAATTTAAAAACTAAATCTAAGTAATAAGTTGTTTGCTTATAAAGGCCTGCACTACTTTTAGCCGCTCAACCAGTCAGACTTGACCTTCTCGTTTGTCAGAAACAGTTTCAAAGTCAAACAAAAACAAAACCTCCGCCCACCTCACCCCTATTGCTCCTATTTGCACTCCTTATTCATAGAAAATTCAATTTTTCTGTCCAATCTGGGAATCTCGTGAATAATGTCTGTCACCGCCTCGTCAATGGGGCCATTAGGCGAGCATGCGCATTTCCTATTCATCTTACTTCCGGCTTCCGGTGGCGATAGAGGGACCGTCGGATGGCCTTTAATTTAGGCAGGGCCCAAGATACTGAAGCTATCGACTCGTGTTGTTATTGGTGACGGCAGTATATTTTTTTTTAGGTAAGTTACTGTGACCTGTTTCAGACCAGGGAAAGGGAAACGGGGGGGGGGGGGGGGGGGGGGGGGGAAAGGGGGCAGAGGGAACGTGGGACCTCGCAAGTCTGCCAATGAATAGCTCCCTAATCGATACTGCTCTATTTACACAACAGTTAAATGGCCACTCTAAATCACTTCTCTGGTAGTGGACTAATAAGTTAATCAAACTTTTTTTCTGTTTATCCTGAAATTGCCGTTTCTCCTTTTAAAACGTCCCATTAAGGCCAAGACTCAAAAGTTCGTGTTTTGTGGTTGGTCAGTGTGTTTTGTTAGTGTTTTTAGTTCTATTGAGCGTCTAATGACCCCATCCACATTTATCTGTCTGGGCAGTTTTATAGCTGGGGTGATTGTTCAGGATTCATTCTAATTTGATTCTCTTCATTCTGTTCCAATTTATCTCCCCTGTTTAATTCTTCTCACTATGTTTTCGGAACAAATCAAGATTATTTTTTAATTACATTTTCTGCGAGAACTATTTTTATCTTTGTAATAGTTTCTTTATTTTCATTCCTATTTAGTAATGTTCGTCTCAAACACATTATAGTGACCATCAGAATCTATAATGTGGAGAGAGAGATGGACAGCGAAAAATCAACGATCTCAACCAAAGGTAGCTGGTTCCTCACCAAAGCAAAATCACCTTTACCCGAGTTATATGTAGAAGGGAATGTCTCTCCAGAATAGGGTTCTACAGTTGCATGAACACGTGGTCTAGGAGATGAACTATGGTCATTCTACGGCTGTAGAGAGAGAACAACTAGCATGTGAGCTCTGATTCAATGTGAGGTCAGGCCTGCTAGAGAACGTGGAGCTGGAATTGTTCCATTCTGGCGTTAGGGCGTCAAGACAGTCGATGCATCTAAATTTAAATATTGAAAAAGTTCTTAGCCTTCATCATGATTCAAACCCGTGCTCCTTGGTTCGGTGGCCAAGCAGTTTAACACTTTCACTTTGCGGTCTCTGTTGGTAAAGTGAAAGTTCAAATCTTTAGATAGATGAATCTTTGACTTTAGGTCTAGATGAAACTATATCATTTTGTCTAATAGTTTACATGGGAGTAATCGAAATCTCATCTGTACATACATAATACTATTTATGCAAGATTTGTACTATCAATTCCGTAAACAGAGTCAGACCTTATAAATATTACACTTCAGAAACTTCTTTTACCTTTGAGAAAGTAATGTATAGAATGTAATTCTTTCTTTATCTTGGCTTCATAATCTCCAACGAAAAGCTACTTGATAGCCAAGGCAATAAGCACCAACTCACGTCTGCAGAAAATAGTATGGGACAATACCTTGCTGGATACCAATACCAAAGACCTAGTCTGATACTATGGCTGGCTTCGGCAGGATCACAGAACGCCTCACGGTCGACTCCCAGAAGACACTCTGTATAGTGATCGAATTGAATGAAGAAGAGCTGCAGGTCGCATACTTTGAAGGTGATATATGCAAATTCGACACTAACAGTTGGAAAATGAGGCTCTGGATAGATTAACAGCGAAAGGAAGGATCCTGGATTGCAGAACCCATAGAAACAACAGAAGTAGAAAGAAGGGCAAAGAGGCTGCAACATCTGGTGTTTACAGATTCCCAACCACAGTTATCTTTTCTTATCTTATAAAATACATACGTTATTCAAAAAGATTATAACGTCCTACGTGTCATGCATGTTATCAATGACTTAAAGTCTGCAAAGTCATTGGTTTTCCTGACTGGCTCAGGCAACCCATTCCATGCTCTATTAGCACTAGGGAAGAAAGAGCAATTATACACATTTTTCCTAGCATATGGAACGAGAAATGTGCCTTTATCTTTGTGTCTTTCTGAGTATTTTATTAGGTTTTGGTTTTGTATTTGAAGATTATATAGTTCAGTGTTTTATGTATAATTGCTACTTTACTTTTAAGTCTTCTATCCTGAAGGCTTTCTAAATTTAGTGATTTTACTAGAGGTGTTACTCTAGGCAAAAGGGAATATTCATTTGAATCTCACTGCTCTATTTTGTGTCTGTTCCAGTTTCTTAATGTTTTCTTGAGTCGAGGGGTCCCAAACGGAGGATGCATATTCTATTATTAGCCTAACCAAGGTTAAATACAATTTTAGTTTTATGTTTTTATTTTATTTATAGAAATTTCTTTTAATTAACCTTAATGCTTTGTTTGATTTTTTAAATAGTTTCATCACTATGAGGATTCCAGTTGTTTATCACGTAGTCACATGAGAAGTAAAATATCACAAACAGATTGAAAACCGGATTGAAGTAAGTGAAGGCCTTAGGAAGGACTTTTATCGAGGTTTCTAACTATTTCGGAAGAATTTATGATCATCAATAGAAGCATAAGCAATTTTTTAAAAGTTTATGTATTATTATTATGACCTATGACATTCATTTCATTTGTACCACAACGCGGCGCATGTAATGGTTCCGCGAGTTACGGAAAAGTATGTCAAGACGTTTAAAGCTATTTACATTTAGAGCGAACGATTTTATGTAAAAAATGTTTTGTAAACTCAAATTTGAAGGTTAATTTTCATTATATAATGAGATGAATAGACACCAATATGTATGTTTATGTCTAAAAGTAAAAAATTATGTTTTCTTGAATTAGGGCTAATTTAGATCTAGAGATTTTTATCTCTGCGAATACGTGGCCTCTCAACAATGGGGTTGGGCGGCGAAAAAAAAAATTATTTTCATTATTTTTATTATAGCTTTTATATAGCGCTACTTTCATGCTTATAGCATGCTCAGAGCGCTTTGGTCCAATCTTATTTGTGGACCGGTGGGGGGGAGGGGGTATCTAGGAGTTGGTTTTCCGTGCTGCCTTTAGGCGGTCAGTAAACTCTGCCCGAGTCGGGTGTTCAACGCTTAAAAAATATGAAGGCAATGCTATTTCCAAAACAACAACAACAAAACGGACTCGTTTTACATCGCTCCTCTAGGTCCCCAATTTCTAAGGGGGGCTCGAACGAAACCTTTGTTATGTCCTGGGTTGCCACCTAGAAATGCTTGAGAAACACTGCCTTAATATGTTTTATTTCAAGTCATTGTATAAGTGACTTGTACTTAGGATTATTTATTTTATGTCAATTCTAGAAAAATATTCAGCGCTGAGTTGCTTCTTTGTATGCTAGTGGTGAGTTGGATAAATTTGCAGGCACCTCCAAATTCATGTATGTCAAATGATTGTGGTGACAATCCACATCTCTCCAAAATACAAGCGTGATAATCATTATCAAAGTTTACGAAACGTTGAAAAAGGTTCATCGTCAATGGCTTTTTGTGTTTCGAGTCACTTTATTCTGCATTTAATGGTCCATGGCAGTTGTTTTAGGAATAAATAAATAAAGACATTACAGGTACAAAAGGATTAATGATTAGGGTCATATTGATTCTGAAAAGACACAAATATAATGCAGAAAGAAAACAACAATAGATGGAACGCATTAAAGAATACATGATTTTGAAAAGCCGCCTAGCGATCCTTTATAGAATGAATTATTATCGGCAATGTCTCGCTTTGAAAGGATCCACAAATAGTTTATTTGACAAATACAAAAGGGTATTTGTATCAATTAATAAAGGCAATTTCAAAATGAAATGAAATAGAAAATAAAATCACTGAAATTGTATAAGCACACAAATACTTTCACAAAACATTGGATTGTAGGCCTACACCAGATATGTCTCTTCCGCGATAATCACTAATATTATTGTTTCTGTTTCTTATATATGTTGCAATATATGAACATTTTCTGGGGTTTTGCCCATAGACTGAAACAACTGGAGAAGGACTTTGTGACGTCGCGATAGAAAAAATGCAAAGTTAAAATTGGAACTAAAACATCTAATAGGGCATGAGGGTGCGAATATGAAAGGAAAAATAGAAAGATCTACAAAAATGGATTTAAATCAACGGACGCTTTTGGTACAGTGTCAAGCTCAGTCGTAATACATTTTTTTTAAGAAAACAAAAGGGAGGGGGCGGCATTTTTTAATTTCACACGCAGGCGGCCACAACCTTCGCGGCGGCCCTGCATACATACATACGCCTTACTTTCTACTTTATAATATAGATATAAATATATTTATACAAGAATTTCTCGCTTAAGAGTATAGGATTTACATACTTCTGTACTTCTTATACAGACACACACATGCGCCTGACTCTTCCCTTCTCCCTTTTTTTTTCAGTTTAGAGATGGGGTACATCGCCCACCTTCCCCTCCGGCAGGTGATCTACCAGTGGTACACTTTAAGGTCAGTTACAATGTGTAGGTCTTTTGATTTTTTTTTTTACTTCTAAACCTTGTTGACACAATCTCCAAATTATGATTTTCTTCAATCTATTCTAGAAAACACATTCACTTCTTTTATCATTTCTAAAAATAAATTTAACAAGGTTACAAAGACAGTTAATCGGCCCCAGAAGTGGTCCACCCAGGCAGGTATCAATATTTTCAGAAAGAATATCAGAATTAAATTCTATCAAAGACAAATGACAGAGAAGAATGGAGAAAGAAGGTTGACAGATCTTGTGTGGTGCCCCAGCGGTCCAGCAGACCAAAGGATAGGTGAAAGTGAATGTGAAATCAAATCAGAACACGGCCTAACTTATGTCTCATAATGTATATCTAATTGATCTAATTGTTTTGTAAAGGGTCAATCTCTTATTCAAATCCTAAAAAAAAAAAAAAAAAAAAACCTTTTTCGTAAAAAAAAATATTTAAAAATTCCATTATTTAAATGTCTCTTTCCTATACTGTGCTATTGCAGTTCGAGAGATAATATGAAAACCTACTTATTAATTGTTGTTTTAAAAGGTGTCCAACTTATATGCATACTAAATAGCTTTTTTTCTCTTAAAAAAAGTAAGCATTAATTTTTGATAAACTTAGTAATTAGTAGGACAGAACTTACATATCGTAGCAATACAAATGTAAAAAAAAAATAATTTTTTAACACAAAGTCTAAACCCTTTGCATAAATATGTTAAAAATATGTGAAACGGTCATCTCCCCTACTAAAGAGCGTCACGTATTTGTTACTATTAATAGTGAATAGTTGTAAAAGTGGTGTATTTTTATGAAAAAACTGCTTGCATAATTGATTTAAAAAATTAGATTTTTCGCTTTTAGAAAAGAAAAAAAGTAGCCGTTGCATCAGAACTTTGAATGGACTAAAATATTATGATGTCGGATTTTCACTATCTTTTCTAGTTTACGAGATCTAAACGGGACGGACAGACGGACAGACATTTCACACAAAACTAATAGCGTCTTTTCCCCTTTCGGGGGCCGCTAAAAATTACAGTTTGAAAATAGTGTCTTTAAATTCTCGCTGCATAGTTTTCATGCTGCGCTAACGCTGGACAACTTGAGTGTAACGTCAGACAGGACATCCATTTAAACCATTTCCGCTCTCAGGGCTCTAGAATCTCGAACATTTTTTTTACGTATGTTAAACTTAAAGATATTTTATTTTAAACATATGAGAAGCGAGAATTTTAGAAAAAAAAATAGAAAGGAAGAGAATTTTTTGTTTTGTTTGATTGAATCTAGCAATTAATTTGTTTGATTATCTAATAACAAACAGTTTATTGCTAGGTTACATTTATGTCACTTTTACAAGTGAGTATTTCATATGTTTACAAAGCCTATATCAACTCACTTTGTCTTTCATATGTCTTACTGTCTGTCTGGTAAAATTTTGAACACGTTATTTCTGTGACACCCATTCTCGGATTAAGGGATATAAGTGATTAAGTGATATAGTTGTAAGTAAATTGCCCTTAGATGATTTTTTTTAGTATTTTTTGTTTATCTGTTCTACTAGTAAATACTAATATATTCTATAAACCAGAACCTGCAGGGTACGAAAAAGCAATAAGAAAACATGTTAATTCCTTACAACTGAAGATCTGTAAGTCCCCGAGGCTTCATTTGAGATGTACGTTTTTGTGATTTGTTAATGAAAATCAATTTCGAGTTCCTTCAATATATATATATTGGTTCACACATTTTCTGCATTGCATATGATTACAAAAACAATTTCTTATATGTCAAAAGCATGTGTGTGTATATATATATATAATGCAGACACACAGTCGCCCACACTTGAATGTATAGATTATTTGTTTATCAATGAGTGTACTAGGCTACACTTGAATGTATAGATTATTTGTTTATCAATGAGTGTACTAGGCTACACTTGAATGTATAGATTATTTGTTTATCAATGAGTGCACTAGGCTACACTTGAATGTATAGATTATTTGTTTATCAATGAGTGCACTAGGCTACACTTGAATGTATAGATTATTTGTTTATCAATGAGTGTACTAGGCTACACTTGAATGTATAGATTATTTGTTTATCAATGAGTGTACTAGGCTACACTTGAATGTATAGATTATTTGTTTATCAATGAGTGCACTAGGCTACACTTGAATGTATAGATTATTTGTTTATCAATGAGTGTACTAGGCTACACTTGAATGTATAGATTATTTGTTTATCAATGAGTGCACTAGGCTACACTTGAATGTATAGATTATTTGTTTATCAATGAGTGCACTAGGCTACACTTGAATGTATAGATTATTTGTTTATCAATGAGTGCACTAGGCTACACTTGAATGTATAGATTATTTGTTTATCAATGAGTGTACTAGGCCACACTTGAATGTATAGATTATTTGTTTATCAATGAGTGCACTAGGCTACACTTGAATGTATAGATTATTTGTTTATCAATGAGTGTACTAGGCTACACTTGAATGTATAGATTATTTGTTTATCAATGAGTGCACTAGGCTACACTTGAATGTATAGATTATTTGTTTATCAATGAGTGCACTAGGCTACACTTGAATGTATAGATTATTTGTTTATCAATGAGTGTACTAGGCTACACTTGAATGTATAGATTATTTGTTTATCAATGAGTGTACTAGGCTACACTTGAATGTATAGATTATTTGTTTATCAATGAGTGCACTAGGCTACACTTGAATGTATAGATTATTTGTTTATCAATGAGTGTACTAGGCTACACTTGAATGTATAGATTATTTGTTTATCAATGAGTGCACTAGGCTACACTTGAATGTATAGATTATTTGTTTATCAATGAGTGCACTAGGCTACACTTGAATGTATAGATTATTTGTTTATCAATGAGTGTACTAGGCTACACTTGAATGTATAGATTATTTGTTTATCAATGAGTGTAATAGGCTACACTTGAATGTATAGATTATTTGTTTATCAATGAGTGAACTAGGCTACACTTGAATGTATAGATTATTTGTTTATCAATGAGTGCACTAGGCTACACTTGAATGTATAGATTATTTGTTTATCAATGAGTGTACTAGGCTACACTTGAATGTATAGATTATTTGTTTATCAATGAGTGTACTAGGCTACACTTGAATGTATAGATTATTTGTTTATCAATGAGTGCACTAGGCTACACTTGAATGTATAGATTATTTGTTTATCAATGAGTGTACTAGGCTACACTTGAATGTATAGATTATTTGTTTATCAATGAGTGTAATAGGCTACACTTGAATGTATAGATTATTTGTTTATCAATGAGTGCACTAGGCTACACTTGAATGTATAGATTATTTGTTTATCAATGAGTGCACTAGGCTACACTTGAATGTATAGATTATTTGTTTATCAATGAGTGCACTAGGCTACACTTGAATGTATAGATTATTTGTTTATCAATGAGTGCACTAGGCTACACTTGAATGTATAGATTATTTGTTTATCAATGAGTGTACTAGGCTACACTTGAATGTATAGATTATTTGTTTATCAATGAGTAAAAAAAAAAAATGTTTGTAAAATGTTTTACATGTTTCGGATGTTCCTTCAGAGTTGAAGATAGTTTACTTCCTAGTCCAAACCTCCCGCAGGACGACGGGGGATGGGAGCGGGCAGGGTTTGAACCCTCGACCGTCGATAAATCCGAACGACAGTCCAGCGCGCAAACCGCACGACCAGGCAGCCATCCATGAGTGTACTAGGCTACACTTGAATGTATAGATTATTTGTTTATCAATGAGTGTACTAGGCTACACTTGAATGTATAGATTATTTGTTTATCAATGAGTGTACTAGGCTACACTTGAATGTATAGATTATTTGTTTATCAATGAGTGTACTAGGCTACACTTGAATGTATAGATTATTTGTTTATCAATTAGTGTACTAGGCTACACTTGAATGTATAGATTATTTGTTTATCAATGAGTGCACTAGGCTACACTTGAATGTATAGATTATTTGTTTATCAATGAGTGTACTAGGCTACACTTGAATGTATAGATTATTTGTTTATCAATGAGTGCACTAGGCTACACTTGAATGTATAGATTATTTGTTTATCAATGAGTGCACTAGGCTACACTTGAATGTATAGATTATTTGTTTATCAATGAGTGCACTAGGCTACACTTGAATGTATAGATTATTTGTTTATCAATGAGTGCACTAGGCTACACTTGAATGTATAGATTATTTGTTTATCAATGAGTGCACTAGGCTACACTTGAATGTATAGATTATTTGTTTATCAATGAGTGTACTAGGCTACACTTGAATGTATAGATTATTTGTTTATCAATGAGTGCACTAGGCTACACTTGAATGTATAGATTATTTGTTTATCAATGAGTGCACTAGGCTACACTTGAATGTATAGATTATTTGTTTATCAATGAGTGTACTAGGCTACACTTGAATGTATAGATTATTTGTTTATCAATGAGTGCACTAGGCTACACACTTTGCGCATGCATACATTTATTGCGACATTTCATATTCTAAAAATAGACATTTTGGTTACTTATATCATGTACATCTTTTATCTTGGTAGAAAAAGTTAATAATAAAACCTTTGGTTTTCAGTTTAAAGTATTAACCGTCAACTTTCTAATATTGAGGGTGTATTTCTTGTGCTCAGTGGAATGTTTGCTTTCCAGGAAGGTCATGTCAGTCCCTAGAGAAGGACTTGAGAATTCAGAACCTGACTCTGTTTAACATGGTCAAACAAGGTCAAACAAGGTCGTTGTGGGCGTGCACATGGTGTGGGTGGAGAAGAAAGTGGACCACAGCTTGAAAAAGGACATACAAGTGTAAATGATGAGACCATCAAGCCAGCACAATGATGTGCCTGGAGATTGAGTACATTAACAAGAAAAGAAAATATCTAGATAAACTATGAAACAATTGTTGGAAATGTTAAGACAGAAGAGATCTTTTTGCTGTAGGTCAGTAATCCCCAATCCATATCGTGCCCTCGATGATTTGCAATCCTGCTCTCCATGTGGTGCTTTCCTGCCCTAAATATGGAGCTATTTTGCCCTCCATGTGGTGTTACCCTGCCCTCCATGTGGTGTTACCCTGCTCTCGATGTGGTGCTTTCCTGCCCTAAATATGGAGCTATTTTGCCCTCCATGTGGTGTTACCCTGCTCTCGATGTGGTGCTTTCCTGCCCTAAATATGGAGCTATTTTGCCCTCCATGTGGTGTTACCCTGCTCTCGATGTGGTGCTTTCCTGCCCTAAATATGGAACTATTTTGCCCTCCATGTGGTGTTACCCTGCCCTCCATGTGGTGTTACCCTGCCCTCCATGTGGTGTTACCCTGCCCTCCATGTGGAGCTATCCTGCTCTTGATGTGGTGTTATTCCGCTCTCGGTGTGGTGTTATCCTGTCTTCCATGTGCTGCTATATTGTCTTCCATGTGCTGCTATATTGTCTTGCATGTGCTGCTATCCTGCCCTCGATGCGATGCTATTAAGCCCTAAATATGTTGCTATCCTGCCCTTCATGTGGTTCTATCCTGCCCTCCATGTGGTGCTATCCTGCCCACTAGCGGATCCAGAACTTTGGAGTGGGAGGGGGCGATTTTTTTACAAACCCTAACCCTATGCATAAACATGCGTACAGCATATATATATATATATATATATATATATATATATATATATATATATATGAGAATTTTAAAAAGCAGCATTTCTCAACCTCCGGCGAAAAACAAAACAACTGGCGCAGCGCTATAAGGTTCCCAAGTGGGGTTCGGGGCGAAGCCCCGACGACAAAAGCGTTTTCTTGCTTTTTTCACTGCAGAAACGCATTCTCCTGACATCTACAGCTCATTGTTCATCAATGGAGTTCGGGGCTTCGCCCCGACGCCAAAAGCGTTTTCTTGCATTGTTCACTGCAGAAACGCATTCTCCTAACAACTACAGCTCATTATTCATCAGTGGGGCGCCAAAAACGTTTTCTTGCATGCTTCACAGAAGAAGCGCGGCCAATGGGGTTTTGAGTTTAAAACCCCCTACCAGTGGTTTTTGCTGCTAAATCCCCCTCTTCTATAAAGCAAAACAAACAAAAAATGAAAACGACAATCCACAAATTCCAAGAGCACAGTTAAAGAAGATTTTGATTTTAAAACCCCTCCAAAATTTACGATAAACCCCCTGTTCAATATGAAAGAAAGCAAATTATTAACTCAAAATGTTATGAAGTTTGAAGCTAAAAAATACATCTTCAATAAGAAAAAAAAAGCAAATTACACACTCTAAAATCTATAAGCGAAGCTAAAAGGGTTGTTTTGAAACTAAAAAATACATCTTCAATAAAAAAAAAAAAAAAAAGCAAATTACACGCTCTAAAATCTATGAGCGTAGCCAAAGGGGTTTTGAGTTTAACCCCCCCTCCCCGGCCAGCGGGGTTTGAAGCTAAGAAATACATCTTCAATGTAAAAAATAAAAGCAAATTACGCACTCAAAATGCTATCAGCGTTGCCAAAAGGGGTTTTGAGTTTAAATCGCCCTTCAGAATTGTTTCATGCTAAAAATATCTCTTCAATATAAAAAAAAAGTAAATTACACACTAAAATTATTTGAGCGTAGCCAAACCAATTGGGAGTTTTTGGTTTAAAATCCTCTCCTCCAGATGGTTTTGGGTTTAAAATTCCCCTACATAGCGTTTTGAGGTGGAAAACCTCTATCTTGAATATTATTCTAAAGCAAACTACAGTAACCAAATTCCATGATCGTAGCTAAATTGGGTTTTGAATTTAAAAAAACATCAACAAAGTCCTGAGATTTTTTAGTTTAAAACTCCAACAGATGATTTTGACGATAAACCTTTTCGATATAAAATCTAAAGCAAACTACCGTCACCTAATTCCAAGAGCGTATTCAAGAGAGGTTACACATTTCTACCAGTGGCGGGGCTATATAATTAAAGTGCAGTGAATAGTCATCTGCCGAAATTGAAAAACACTAAATTTGGCTCAACAAAGATGGCTAAGACAGATTTTAGGAGTCCGTTATAGAGATCGGGTCTGAATCAAGGAAATCCTATGCTGAACTGGGAGTCGACCCCTTAGCAAGATTGTGTGAGCAGGTCAGGAGGCGCTGGAGACCCTTTTATCTGCTCAACATTAATTCCTTTTACAGTAGGCAAATGGTAGCTCTACTGGGTGGGCTCAATCTGTGCATCTCGGTCTGCGACCAAGGGGCTAGAGTCGCCTAAGTAACTAGACAGCACAATTAAACTAAACTAACTAAACTAACTAAGAAAAAGCAATAACGAAACTTTAATTGAAAATAATAAAACAAAACGACACTTTATTTACATAAAAAAATAAATCAGTATAAAATAATAATAAAATGAAATATGTACACTAACTACTATTATAGAAGCCAACAACTCACCAAAACAAAAACCCTCTTGACCTATGCTACTACCAAAATCAACACTAACAAACCAACCGTGCCAATAACCGTCTAACTAACCGCCAACTTATTAGTCTAGACAATAACCGAACTCTAATCGAACTATCCTAGTAAATCCTACTCACTGGCGGATCCGGGGGGGGGGGGGGGGGGCGGTAGGGGCGATCGCCCCCCCCCCCCGCTTTCGGGGGGGGGGGGGCGGACGAATTTTAGTATAGAATTCACACAATTTGTATACGAATTTATTACTTATGTTAATAATATATACTAATTATTTATATTTCAACCTATTTTTAGATTATTTCGCCCCCCCCCTTTCTAGTATTTTGTCCGATTTGGTAGGGTCTGGAAGGGGCGATGGCATCAATCCGCCCCCCCCCCCCCCCCCCCCCGCCACACCATAAACTTTCGAGTGGGGGCGCGGTCCTATTTATTTGTAGAAATCACAGCTTACTAACAGAATCAATTAAATATCTATATGATTAAAACTTGTTATTGGTATTTTAACCGATCTTTATATTATGTCGTTCACCTGTTGGCCGATTGGAAGGGGAGGGGCGAATACTGCCCTTTACATCTAAACCCTTTGTGTGTGGGGGGGCGGTCCTACTTTTATGGAGAAATCATAGTATGTGAACAAAATTAGTCGAATATCTATATAATATAAACAGGTGGAAGTGCGATACATGCAATCACCTCCCCCCCCCCCCCCATCGGACAAACCAATACTTTTTCTTTTTGTATTATAGTAAGAAATTACAAAATTTAGAAAATCTGTCACTAATATAATTTATATATGCTATAAAGTAAATACTTATATCGAGTCGCCCAACCCGTATTCTTTAATGCAAAATGCAATCATTAGCAGAAATTATAAACAGGAGCGAGTATTAATCGTTTTCATTTTACCGCCCTTCCCCTTTCCAGACAGAGTTTGTGTAATTTCACATGAATTTATCATAACTATTTTAAGAAAGACTTTGCTTTGGATAAGTTATAATTCAAACGAATTTTTTTAATATAACAGTCACGGTTGAGATGAGTTCAAAAGCCAGATAATCTTTTCCTAGTCTACTTTTTCCAACCTTTACTCTATCTCATATTTTTCTAGTTAAATAAATTTAGGACAATAATTCACAATTTATGCTTGAATTTTATTGAATATTATTAATCGAATTTTTTTTTTCGGCGGCGATCCTCAAAGCCTTAATCTAAATATGTGGAGTATCTTATCTTTTCAAAAAACAAATCGGTTGTATTTGCAATGTATTATGGGCCTATAGATTCATATTAGAATATTTTTCCACATTATTCAAAAGGTCCTTTATAATAGAATGAATAATGAGCTGTGGGTCAGGAGAATGCGTTACTGCAGTGAAGAATGCAAGAAAACGCTTTTAGCGTCGAGGCTTCGCCCCGAACCTCACTGATGAATAATAAGCTGTAGATGTCAGGAGAATGCGTTTCTGCAGCGAAAAATACAAGAAAACGCTTTTGGCGTTGGGGCTTCACCCCGAACCCCACAAATAAGTAATGAGCTGTAGATGTCAGGAGAATTCGTTTCAGCCGTGAAAAATGCAAGAAAACGCTTTTGGGGTTGGGGCTTCGCCCCGAACCCCACTGATAAATAATGAGCTGTAGATGTCAGGAGAATGGGTTTCAGCCGTGAAAAATGCAAGAAAACGCTTTTGGGTGTCGGGGCTTAGCCCCGAACCCCACTGATGAAGCTTACAGCGCTCTCCAAGACCCCCAAGCTTGCAAGAGAAAGGCCTCAACATGACTGGGTTTTTTTCTGGTTTTTTTTCGCCGAAGATTGAGAAACAGTCTTATTTTATTCTCATGTATCGAATATATTGTTACGATTCTCTCCTTAATCAGGCTTTCTGTAAACACTTCTAAACACAACACAACATATCAACACATCAAGAACTTGAGAGCAAGGCTCCAAATAATCTGGTACTTTAATAAGGGTCAAATAAAACAGCCAATACGACACAATTGGCAACACAATCAACTGCTACAACATTAGACCGTATATCACTGTACTAAACTCATAACTCTACTGTCTCTTCCTGGACTCGTACGTTTCAGTAGAGGACTGCACCAGGACCGACTTCATGGCTCACTAACAGTCCCGGTCTCAACGCTCTCCGGTCTTGAACTGCTGCTTTTCTACACACTGTGTCTGGTCTGCGCAGGCTTATGATCAGATGACCCTAACACGGGCGCTATTCACGTGCATGTTCATGCCAGTACTGTCCCTTGCTTTTCAATATAGCACGCTAAACTGTATTACTGGCCTGTGTCACCAATGTCAGCTGATCACACACATTTAACCCTTTTGCGTCGCAAATAGGGTTATAACACTGCCCCCTTCTCAGATTTGTCCGTCCCGGACAAAATCTATCACACGACATGGGCAGTGGAGGTGAATCGATGCAGGAGGAGGTCTATCGGTGGGGGCGACTATGGGCTTATATTGCCATCTCGATGGAGCCATCTGCGTTGTATTCTGCGCATGTCTCTTTCTCCTACTCCAGGTGACCTTCATCTGGTTGCTCTGGCATCTTGGTCGCAGCACCATCCACTTTGGATTCAGCAAACGTGGTCTTCTTCTGTCGTTCACTACTGAGGGAAGCCACTTAACACATGGGGAGGGATAGGATGTCAGGGCCGAAGTCAACAAGATCTTTAGCCTATCAGATTGTTTCATAGGGCTTTTAAGAAAAGGGCTTTGGGAATGGGTATCAGGTCCACAGGAGGGGAAATAGTGGCACACATCATCTTCAGGCTTGTCCAGAGGGCAAACTAGTGGAGCAAGTTGACAGCACTCCACTTGCGAAGGTCCCTCATACTCAGCATCAGGCTCTAGTTGACTTTCCTGACCACCATCAGGGCTTCTCCTTCGAATCTCGTCAGTAGACCAATCGTCTGTTAAGTTCAGACAGCTTCGATGACTTTCTGCTTGCAGAAGTCCACCGACTGCTGCATCAGGTTTCGTTGCATTCTTTAGAACACCAACAGGACACATCTCTCTGGTCTGGGCAGCTGGACAAACGTCTGTTAGGGTTCCTTGGAGTTTGCTCCTCCCTGCGAAGCTCGACACGTAAAGTTCTTGCCAAACATCTGGGTGCAGTCTTCAGGATTTGAGTTCCTCTCATCAGCACTGACAGATTGACAGATGTCTTTAATATCCTCAGCTACAAGCTTGGGGTAAGACACAACGTTGTCTTGTTCTGTCTGGCTGACGGAGGCACTCATTTCTGCAGCAAAACCGTTGGTTGAGCTATTGGTCTCGGTCTCTTCTCTGGTTTCTTCATCTGTCTCTTTCTGCGAGTCACCCTTGATCACATTCGGAAAGCCAGCGAGAAATGTGATCAAGAGCTCTACCACATCAGGTTCGAGTTCAAAGAGCTACGTGTTCGGATCTTCCTCTTCATCCACTAGGGCTTGCCGGAGACGTTCTTTAAGAGTTTCGTTGCTCCTTTCGTAGAACTTCAGTCCTCGCCATTTCAGCTCTTGTTTCAGTTCTTTCAGATTCAGTTCATCTAGCAGTTTTACAGAATCCATAGGAAATCCCACTTCTGACACCAGTGTTACGTTTCTCTCTCCTACTATCCAGGTTCTCTTCAAACTGCACCACACGACACAACGAACTTAAAGAACCTCACAACTCATCAGGGCTCCAAAGTAACAGTAACAGTTTAATTTCAAATACATTACAAATACTGTCCAAAACCTAGCCTTGCTCCGCCTGACTTCACACACCGTATGTCTCTAACTTCGCCTCGTCTGGTCACATTGCGAGGTAACGTGAAGTCCGTCTTTCTGACACACTCGCTCTTATATAGTGTCTCTACTGGTCTTCTAGAATCTGATGGAACGTTCTTGACCACTCAGAATGATCACAATCGCCGTGACTTGCGTGCATAATATTTACACACAGGTCGTTGCCGAACTGGCGTGTACTGTCACTGGGTCACAGTTGACCGCTCTTCCTGCGCTGGACTGGACCGATTTGGGTAGGCTAAAAACACACAGCACTACCCCCATCTGTGTCACCACCAGGTTTACAACAACATATATATATATATATATATATATATATATATATATATATATATATATATATATATATATATATATATATATATATATATATATATATATATATATATCTTCTTATCTTATCTTATATAATACAGACGTTACTTCAAAAAAGAAGATGATTACGTCCTACGCGTCATGCATTTAGTCATGCATATTAACCAATGACTTAAATTCTGCCAAGTCACTGGTTTTCCTGGCTAGCTCAGACAACCCATTCCATGCTCTAATAGCACTAGGGAAGAAGGAGTATTTGTACAAATTTGTCCTAGCATATGGGACGAGGAATGTGCCTTTATCTTTGTGTCTTTCAGAGTATTTTATTAAATTTTGTTTTTGTATTTGAAGATTATGGTTCAGTGTTTCAGTGTTTTATGTATTATTGCTACTTTACTTTTGAGCCTTCTGTCCTGAAGGCTTTCTAAATTTAGTGATTTTACTAAAGGTGTTACTCTAGTCAAATGTGAATATTCGTTTGTTATGAATCGCACTGCTCTATTTTGTGTCTGTTCTAGTTTCTTAATGTTTTCTTGAGTTGAGGGGTCCCAAACAGAGGATGCATATTCTATTATTGGCCTAACAAGGGTTAAATAACATTTTAGTTTAATGTTCTTATTTGATTTATAGAAATTTCTTTTAATAAATCCTAATGCTTTGTTTGATTTTTTTGTAGTTTCATCAATATGTGGATTCCATGACAGTTTTTCATTTATTATAACACCTAGGTATTTTGCGTTTTTAGTCTGTGTTACTGGTTTGCCATGAATAAGATAAGTGGAATTAATTTGTTTTAGTTTTTTTGTTACTCTTAACAACTGACATTTTTCTGGGTGGAAAGACATGCTCCAATTTGATTCCCATTTCTGTAATTCATCTAATTCTCTATGTAAAATATCTGTGTCTTGGGTTGTTTTTATTGTTCTATATATTATGCAATCGTCTGCAAATAATCTGACTTTTGTTCCTGAAGTAATGCAATTTGGTAAATCATTTATGTAAATTAAAAATAGTAGTGGACCCAAGACTGTTCCTTGAGGTACACCTGAGTTTACTGTTATCGGTGTTGATTTAGAGCCATTTATTATTACAGTTTGTTCTCTCCCTATCAGAAAGTCTTTAATCCACTGATGCAATGGACCATTAATGCCGAAATATTTTAATTTTTTAAGCAAACTATGGTGGGGAACTTTGTCAAAAGCCTTAGAAAAATCTAGTAAGATAGCATCTATTTGTTCACTATTATCTAAACCTTTTGAAAAATCATCAATTAGTCCTATTAGTTGTGTTTCACATGATCTATATTTCCTAAAGCCATGTTGGTATGGTGTGAGGACATTATGTTTGTCTAAGTGGTTTATGATGTTGCTACATATTATGTGTTCTAGGATTTTACATGTGATGCTGGTAAGTGATACTGGTCTGTAGTTTCCTGGGTCAGATTTTTCTCCTTTTTTAAATAGGGGGGTGACATTAGTTTCTTTCCAGTCCTTTGGTACTCTGCCCTGGTTAAGTGAAGCCTGAAAGAGTATTTATATATATATATATGCTGTACGCACGTTTATGCATAGGGTTAGGGTTTGGAAAAAAATCGCCCCCCCCCACTCCAATGTTCTGGATCCGCCAGTGATCCTACTATAACACAAACAGATCAAACCAGCTACATAACTAAATCACTACATCAACTACTACACTAGACCTAGATCTACACTTACACCCTACAATAAACTAGTCTAGATCTACAATATTCTACTACTACGAAGCTAGCTAACGAAGAGTTTACAAATGCTAAAAATAAACTGAGAAAAGCAATAATTGAAGGGGAGAACTGACATACAAAGAAAAAGCTGAGAATTTCTTTGCCTAGAACAACTCTAAACAATGCTGGGAAGGATTAAAGAAAATAACAGGCTGCGCCTCAAAACGGGAACGAATTTCAGTGGATGATGATGAGAAATTCGCCAACGAACTAAATTATTTTTATTCTCGTTTTGACAAAGAAGATTTTGTTGATCTACACAAAGAACTTTTCAACACTCTGTCCAAAGGAAAACAAGAACCCTACGTCAATTTTGTAACTGAGGATGAAGTGACCTTGTTATTTAAAAGAATAGACGTAAAAAAAGCTTCTGGACCAGACAAAATTAGTGGCAAGCTGATCAAGCTATGTGCGGAGCAAATCTCCTGTCACATCTTGAACCACTCATTGCAAACGTGCGTAATTCCACACATCTGGAAAACTTCAGAGATCATACCAGTGCCAAAGAAACCAAAAATAGATTGCTTAAATGATTTCCGCCCAGTAGCACTAACACCTATTGTTATGAAATGTTTTGAAAAATATATGCTTAAACAACTTGTAGCAAAAGTCAATAACAGCCTAGACCCTCACCAATTTGCATACAAAGCAGCTAGAGGAACTGAGGATGCCCTTCTATTGCTTTTGGACCAGCTTTATAAGCATCTCGATATAACCAAAACATATGCACGAGTCCTCTTCGTAGATTTCTCCTCGGCTTTCAATACCATATGTCACAAAAACTAAAGAACTTATAATAGATTTTAGAAAGAAAAAACAAACTATACTTGAACTGCAAATAAACACTACATCTATAGCTGGGGCTTGTGACCTTTGACCACTGGGGTGGTAATTTGCATACTGGCGAAAGGACTCTAGATAAGAAGAATGTTTTTTTGGACAATCCGATGGTCTAGAGGTTAATTTCGCTTGGTGCGTTATCGCTAGGCTGTTGTTTCGAATCCAGTGTCACAGGTTCGGGCCTCGGTCGGCGCATGCCCTTATTTTCGTAGCATAATAATTCACTACTTTCTCTCTTAAAAACTTGGTCCCTGGTGCTGTCATTCATTTATGTTTAATATATGTATACATCTATAGAACAAGTAAAGGCATATAAATATCTAGGCGTTATCATCAACAACAAGCTTTCATGGAAAGACCACCTTGGAACTCTGACATAGAAAACAGCCCAGCGACTCTTTTTTCTATACAAACTCAATAGCTTTAAACTAAACAAGAAGATCCTTGAGACTTTTTACGGCGCGACTATACAAAATCTGCTAACATACGGAATAACTTGTTGGCAAGGCAACGCCTCATCTAAAATGTTGAGACGTCTAGAAAACATCATTTAAAAAGCATCAAAAATTACATTCACAACATTACCACATTTAAAGGAACTTTTTGAAAAAGGGCCTAAGAAAAATCGAAAACATCTTGGAAGACAACGGCCACCCGCTCCATCAGAACAACGTCAGGTCGTCGCGAAGTGGGCGACTGCTGTCAATCAAAACAAGAACGGAGCGGTGCAAAAACTCGTTCGTACCTCACTCGGTCAGACTCTATCACCGCCACTCATTGATCAGGGAACATGAAATGCACCAAGATACCTTTGTGTAGTCGCTGAATGAACTCTTTATGTTGTCTGTTGTATTTATGTGTATTTTTCTGTTGTGTTGTCTTTATATGAGAAAATAGTCCTTGTAATCACAACAAATTTCCGTAAGGATCAATAAAGCAGTCTTAGTCTTAGTCTTAGTCTTACAACCAACCCATAACACTAACACTAAAACAAGAACATCTTAGTTACTAGTACCTTACTATTAGTATCCACTAAGAACAGACTAAGCCCTAAGCCACTAAGCCGACTAAGGTAACACTACAGAAACAAAATAACACTAGATCTACAGCAGCAATTATAGCAGGACAATAAAGCAGGCATGCAGCTTAACTGCGGCAGGAATTATAGCCTGCTATTACATAACAAAAAAAACAACAACATAATACAATAATGAAAAGCTAGACCTAGCCTAGCACGTACACATATCTATATGATTATTTATGCATGAAGTAAATACATTCACCCTCATGTAGCTAATGAAAGCCATACACTAATGATATACAACAGATGTCTACGCCCCAACACAAGTTGAGCTAGACTACAATAAACCTTATAGCCATCTTTCACAATAAAATTAGTTACAAACTGCCAACTCAACTAGAAGTTATGCCATAAAGGGAATATTAATACAAAATTACTACCTTATTGAACATAAGATATTGTTATAACTCTGCCATGCGCACCCCCATCCAGGCTAGTGCAAGAAGGTGCGCACTGTGAAAGACTAGACCTAAAAGGATGTCAACATTAGAAAGGGGAACGATTTCCGCATAAGTCCAGAGCCAATATGAAGAGACAGTGATAAAAGAAGAGGTTGTTTTGTGTACCTGTTATGTCGTGTAAATAAACATCTATGTGTCGTTGAGTTGCCTCCCTTAAGTTATTACATTGGTGTCATAAGTGGGATTATAGGCAACTCAACGGGCTTTGATTACAATGACATATTTGAAGCTATTACATCAGCTCTCAATTAAAGAGCTAAGACAAGAGCTTCGGGACCGAGGTTTAAAACCCGTCGGTAGTAGGAAAACGCTCACGGCTCGTCTCCGGCAACCTACCAATTTGTAAAGTGAACCTGGGATTGTTGAGGTCATTGGCGATATACAGAACTCTAGGGATGCAGTTATTGAACAAATGAACATGATTAGGAACATGAACAAGGAACATGAAGTGGAACAAGGTAGATGAAAGTGTATTGCAAGTAAAAGGCCAAATAGACCAAAGTGATAAAATTGAGTCGCAAGCAAAAGGAGGAATAAACTCGTGTGATGGATGTTTAATTTTGTACTGAAGTGAACTGTAGATGATGTCTTCAATGTAGTTGAACGACAGAACATAAAACTTGAAATAAAAAAAAAAAGTAACTACTAATCCAACATTAGCGCTGAAGACAAAAATAAATAGAACTAACCACGGACAAAAATAGGAAAGAACATCCACATCTCTAAGACTAGTTAACTATTTTAAAAACTACTTTTTCTCTACGGGTAAAACACAAAACAACAGAAAAAGACTAAAACTAGCAGAAAGTTATAAATAGCGGAAATTACAATGTACTCAGCCCTGACCTATGTAAACTAAAAAGACACTAAATTACATATTTCTAGCACTGGCCTATATAATTTAACAATTTGAAATGCAGTTAAAAAAAAAGATAATAAAAAAAATTAGATCTAGGAGCGTCAGCTCACAATTGTAACAGAGCGTCGCATAAGGTTTGCGGGACATGTTCTCCGATAAAATGAATTACGCATAATAAGAGTTGCGATGACATCCTATTACAACCTGGCGCCACACTTTCATGGAGGTCCTTAGAGCAGGTGGGAAGAGGCTTCAGACATTACCAGTGTCAGATTTTTGTGGAAACAGCTTGACGGCAAATGCGCCGAACGGCGCGGGAGGGTCTAAGTCAGTAAGAATAGCACATTTAGGTTTTTGAAATAAGACTTTTTAATAGCAGGAAAATGCACTGTAGATACCTCAGAATATGCATTTTGTTGGCATTCAGTACCAGAAATATTGTTTAACGGCGGGGCTCCGCCCCGCGCTGGAGGAGCTCCTAACGCTCCCTCAGACCCCCTTGCTGGCAATGTCGGGGAGTCAACAATTTTTCCACAAACTCCAGGAATTCTAGGGTACAATAAACGTGTTCCGAAAAAATGAAGGGTCAGAATGTAATAAAGATTATGTACACACACATACATACAAATATTTTTCTTCGCGAGGGGGGGGGGAGGAAAAAATCCCCCCAAACCCCCCCCCCCCTGAAAAGAAAAATCCTGGCTACGCCCATGGAATTATACATATGTTTTTTGCCGGGGGGGGGGGGGGGGGGGAGAGACAAAAATCCCCCCCCCCAAAAAAAATACTGGCTACGCCCATGACTAGAAACCCCCTGCCCCTCCACTACTATCGGTAGGAGAGACCCTCTCTTGTATACAAAACGTTTAGAAATGTCTACATATTGAATAGTACAAAGTCAAGACACACTAGCTTTAATAAACATTCAATTCATTATGTAAATTTGTGTCCAAGCATATAAATATATTTATGCCAGAAAACCTCCGGATGATTGTGTTATGATTGTATGAAGACGAAGAATGGTGCGGCTTGACGTTACAGACATATATGATACCAAACTGCTCATTGATTGCACATTCTGTGGCTGTACCTCTTTGATTTGATCAATTGATAGGATGTTTCTTCGTTTGGACCATTCTAGATCAGATGGTAGCCAATCTCTGGTAGTTATTAATAGAACGTTATGGTGATGTGGTCAACTTTTTTTTTTCTTCGGGGGGGGGGGGGGGGAGAGGGGGAATCAAGGAATGAAACAAAGATATTTACCAGCTGCGTGCATACCGGTCTGGACCTTCACTCGTGGTTATACGGCGCTTCGAAACTTCTGCCCACGGTTCAGCCAGGAGGTTGGAGAGGGCGCTGTGAGCTCCACCAGCGAGATCTGGGGTGGAGTTCGGAACTTAGAAAATGCATTTTCTGCTGTGACTATCATATCATCATCATATGTATCATATAAGTTAAGACTAGTCTTCTAACGAAAATGGCAGGTTAAATATCAAATCTATCAAACTGCATTTATGAATGTAGCCTAGCGACTGGTAGATGTGTGCAATGTGTTGCTATTTGGCAACGTTTGTACTTGAAAGTGACTGTACTTTGCTTTTGTTTTTTGTTTTGTTTTTAATCTGTGACTCTATTTCTGGTAGATACCAGCAACTGTTAAGAAATGTGAAATGTTCTGGGGGGTTTTTTGTTTTTTGTTGTGTTTTTTTTTTTGTTGGCCTTAGTGCTGGGTTTAGTAAGTGTGGGAACTCTGAGTATGATTTTTTGTTGAGGCTCAAACCTCAAGATCGAATATTAATCCAGCATGAATTGGTATTGCTTGGCGGTTTGTATGCAGACTGCTTTCAATAGATGTCTCATTTTTTCCCGGTCCTTCATTGGAAATGATGGAAGTTGTTGTTAGAAGTAATTATTTTTTGGTTTTTTTTTTGGGGGGGAGGGGGCGTGTGTGGGGAGGGCTACTGGTATTATTTCTGATGTCTTCCAAATGGTAGGTATTTTGTGCGTTTACGAGGACTTGTTGAATATAGCACAGAAGAAAGCTGTTACACTAGCTTCCCACTTTATTTTGGCTGTGTTGACTTGTTAGAACATTTTGGTCACTTCTTGGAACTGGTCATATTGTTGATTGTTAAAGGCCTCCGCGCGGTGTTGATTCTTGACAATATGTCTAGTGTAGATCTGACTGGAAGTAACGCTGAACTCAACTAATTCAGTAACACCGGCGAAAGGCCGAAACAATCAAATATGTAGTCGACGCTGATGTTGTTCTATAACGATATTTAATAATCATGAAGGGAATCGTCTGATGTCAGCTATGTCCGTAAATCTGTATCTATTCTATTGTACTCAAGTCTACTACTTTACAAGAAGCGTCTTCCTTTTAGCGTCGCTTAGATCGTTCTTCTTTTTTAAAGATCTGTCACGTCACTTGTCGCTAATTAAAACTTTCCCCTTATTCCCGAAACAAATAACTAATTCCTAATCATGTCATAACAAGCACAGAAGAAAGTTGTTACACAAGCTTCCCACTTTATTTTGGCTGTGTTGACTTGTTAGAACATTTTGGTCACTTCTTGGAACTGGTCATATTGTTGATGCTAATAAAAGATAGTGGTCGTTCTCAAAGTTGTGGCAGTCAAAAGGACTATAAAATCCTTTAATTCATTAAATTTATTATTCTCAGTTTGGAGGCCCCATCGAAATTAAGGTCTTGGGAGGCTGCACAATCTTATAACCGTCACTGTGAAACCTCCTGTCGTAAAACCAATGTAGGTCGTATCTTGTCTCCATAAAGCCTTGTACTGGACATTCCATGTAGATCTAGCTCAGGCGTTCTCACTGTGTTACTTGAATAGTTTTATTCTAATCCTTATATATTTTAAACCAGATAGTCACATTGCTTCGTGATTATGCCTATCAGATATTTAAATTATGATTACGAGTATGTAGCATTTTCAAAACAAAAAAAAAGTTAATGAGTCTTAAATGAACGAATGTAATTTTACTGTTAGGGTATTGTAAAAGGGGATCACCGGGCCAAAATGGTGGAGATCTAGGTCGAGTATTTTCTTTCCCCGTTCTGCCCATGGCTTGCATGTGTTAGCTGAATTCATTGAAGCCTCGCTGTGTAAGCCTGCCTTCTCGCTACTTGTTTCCACAATATGTAGATATAAGTCTTTTGCGCAATTTACTTCTATGGTCTACTACTCTCAGATCTCGTTTTATTACATTGGTAGGGGGCTTATAACCTAGACAAGCATATTTAAATATACATGTACTTTGTTTTAACAGTCCGTTCCAAGGGAAACTATCCCTGATTTATTTATTTATTTATTTTATATCGCAATTTTCTTGTTAGCTCCCCTATCACATTGTAGAAAAAAAAAAAGGGGGGGGGGGGTAAAAAAAAAGTCCAGGTTAAAATGT
This sequence comes from Biomphalaria glabrata, assembly GCF_947242115.1. Lineage (NCBI taxonomy): Eukaryota > Metazoa > Mollusca > Gastropoda > Planorbidae > Biomphalaria > Biomphalaria glabrata. The sequence goes on from NC_074716.1 coordinate 26,516,957, forward strand.
AAATTAGAAAAAAAAATAAAAAAAAGTAAAGCACCCTTTTCAGACCTTGCGATCTACAGGGCAGATGGTGTGAAGGTCATTTGTTTCTGTGTAAAATGTAAAAGCAACTGTAAAGGAATTATTTTTCCATTTAAATTTTTTTATTCTTTGTCTCATAATGCTTATGCTAGCTATTTATGAAATGAGTTTCTTGATTATTTACTTACTCATTTCAAAAACGGAAATGTGACAAGTCTGAGCGACGTCAAATATTAAATATTGTTTCGTTTCTCCTATATGTACAAAGAACCTACTTGCATATACACACACACACTAAAGCTCAATGCAGCAAGTAGATGTTGGCAGGTACCTACATGTACACACACACACACACACATAGATATAAACTGCGGCACACCTTCATGAGTGTTACATTTTCAACTCGAGTTCATGTGATGATCAACAACAACTTGTACAAAGCTGACATAAACGAACACGGTCTGTCTGTACACGTTATTTTTTCCTACACCCAAGCTGAAATTTTGCACAATTATTTCTTTTACCTGACAAATCAAGAATCAATTTTAAACAAAATTAGTTAATTTACTATTTTTATCATTAATTATTTTGCTATGTATCTCTAACAAGGGAAAGAAATTGTACTTGACTGATAAGGTGGTATAAGTTGAATTACTCCCCTTTATACTATATCGAGAGGAACGTTTGAAACAATAGAGAACTACAAACCTTCCATTTTCATAAGCACTTCCTTGGCAGAGTGGTTTGAGGAGATTAAAGCGGCTTTAGCCCTCGAGTTTGAATTCCGATCGTTCACCTTTTTTTTTAAATAAATGCATTTAAAAAGCGATCACCCAGATACTCCCATCTCTCCCCCCCCCCCCCCCACACACACACACTTTTCCAACTGGTCCAGACAAGTGATAGGATCATAGCGTACTGAGAAAGCTAAAAGCATGAAATTGCACAAAAAATAAAAATAGTAACAATATTTCTTATCGCACAGTTTTTTATATTTTTTGTCTAGATCTATTACAAATTTAATTATATGACTAATCCAAACTAATTGATACAGCTATACTTAATATAAGCTTTGTATTTAGATCTTTCAAAGTTCTGATGCAACGGCTACTTTTTTCTTTTCTGAAAGTGAAAAATTTAATTTTTAAAATTAACTATAAAAATAAAAATACACCATTTTTACAACTATTCACTATTAATAGTAGGCTAACAAACAAAGGAGGCTATTTAGTAAGGGAGATGACCATTTACCATATTTTTAACAAATTTATGCAAACTGTTTTAGACTTTTTGTCAGAAAATATTTTTTTTACAAATGTAGGCCTATTGCCAAGTTATGTAAGTTCTATCATACCAACTATTACATTTACAAACAATATTACAAAGAGAGTGAAACTCAGAGGCGGCCCCCATCAAATTCACCAATGGACGAGAAATATATTCAAGCCATATTCTTGTTTTAATCGTTTACAGATATTATGAAATTTTAGCGTTATTTTTCACATAAAAGCAAACAGTGCAAAACGTCGTCTTTGATAAGACTCTTCTAAATCTTCTGGAATAAGTAGAGTAGCGTTAAGTGATCACCTAAGATCAGCATGGAAACCTCCCAATACAGTGTCGGTGGCACATAGTGCGGATGCTCAGGGTGTCACCCCTCCACATCAATAGTGCGGTAGCTCAGGGTGTCACCCCTCCACATCAACTTTCTTGAAATATATTCCAATGAACACTATTGCTAGTAATTTTTTGTTGAACCAATACAGTGAGCTGATTATCTACTTTTATTGATTTTTACTTAAATGTAAAATCCCAATGTTTATTACATTTATTCAAATGTTATTGCAAATTTTACAAAAATATGTAATTAAAATTATAAACAGACTTAACATCATATGAACAGGTTTCTTTTGTTATACTTTAAATGGTATAACGTTGGGCTGTATCATTTACACTTACACTACCATCTAGATGTGTCTAGGCATATTTGGGCATATATCTAGAGATTTTATTATTATCTTTTCCTATGTGTCTGCTTTTACCAAGTTATAATTTTTCCAACTTGGTTGTCACCCCCAAAATGGTGTCGACCGGTGCGGACCGCACCCCCCCCCCCCTAATGTAATTGTGTAATCTGGTGAAAGAAGCTTCTCGAGCCTCAAACTAATGAAGAATTACTTAAGGTCAACAATTCTCATAGATAGATTGAAACATTTGATAATTCTTGCTATTGAGCGTGATATATGTGGGAGATTGAAATTTTATGATATACTGTATGACTTCGTTAAATGCAAGGCTCGTAAAGTAGTTCTGTGCGTAGTAAAGAATGAATAAAATGCAAACACGAATTTATTTTCTAATACAAACTCAAAAATTTTACTTATTATCCATATCCCTACCCAAACTTGGCCTCGCGATATCCATTTCGCATAGGGCCCCACAACGGTTGAGTCCGGCTCTACTTTTTAGTGACGGGTAAATACAGAGAAGATTACTTGTTCTCCCCCCTCCCCCTTTTTTTTTTCGCCACTACGTGAGATAGAAATTAAAAAAAAAAGAGTGACCTTTCTTAGTCACAACGGTCCCGCCCTGCTATTTAGTGACGGGTGAATACTAGTTGTTCTCCCCCACCCCCTCTTTATTTTCCTGGTGTAACTCTAGTTCGTCTGACTTGCAGAAATAAAATAGTGATATTTCCTTTACTTCTTGCTTGCGTGTCCAAACTCTTGAGCCATGACGATAATTATATATATATAGATAGATAGATAGAATCTAGATCTAGACAAGATCTAGATTTCTTGACTAGTTCTAGATATGTTATAGGCCTAGTCTAGATCTAGAATCTACATCTACATCTTGACAATAGATCTCTAGACTAGTTCTTGATCTAGATCTATAATATACATCATCTAGATTCTAGATAATAGATAGAACTAGAATCTAGAATTAATATCTAGAACTAGAATTCAGACTAGGGCAAAAATTTGAATCTAGGCTAGAACTAGCAGATTTCTAGACTAGCTATAGATCTAGTTTAGATCTGGATCTAGACTTGTGATCTAAACTTTTGATCTAAACTAGATTTAGATCTCGATTCTAGAATCTAGACTAGGTCTAGAATAGGTTTAGGTCTAGACTAAATGGACTCTAGATAAAGATCCAGACCTAAATTTATACTAATGTAGACTAGAATCTAGACTAGATCTAGAAATTTAAAGAAATAGAATCTAGATCTACTAGAGCTAGATCTAGGTCAATGCTATGATCGGGATTAGTAGGCCTACTACTAGGTTATAGTGCAGTTATGTTGTTCGCGTCTTGGTGTGATACTATCATAGGCCTACTACTGCTTACAATAATAAATAAATCTGCACCCCCCTAAGCTGTTAGAAGATAAACTATTTTCTTAATGGATTATAAATGTAAATTTTGTTCAAATTGTTTAATACAATTAAATCTAAATCTAGATCTATGTCTGGCCTCTATTTATTGTAATTTAGATTGTTGTCAAGTGTATAGCCTAATGGATGAGGATATGTGAAAACTGCGCGCTATTAAAGTAGTTCGTTTTTTTTAAAACTTACACTTGAAACGAAGCTCGTATTAAAATTCTTTTTAAACACATTTGAATCAGTAGGCCTACTCTATTCCATGAGTTAATTAATAAATGGAAAATATATTGATCCTTTTTCCATTGTGACCTAATGCTGTATGAATGAAGCATGATTTATTAATGAAGAAATCTGTGACCTTTTTAAAAGACTTACTTTCCCCTGAAGTTTTTCATTTGAAAGTGGTGTAATTTTTTGAAAAATCTGCTTGCATATATAATTTTAAAAATTAGATTGTTCAGTTTCGGAAAAGAAAAAGTAGCCGTTGCATCAGAACTTTGAATGATCTAAAACATCATGATGTCCGATTTTCATTTTCTCTTCTAGTTTCTGAGATCTAAACGGAACGGACGGACAGACAAAACTAATAGCATCTTTTCCCCTTTCGGGGGCCGCTAAAAAAATGGTTACTATTTTTTTCAAAGAGAAAAATCTATTTAATATGCATATAAGTGGAACATAATTCAAAACAAAAATTAATAAGTAGTTTTTCATATTATCGCGATAACAGCAGGGCGCCATAGCATTGAAGAGACACTAAACTAAGGATCTTTTTTTTTAACGAAATGTGTTTTTTTAGGTTTTGAATAAGAGATTGACCCTATACAAAACATTTAGATCAATAAGATAATCATAATATGAAATCAGTTAGGCCAGGTTCACATCTAACTTCACTTTCACCTATCCCTTGGTCTACTGGAACGTTGGGGCACCACACAAGATCTGTCAACCGTCTTTCTCCATTCTTTTGTCATTTGCTTTTGATAGAATTTCATTCTGATATTCTTTCCGAAAATATTAAAACCTGCCTTTTTACCTGCCTGGATGGACCACTTCGGGGGCCGATTTAGAGTTTGTGTTTCCACACAAACTGTCTATGTAACCTTGTTTTGTTTTCATTTTACTGGATACTGTTTGTTTGTTAATTTGGACTAAAAACTTGCCTGTAAGCCAAAGCTTTAATTTTGTATTTGATTTGTTGACAGTGAGTTTGGAAGTTTTCCCCTCCAACACTAACTCGGTGGACAAAAACTGAAAGAAAATGGACAGTTCATTTGGTCAATAGATCTGATTCAATTTTTTAAACGTTTTTAATGATCCCATGATATCTAAGATTAGCCGTTTTCTATTCTACATTTGGAAATAAATTTAGAATGTTGCTGTTACTCCACATGTCTATGTGTATCCATTGTCTGGAGGATATCCATTTTGAACTAAGGTGAGTTACTTAACAAAAGCCTGGATAGTGCTGATATACAAGTTCTGCCTATTCCCTACATTACATACAATGATTTGTTGTTTAGTATTACCATACGTAATTTTCTAAGACTACAACTTTGATAGATAATGATCCCTGTTTAAAGTAAGTTCATTGTCAAGACTGTTATTTTTAAACAATTTCTATGTTCAAAAAATAATTTAAGATGTTAGAAATCAATGAAATAAATATATCTCACAAAGTTGTAGATTTTTAGTTTATTTTCCTTTCTCTAACTTGTTTACCACTTGGATGTTAACCATAGACATTTAAAAAAACAAACTATAGCTGTAGACGCACACAAAAATAAAGACTAACATTTCCAAATATACTAAGCAATAATTTTATTTTGTTTTCCAAACATTTGACAGTGACCTTGACATGTCACCAGGTAAGAAAATGGATTAAAAAAAAACATGACATCAAGCATGACATTCACTCCAGAAAAACAAAATCATGACTAAGAAATGACAAACATGTTGGTCTGCCTCAATGGCAATGTAATACTGGCATCAGCTGGGTGCCCTCCCATCAAGTCATTGCACAGCTCCAGCAATTCATCTACAAGTTCAAACAAGACAAAAAGACTAGAAAATAGCAAGATGCCTAACCCTGGAGTCAACATGCATACAAATAATATAAATAAATAAATACAAAATTAAAGACCCAAAAAAATGTAGCTTGTATGAACACCAGAAATTTGCAAACTAAAAGTGACAGCATCTGCAGGTCCCCCAGAACAGGATGTGGGCTAACCACAACCTTCAACATCAAGTCTGCATGCTGCACTTCAAGTCTGCAAACCTCCGAGTGAAAGCAGTATATCACTTTTTATTTGAAGAACACTTCACAGCTTTTGGTTCCAAGAAAGAATTATTCAACTCCTCCCCCCCCCCCCCCACCAGGCTGATACAACTTCATACACAATAACATGGCTTTACTTTTCTAAGCATCTACAAAGACTTTTTTTTCTTCTGGTTATTGATGACCACTTCTTGGCCACTTTATAAAAACAAACAACCCTGGAGACTATGCTGATTGAATAGCTACACATTACAAGGTTGCAGTGGACCTCCTTTAGCAGTTGTCATGCTTCTAGATTAGTTCACCAATAACTCAGAATTGAAACAAAACAAAATGTAACATAGACACAAGAGTTTCCCAAACAACTTGTTAAGTGAAGTTCTAACCCAACCTAAAGAGCTCCAAACAGTTTATTCAGGAAAATAAGAGAACAAAAAATACAAGAAACATGAACAAAAAAATGGTCCTAAGATAAAACAAATTGTTCAGGATGGAGAAAACCATGCTTCTAATGGTGCATTGGTCACATTCATACAAACAGCTTGGGTCACAAATAGGACACAGTTTGAAATTTATAAAAATGGTTTCAGCACCACTGCATGGGTTGAAAGACTTTTAGGCTGCACAGAGTTTCCCCCTCCCAATGGCTAGTTGAGGGTGACATGACCTGGTGATGTGACGGCCATCATCAATTATTTATTTTTTTTTAAGTTCTCGCCAGACCTTCTCTTTGAGTAAGATGGAAGCCATTGTTATACAGGTTGTTAATGCTAAACAAATTATGCGATGACAAAGCTCTAACAGGCAATCACTGTGTTATTGTCCAACTTCAGTTATTTAACATACCGGTATTAAATATTTCTCAGAGCAATACCATGCTGGGATCTTTTTTTGTTTCATATCATTGGACAGCTTTATCACCGCCAATTAATAACAAATTATAATATCAACAGTATTAAATCCAAACATTAAAAAAAATTGTTCATTAAAAAAAAAAGGTGAAAATTCATTTTGGTATAAAACTTTCTCCACCTCTTGTCCGCCATTTGATAATAGAATATAGGAATTGGGCATTGCACAGAGAATCAAAATGTACACAGTCCACTCCAGTTGGTGTTCAGTTCACTATGTACACATGTAGACAAATGCTCACATTGAATGTTTAATATAATTTACAAATAGAATCTAACCAAGTAGAAACTGTACAGTAAATGTCTATTATAATTTTTGTTTCAAATCCATTATCATTTTAAAGAAATGAAAAAATGTTTTCCCCTTTTTTTTCTACTTCTTTAATATAAAGAAGTGTGTAGTTCAGACTGAGACAAAATATCTACCAGAAATAGTTCAGCTCAGAATTTAATAGACCCAAGATAAGTTTAAAATTTCTTATGGTGTTGTCATGACATTGTTTTGTTTAGGTTCACACAGACGTATTTCTTGGACATTATATACAAAAAATTTATATAGTTTTGACGTCTGACAATAGAATAAATTTCTGGCTATATTTAATTCCTTTGTACAGTCATGCAAATTGGTCAAATGATATTTCAGTTAAACTTTTATCAAATTCTGTTGACTGAGACACAAACTGAGGAGCACTAAAAACAGGAAGTCACAATATTGTAAAAAAAAATAATATAAATGTATATAGTTGTGAATGAAAACCGAAAATGCAAGTCAAATATTTTATTACAAATGTCTCAACAGAATGAGCTGATTTAAATAAAGAACATTTGTATTTTTCTGAAACATTGAATCAACAGTTGCCATTTAGCTGATGGGCAGAGAACACCAATGGAGCTATGTATCATAGCAGTATCACTAAGCCACCCTCCCCACAGAAGGCTCCAACACTCACAGCATGACTGAACTTCTGGACCCACTGTCCACAATTATGCCTGGTGTCTTGATGTAGGTGAAAGAAGTTGTAGAAGTCTTGAGATGAAATAGTCTCTATGTCATGTAGCGGTTGAGTGCTCGAAGTGCATACAGTAGTTCAGCCTGTTGGCGAGCCTCCATTATCATAAGGTTGACATGCACCTAAACGATTAATAGAAAATTACTAATGACACATTTCTGTACATTTTTGAAAGTTTGAATTTATGAAAAAAAAAAAAAAAAAAAAAAAAGATATCTTTAAAAAAATTTTCACATGAAAATTTCTTGTAGATATATTTTCTCTTCCAGGGTTAAAGTAAAGAAATTCCCATTTAAATACCAAACCTACTTTTTCAGAATGTTTAAATTCTCTCATCACACCATCATAATCTTTCTTCTGAAGACGTTCTGGGTAGCAGGTCAATGTCTTGATGTAAGCTTTAAGATTTCTCTCCAGAAGTTGATTCACCTGGAATGAGGGGATTTATAAATATGTCAATCACAGTTTACAACAATCTTCTATAGATTTATTATATAATTCACTGTGTCGTTTAAGAAAATATATGAATTGAGCATATGCACACTTACCTCCGAATAATCATAATCGTCATGACGTATGCCATACATGCAGTGAATGTAGTTCCAGATGGCTCTACGAAACGATGAAGTGTCCACCTCTCGGTTATCTCCCATACTAAAATTAAAATGAAAAAATAATTTTATAAAATAAGGAATATATTACTCTCACTTCTTCCTAGGATAGATGTACTAATTATGACAAAGGACAGATTGGCAGTTCTTTTGGGAGATATCTGAAACTTTAATTCAAGGTTTAAGGTAACAAGCTCATTGTGCCTTTCAGTAAACTGAGTTGGTCATTATGTTGACCACACAACACCTACATAAATGTTGGCAACAAAAAGAAGAATTGGGTTTTGAATATGGAGAGAGGTAGGGTGGGGGACCGTTACACTAATGTTGATATCACTTCACTTACGTATAATAGGTCATGTTGGCTGCCATAGTATACTTGTCATCCAGCAGATTGCCTATATCAGTGTAAAGCCGGTTAGCAAGTGAGAACCCATGGTCATCCCAAGAGTAATCACAAGCTCGGAAGGTTGGCACCTCATTCACCTTGTCCTGAGTGACAAAGTCTGTGTAGGAGAACTCATCATCCAACACATAGCGCATCAACTCAGACCTGGGAGTGGATTTCTTACTGTTTGGCACTGTTACTAAAACAATATAAAAAAACAACAACATGGTAAAGACTAATCTAGCTAAACAACTTGGTACATAAATAAACAATTCGAATAAAGCTAACACTAAATTCTTCAGGTTGTTTAACATTAGGTATTGTAGGAATCATTCATGACTTAGGCATGTTTAGTAAATACCTAAAATGAAATTAAATAAAACTGTAATTAAATCCCCCCCTTTTTTATTATTATGTTTGAAGGTGCTCTTAAAATAAATTGTAGCAAAATTGACTCCAGATGAAGATATCCCACAAAAACTAAATATTATAAGTATCCAAATAGATTCTGAAAGCTAAAGCTGATTCAATACACAACTTTTAGTACTGTTGTTATTTTTTTTTATGTTTACTGAAAATAAATACTAAATGGAATTTATCACTAGTAAAAACAAGATCTTTACTTTCAGCACTTTGGTGCTCCACACTGTGGAAACGTTTCAACAGCTCCTCCTGGCTAGTTTCTTCTAAAGACATTTCATTCAATTTTTTCATTTTTTCCATCAGGGCCTCTAGACCCACACCTTCATCTCTGGACATCTGCTGAAAAACAATGAACATTATACATATTAGAGGACATTGTTTAGATAAAATAAATTAACCAAGGGAAGTTTTTAAAAAATTTCAGAACTACTGAGTGTCTATTTCTATCAGGTAAATAATGTGAGTGCATGGTAAAGAATTGAAAAACTGGTTCAAGGAATAAACAAACAACACAGCACACGGAAGTGAAGATTTATGTTAACATTCATACTGAAGTGCATCTTGACTGTTGAGTGATTCGAATGAGTGTTTTAAATGGAAATGATGTCAGAGAAGAGAAAGAAAAAAGACTGACAAGAAAGTTATAACATACGGCTTTAAATATTTAAATATGATTGAAGGAACTTATTTAGTAACTTTGTTAACTAACTAATAGTCTCATGCCATAACTAGACTTTAACTTTCAATCACAATTTTTAACTAAGCTCAGTTTAACAAGATTTGATAATCTACACATATCAGCTGGTTGGTTGATTTAGTAGCTATATATACCTGGGCGTGACTGTGATTTGAGGTCTCTCCAACCTCATTATTTTCACTGTTGGAATCTGTATCACTGCTTGAACTGGATGACCTGCTGTATGTGAATCCATCAATGTCCAGCTCAGCATTGATGCCACAGCCATACACAAAGGAACACAAAGAATGGAAGTGTGTCAGAAGAATGATGGCATGCATTAACTCTGACAGAGACCATGGTTCTGGAGTTTTCAGAAGTTTCTGGGGGGAAAAAAAATGCTTTTGTTTTATTTCTCTCTACAATACAATAAATATTTATCCATTTTTTCTCCTTGCATTCTGTACCATATAGATCTAGTTATGGAAAAATAAAACCCAAGTTACCATCATGTGTTCCTTATTGATCAACCAAGGACGGTGAGCCAGAATTTTGTTGATTTCATAAAGATCCTGGATCTTTCTTGGAGCATATGCAATACCTTTTAACCATTCTGGGTTGCCATTTCTCAGCAAAAACTCTTGTTCATGTAGCTTTACTAAATATATACAGTGGTGCCTAGCAGCAGCCTGCAAGTAATACAGAATAGAAACTCTTCAATTTTGAAGCACAGAATTTGTGAGTCAAATTTATTCAAACAGATTTTAAAAAAATAAAAGTAAAAAATAATGTATTTTGAAATGTTAAAAAAAATCAGCACAGTACAAAACCACATAGGTGAATGTGTTAATAACTTAGATTCAATTGGAAGCAGTACATTTTGGCACTGCAACCTTTTGCAAGACATTTTGTTTAAGACTTTCTTATATCTTAAAATAGAATATACATTATATACATACATACATATATATGTATCAGTTTTGTATTCATGCATTTGTTCTATCATTTTTTTAGTGGATGAACAATAGTTATTTGTATCCATTAGATTTTGCATGCAAGTTCTAGTGTAATTCTTGTTTTCACTTATAATGTGGGTGTTTATTTTCTCCATTAAACAATGTGGTTTATCATTTTATGTATGTATTTGTGTTTCTCAACCTTTTCATTAAATAGCTTGAAATTGTGTGTGCGTGTGTGCACGTGCGCACATGTGTGTATTTAGAGAAATAGAAAATTGACCTATCAAAGTTTGTTTGGAGGGAGGGGGGGTGTCATTGTATACAATATGTACTATACTGTACAGGGAAAAAAAAAAGGATTATAAATTATTTTTTTTTAATTATCAGAATTTCTAGTGCCAAAATGGCTGCACCAAACTGCCGCATATTAGTCTTGTGTTTAATTTTATCCTCTCAGCACTTACAATGATAGCAATGTAATGCCTGTAGTCATAAGGTAGTGGTCCATCTTCCCTCAAAAGGTAATTCTGGGTGGTCAGGAAATTCCTCAGGTAATCTGGATGGTAGCCCATGACTTGACTGACGTGGTCAAGGCGGTTGTTCTGAATAAAAGCATCCATAAAAACACTGTGGGTCTAGAAACAAAACAGAAAATAGTAAATTTAAAAAGTGCATTTTTACAAACATTTTCTCAATTAAAACACATTTTACTCATATTGGGTTAGTGTTAGGGACACTGAAGGTTGTTGGAGGACATTGCTCTAATTATTATGTTACTAATATGTTTGGGAAAGTTCTATATTTAAATCTTGTCTAGGGAACTAAATAAGATTTGTTTGGAATATAATTTTTGTTCATTACTATAATATTAAACATTACAGAAAAAATATAGAGATCTAGATATGTAGATCTGGCATTATAACATTGTTAACGGTGGGATAGCTTGTATCTAGTCTATATTATAGACACTAGTTTAGACAAAAGATTTGAATCAAGGTTTTATTATTTCAGGCCAATTTATTTATTTTGTAATTGTTAGCAGTTTAAAGGTTTGTTCTTTTGAAACCTACCTCACAATAATACGAAGCCCAAACATGATTTCCAAAAATATTTTTCATCAGATGACCCATTTCTTCCCAATGTAGATCTAGATAATTTAGTAATACTACTAAAGAAACTAATACTGTAGATCTTCAATAACACTTAAGAAACTTGCTTGAGATTCCAGTACACCAATATAAGAAATGATTATAGACTCTATAAAGAGTAGGCTAGACAGATAATAGAACTAGATTCTAGATTGTTCTACTGAATAACACGAGATTCCCAAAAGTTCAACAGATACAGTCAATATAGAAATACAGTCCTAGCGATCACAGGAATAGACACACACAAAATCCACGGGTCACTAGAGATATATTATAATTTATAATAAGATCTAGATTTGAATAGATCTAGATTTGATTCTACTAAAAAAAAACAACAAATTAAGCCCAAACGAGATCCAAAGAATATGACACACGATAATTAAAATAAAATGCTAACTTGATTAAAATTGACCATGAAAACTACACAAATTTAAACTTGAAAAATGTGCCCATCTTGACTTCTTTCAGAGCACCATGTTGGACAGCCAATGCTATTTCTCTCGTATTTTCGACGGTTGTAACAACAGCGGTATCGATAAAAGTTCCGATAGCAAAACACTCAGCAGACCAGACGAGATAACACAGGCTTTAGTAATGCGGTTAGATTTGCTCATCTTGACCAAAGAAATAAATGTTGAAGATGTGAATTAGTACTTGGCTGTTAAAGAGAATGGAGAGCGAACATTGTTCGTCGTTACTTATATAGACTGTGCGTTTACAAGAGCTTGCATCAGCCGTTTCTTCCCGGGGAGGAAAAACTAGGCCTACGTGACCCGGTTGCTGTTTTGTGTCGTTCGAGTTATTTCATTGGTAGATCCGCCCCAATACAAGAAATATAACATACCGGCTGTGCGTGAATTCACCCACGTATTGGTCGGCTGAGTAAGATTGCATCAGCAACATGAATAAACAGTTATAGTAAACAACAAAAAAAAAAAAAAAAAAAAAAAAAAGGAAAAAGGCACTGACGTTAATGGCATTAAAAAAATAAATATATATTGATATAGCGCTAAGATTTTGAATTTAAAGAAGATTGAAAACTAGATTGATCGATACTAGATCTATATTTTAAATTTATTAAAAATTATTCATGTAAATAGTAAAATGTATCAAATCTAGAAGTAGTGAATCTAGATCTACACGGTAACACGCAAACTGAGAATGAGAGTATTGCAAATAAAAAAAAAAGTACTCCATTCTAATATGATTGAAACCTATTCTATATAAACTGACTGCTTCACACTTTTATTGCTATCTTTCATTATTACGTATTTTAGGCTTAATTAATCTATAGTGTGTGCACTTCAACCTAACTTACATGTGTTAACCTAACCCTAACTGGCCCTAACAAAATACACAGAAGGACTCGAGGATAAAGGCACACTTCCTATTATAAATGCTAAGATGACCAAGGTGCCATTACAGCATGAAATTGGTTGTCTTGAGTCAACAAGGAAAAAGCCGTGAAGGCAACTTGGGCAGCACGTATATACAGGACGTATTTTTATGTGTTTTTTTGTTTTGTTATTTTTGTTTTAACTCTGTAATTGATAAGATATGCAAAGTTGGTAGGTTTAAGAATTTTTTTTTTGTAGCACACATACAAGGACAATACAATAACTTGAAATGTGTTATGGCCTGTGTAGACCTAGCTACGCCACTATATATATATATAGACTAGTCTCTAGATTTGGTTAAATAAGAACATTTTAACACTACAGGTCGCTAGGATAAATACAAAACGAAAAATATGTATAATAATAGAGTCAGTTACCTGTTCATCTGCTATGTTGGATGGAATAATCTGGAAAAAAAAAAAGAAAAAAAAAAGCAAATGTTAATGAGTTTGTTGATTTTTATTGTTTTTAATATTTATATTAAAATACTTTTAAGTACTCAATAACAAGGAAATTGTAAACTGCCAATGTACAACATTCTTTGTGCAAATATTTAATTTTAAAGAGCATAAAATATTCACAACATTTCATAGTTACATTTATAAGTCTACTGTCTTCCATCAGAGTTAAAAGAGTCTTGTAGTCAATGTTTATAGACAATGTTTATATGACAGAAATGTTTATATAGACTCTGATGTATCTCAGAAAGAGTTTTATTAGCATTAACAGTTGAGCCTGACGTGCTAATGAATATTAAGCCTACATGTCTGAAAAGTTATCTAGATGTAGCAACACAGTCCTGAATGCATGACATTGTGCAGCTTATGTTGGAATGAATGCATGCTGCAGTGCGTCTAACACTTTTCTGATACATTACATTAATATATATATATATATATATATATATATATATATATATATATATATATATATATGCATTTAAGAAATGTGCAACTATTTAAGAAAAACCTACATATCTAGAATTACGCATTTAAGAAATGTGTAATATTTAGTAAAACAATTCAGATATAGTTTTCTAGTCAGAGGACATGCAAAATATAACGGTTCATTTTCTTTATTTCATAGCCATAGCAACCACATTTAGGAAAAAAATTTGGTCAGAGACTATTGGTACAGGTTAGAGGCCGAGCCTTTCGAAGGCTACTAGATCTAAGTCTAACACTGCATTAAAAATACTTTTATAGGTAGGTAGATATACATAGAACTGTGTCAGTAGGTTATCGGTAAATCAAACTGCCACCAGGTATGCCTAGCAAAAGTATCTTTAAATGTACATTTTAAAACAAAACCAATAAGCACCATTGTGGAAGTATAAGTATCATTCGACATTAAATTCTAGAGAGTTTTCAAAATCGCTGATAAAATCCAGGGAATCACTAGAGTAGTCGGACTACAGAGGCGACTGAACCAATCTTTGTTGCAAACAGCTGACTGGGATTGTCCTTCGACCTGTGAATACAGAATGAGCTAGTGCGCGCGCATCGCCGGAGCCTACAGCTGAGAAATAGCCTTGACCCAGGTCACCCACCAGCTGACAGGAAACCGGTGATTGAAAAATGCACTGTATCAGACGAAATAAGTTTCTTTGTTGGCTTTTTCTCCAAATAAATGCACTTATAAAACATTGCATTGGGGATAAAAGTGCACAATCTTTCTATTTCCTGGTCTAATCTTTCAGAAAGACATTACTAACTACAAGTTTACAAAGGGTAAGCCATAGGAAAATTCCAAGTTCGGGCTGAAGAAATAGCAAAGGTGGAAGAAAATATTTCCAAACGTCCAGATTAAAACAGAATCGAGACAAAATACTTTAAAAACAACTCAAAACTTTGAAGGTGGGGAAAACAAATGTTTAGTACGATATTTCTGTGGCCCACTTGAATACAAATAATTATTGTTTTTGGAGAAAAATCTATCGCTATGTCAACACAAATATTTACGTTCAGTACTTTAAGAGGGATTTAAATATGTCAGCAATGTTAGAAATTCTAAGACAAGTTTTGTTTTCTATTTGCCAAAAAAAAAAAAACAACAACCCACTTTAATTACAAATAAGAGCAGGTCGGTGTTCGATGCTAACATAGTAATATCTCACAATTCACTTTTAGCTGGTAACTTTTAAATTTAACATGTAATTTTTTTAATGTTTCTTTAGCAAACTAATCTGACCGAGGGCGCGCAAATGTTTGGAAGCTTTAGGTTTTTATTTTTTAAAAAAGGCTCAGGTCTACAACTATTTAGATATCAATATGTGTTCAGACAGGTCTACAACTATTTAGATATCAATATGTGTTCAGACAGGTCTACAACTATTTAGATATCAATATGTGTTCAGACAGGGATACAACTATTTAGATATCAATATGTGTTCAGACAGGGATACAACTATTTAGATATCAATATGTGTTCAGACAGGGATACAACTATTTAGATATCAATATGTTTTCAGACAGGGATACAACTATTTAGATATCAATATATTTTCAGACAGGGATACAACTATTTAGATATCAATATATTTTCAGACAGCGATACAACTATTTAGATATCAATATGTTTTCAGACAGGGATACAACTATTTAGATATCAATATGTTTTCAGACAGGGATACAACTATTTAGATATCAATATGTTTTCAGACAGGGATACAACTATTTAGATATCAATATATTTTCAGACAGCGATACAACTATTTAGATATTAATATGTTTTCAGACAGGGATACAACTATTTAGATATCAATATATTTTCAGACAGAAAGAATATACAACTTCTGTACAACTTAACTACAGTGTCAATCCTATTTATGCACATGTGTTGATGGTCTATTTTGTTGATGATTCTATATGTTAATGGTGCATGCGAGTTCATAGAAGACACAACAACAGAATGAATAAAGAATATACTTGATAACGCAGGCTGATAACTTCAAAAATTTAATAAACAATAAAAAGGGCACAGTCCTCTGTCGTCGCTAGCCTAGCGTCGTCCTCTAAGGCGTATTGTCCGTTACTCTTCTAGTTCGTAATCCTACTCTTTTATTACTCGTCACATCACTTAGGAAAAACCCGATTAACCTCAACTTCTACGCATCTTGTCATTACATATCTCTAACAAAGGCTTAACCCCAATTTATGCACATCTAACTAGAGAGGACTTGCAGTCACAAAATACATGTGGGCTGTGATGTAACGTGGGCACATTTGATATTACAAAAAAACAACAACCTTAAAGAGTGGGTTGACCAAATACCCAAGCAAGACAACAATAAATTATTAGCTCTTAAGATCCAGTATTGTTCGCTGATGTTTAAAAGTAAAGCCAATCTTACAGTTAAAAAAAAAAACAAAAGCAACCTTTTCTCTAACGTTTATGTCTACAAGACTCAAGGACAAGATCTAGGCATTAAGAATAGTTTCTTGCTGTAGAGCATAAACTTAAGTAGCAGGACACGCATGAGTTCACTTGATGTACACAGCATTGCTAGATATAGCAGACTGCAGTATATATATGTATGTTCAGGGATACAGTCACAACTTTACGCAGGGAAATAACCTTTTTATTTATTAAATTTTCTTTAAATATCAAACTTCCAACATATTTTGATACATAGAATTCTAATTAAAATTAAACAAATTGGATAATTTGTGGAACAATGAGTATTAAAATAATATACATAGTTTGAAATAACACATAAAACTTTAAAATAAATACATTAAATTAATAGCGATCATTATGATTCTGGGCTAATGCTTCGAAAAAGAAGACTAGATCTAGATCCTATAAGATCTGCTTAACACTTATTTGCCTTGTTTTTCATACGTTATGTAACAGTCGTCTTAAGATGTGCAGGCCCACACATAGGGTAGATAGCTAGCACGTTCATAGTAAAGTGTAATGCAAGTCCAGATGATATTGCCTTTGATAGACTATAGAAGGAACTCCTTAACGAAGGTAGAAACTTACTTCGAGTTTACGAGGTGAGTGATGGGGGTGATTATCTACATGCATGTCCTCATCCTCTCTAGGCTGTACGTCCTCCAGCGTGTCATTGTCGCTATCCAGCTCCAGGTCCCATTGAAAGTACTCATAGTGTGGCAGTGCTACTGCCTTGGGGAAGTGATACGTCCTGTTATCCACGTGTGTGGGGGAGCACTTCAAGTCGTGCATTGCACAAGGATGTTCACGGTGAGATGAGAACTCCCGAGTTAACGAGCTCTCGAATGGAGAACAGGCAAGGAATAACGAAGACAAGTTATCATAGTTGGACGACTCGTCTGATAAGTAGGTCGACGGGCGATGAAGCGGACTAGATCTATCCACACTTTCTATACACAAAGACGGAGTGGAACCACTAGGAAATACTTTGTTGAGCGTAGAATCCAGTCTTGAAACGAATACACTCTCACAAAGTCGCACACACAAAAAAAATTATCCGAACACAGCCAAGATGAGAACAATTTTATACTGCGTCAACAATTTTTCTTCTTTACTGTGTGCAATAAAGAGAAACTCGACCGCCCTTTAACCTTTAACCCAGCGTGCCGGTTGGTTAAAATGTGGGGTGTGCGCGTAAGACTAAACACGATTGGCTGACCTTGGAAAAGTCGGGATCCCGAGCAGACCTTCACAACAGCCATTACCGAATGTTTTTTATTAGTTGTATGAGCATTGACCGATTTTTTATTTTTTTTTGTGTGTGTAAAGTATCTCTTATTGTTTCAAACAAAGAAGCAGATGACGTTAGATAATTATAGTTGGCAACACACGTAGTCCAGATAACACAACTGCTGCAGATGAGCTTAGAGGAGAAACACATAATAAATAAAGTGGTCGACATACTTTTTTAATGCAAGTTTTTTTTTTAAGGTGGGGAGGGGGGGGCGTATGCAACAATCAGTTAAAGTTTGAATTACATGATAACATGGTCAGCAGGCTAGGCCCAATTACAGAATTAGGGCCTGGATCTATATCTCGTACATTAGTTGTTTTCCCAAATCCTACTGAAACAAAGAATGTGAAGTCTATAAATCTATGAAACAAGTTCAAGGTGTGTGCTTACATTCTCAATACATATAAAGCTTATGTCCATCTTTAAAAAGACACCCTCGATCTCAATGTCTTCATGTAAACAGCCTCAACTCTAGAGATCTCAATGTCTTCATGTAAACAGCCTCAACTCTAGAGATCTCAATGTCTTCATGTAAACAGCCTCAACTCTAGAGATCTCAATGTCTTCATGTAAACAGCCTCAACTCTAGAGATCTCAATGTCTTCATGTAAACAGCCTCAACTCTAGAGATCTCAATGTCTTCATGTAAACAGCCTCAACTCTAGAGATCTCAATGTCTTCATGTAAACAGCCTCAACTCTAGAGATCTCAATGTCTTCATGTAAACAGCCTCAACTCTAGAGATCTCAATGTCTTCATGTCTCGTGTCTATTCAGCACGAGATTGTATTAAGTACCACTCCGAAGAATTGTTCTAGTTGTTCTGGTCCTCTGTCAAGGTTGTTGCGCGACTTACAAAGTTAACGATCATTCGGGGATAACAGAGTGTTGTGTACATTACTTATAGCATTAGGGTGTTGTGTACATTACTTATAGCATTAGGGTGTTGTGTACATTACTTATAGCATTAGGATGTTGTGTACATTACTTCATAGCATTAGGGTGTTGTGTACATTACTTATAGCATTAGGGTGTTGTGTACATTACTTATAGCATTAGGGTGTTGTGTACATTACTTCATAGCATTAGAGTGGTGTGTACATTACTTATAGCATTAGGGTGTTGTGTACATTACTTATAGCATTAGGGTGTTGTGTACATTACTTCATAAAATTAGGGTGTTGTGTACATTACTTATAGCATTAGGGTGTTGTGTACATTACTTATAGCATTAGGGTGTTGTGTACATTACTTCATAGCATTAGAGTGGTGTGTACATTACTTATAGCATTAGGGTGTTGTGTACATTACTTCATAGCATTAGAGTGTTGTGTACATTACTTATAGCATTAGGGTGTTGTGTACATTACTTCATAGCATTAGGGTGTTGTGTACATTACTTATAGCATTAGGGTGTTATGTACATTACTTCATAGCATTAGGGTGTTATGTACATTACTTATAGCATTAGGGTGTTGTGTACATTACTTATAGCATTAGGGTGTTGTGTACATTACTTCATAGCATTAGGGTGTTGTGTACACGAAGCAGGACGTTTTGGCGCCGCCGTTTTGGCGACGCCGTTTTGGCCCCGCCGTTTTGGCGCGAAGGTCGTTTTGGCGCGAGCCGTTTTGGCGACGGGACGTTTTGGCGCAAAATACATTATGTACGTTTATTGTATTATTTCTTTTAAAAGAATTATTCATATCTATGTTTTGCATGAGTATTTGTGTTAAGACATATTTTTCACGTACTAAATGTAAATGTGTGTTTGTTTTTCACATCATTTTCTTTAATTAACATTTTGGCTTGTGTATGTGTGTTTATTAAGAGGCCCACTTTTATTTTCAAAAAAGTTTTTTCAGAAATTATTTTAAAATTAAAAACAAAAATCGAGTGAGAGAGGGGAGGGGTGGAGGAAAGAGTATATACAAGGAGTGAAATGTGATTAAAAGAGAGGGGGCGGGATAGGTGTCACATGTAATGACCATTCCCAAGGAGATGATCGCCAGACGCATGACGCCAACGACCAGTGCTCGGTGCTGGTCTTGTCTTCATTTGTTTAACTAACCTGCGTCAATGCGAGATGTGTCACCCAAATCACCCCTACCCAATTTCTCAAAATATATCTTTCCACGTTAGAGTTTGTACTGACCACATTCCGTGTCTTGATCTTTACTATGTGTGGAGTTATTGTCGTCATTCAGAATTCAGCGTAATAGAGCTTTAGATGTTAACATGGTTTTTGTTATATTAAAGTGTGACACTTAGCTAGTTCGTATATTACACTTATGTCAAATAAAAAAAAAATCTTTTGGAAAGAAATCCAAAAATGTCATCCAGTGCGATTAGCCTGTCATTACCATTCAGGAATCTGACTTATTATAGGCCTATATTCATGAAATAAGCAAAACCTTTATAATTAAAAATAAAACAACAATTCACTGAACGGTGTTAGAATTCATACTATGCATACAATATTATGGTAGAGTGAAATAAACATTGTTATAAAAGCTACGTGCTTATTAAATTATCGTCAAATGATATCTCGCGCCAAAACGTCCCGTCGCCAAAACGGCTGGCGCCAAAACGTCCCGTCGCCAAAACGGCGGCGCCAAAACGTCACGTACCGTTGTGTACATTACTTATAGCATTAGGGTGTTGTGTACATTACTTCATAGCATTAGGGTGTTGTGTACATTACTTATAGCATTAGGGTGTTATGTACATTACTTCATAGCATTAGAGTGTTATGTACATTACTTATAGCATTAGGGTGTTGTGTACATTACTTATAGCATTAGGGTGTTGTGTACATTACTTCATAGCATTAGGGTGTTGTGTACATTACTTATAGCATTAGGGTGTTGTGTACATTACTTCATAGCATTAGGGTGTTGTGTACATTACTTATAGCATTAGGTGTTGTGTACATTACTTATAGCATTAGGGTGTTGTGTACATTACTTATAGCATTAGGGTGTTGTGTACATTACTTCATAGCATTAGGGTGTTGTGTACATTACTTCATAGCATTAGGGTGTTATGTACATTACTTATAGCATTAGGGTGTTGTGTACATTACTTCATAGCATTAGGGTGTTGTGTACATTACTTCATAGCATTAGGGTGTTATGTACATTACTTATAGCATTAGGGTGTTGTGTACATTACTTATAGCATTAGGGTGTTGTGTACATTACTTCATAGCATTAGGGTGTTATGTACATTACTTCATAGCATTAGGGTGTTATGTACATTACTTATAGCATTAGGGTGTTGTGTACATTACTTATAGCATTAGGGTGTTGTGTACATTACTTATAGCATTAGGGTGTTATGTACATTACTTCATAGCATTAGGGTGTTGTGTACATTACTTATAGCATTAGGGTGTTGTGTACATTACTTATAGCATTAGGGTGTTGTGTACATTACTTATAGCATTAGGGTGTTGTGTACATTACTTATAGCATTAGGTGTTGTGTACATTACTTATAGCATTAGGGTGTTGTGTACATTACTTATAGCATTAGGGTGTTGTGTACATTACTTATAGCATTAGGGTGTTGTGTACATTACTTATAGCATTAGGTGTTGTGTACATTATTTCATAACAAAATAAAAAAAAAGTGTAATCGTGTGTGTTTGTTGTTTTGTTTCAGTTGGAACACTTCCTCTGACAGAGTGCGCATGTGCAGGCTGTTGTCTTGCTGTATTTTAGTTGGTGGCTTCCCATTGATTTCAACTCTCTCCAGACTTCAGGATATTTAGATTTATTTTGATATAGTTCAAGTCATTGGTTAGAGAAAGGAAAGAGGGTGGAAGAGAGAAAAAGAGAGAGAATACGAGAGAGAGAGAGAGAAAGAAAGAGAATAAGACAGAGAGAGAGAAAAGGAGAAAGATAATACGAGAGAGTAAGAGAGAGAAAGAGAATAAATCGTCTACAGTAGTTGTCAGTTTCACGTAGCATAACAAATCTGCCATAACAAATTGACATAGTGCAGGGATGTTCTCTCTGAAATTACATTGTACTACCAAATCTCAGACGGCTGTCAAAAATGTCATACAGAATAACAAACGGTGATGTTGTATACAATATTACAGATCACGAGCGAAATGTGGCACCGGACATGTAAACCGAGAATCCGATGAGTGATATAAATAGTGCAATGTCTATCAGGCTAACAGTTCAGGCTGTTCTATTAGTTGTTGTTTTTTTTATATTCTTGACCAATATCCTCATTGTTTTATTTTTAGTAACAAAAGTCTATAAAGATTTTAGTCAGTGATTCTCGACCTCGGATACGCGTGCCATGGGATCGACTCGATCTATCAGATAATAGCGCGTGCCATGGGATCGACTCGATCTATCAGATAATAGCGCGTGCCATGGGATCGACTCGATCTATCAGATAATAGCGCGTGCCATGGGATCGACTCGATCTATCAGATAATAGCGCGTGCCATGGGATCGACTCGATCTATCAGATAATAGCGCGTGCCATGGGATCGACTCGATCTATCAGATAATAGCGCGTGCCATGGGATCGACTCGATCTATCAGATAATAGCGCGTGCCATGGGATCGACTCGATCTATCAAATAATAGCGCGTGCCATGGGATCGACTCGATCTATCAGATAATAGCGCGTGCCATGGGATCGACTCGATCTATCAGATAATAGCGCGTGCCATGGGATCGACTCGATCTATCAGATAATAGATACAAACTATGCCTTTTCTTTTTTCTGAAGGGAGCCTTATGGTCAAGACTCACATCAATGTCCGAGAAGTCCCCCGTATTGAGTTGAGGTCCAAAGCCGAAAATTGATTAGAACTTGACTTATTCCTACTCTTATATATAATGTTAACACCTGCACGTCACTGGAGACACCCACACACGTTCCATTTAGTTTGACATCGAAAATCGAAATCATTCAAAACAGATAATCTTAGAAAATACAGATTTTTTTATTATTTTTTTTGGGGGGGGGGGGGAATATTTTGCTATCTATATTAAATGCGCATAAAAAAAATTGGCTTATGAATTTATCCAGTATGACCTCATTTTAACTCCCCATAATAGACATTTAGCGTTTAGTCTGACATGCTATAAGCACTAATTAAAGTGATTATTGGCAAAGATGGTCGGTCTCTAGACCTAATGGTTCTTGAAATGAATCTAAGTATCTTGACCTAAGAAACATCTAGACCTAATGCAGTGGCGTAGCTAGAGTATATGATGCCTGGTGCGGTACCTCATCTTGATGCCCCCCCCCCCAAAAAAAAAAACCCAACAACAACTAACTAATTAATAACATTGCAAAACCTTACTTTTTTTTTCAAAATAATATGTATTCATTAATCAAATATTGTTAATTCTTTCATGACCTTAATGACCTTTCATGACCGCAGCATTATCATAGCCTTGACCCCTGCAGTCCATTATGTCTAAGCCATCCAAACGCAATTTCTCTAGAATCATCTCAGCGATTCCAGCAGCATGCGTGTCCTTTGTGTCGATGAAGTCAACAAAAGACTCACGAACCTGCACCCAGTCATTCTCCATGACAACATACCGTAACATTTGGGAAATTTGATCCAGCTTTGAGATTCCAGCTTTGAGATGTCAGGTGTAATGTCAAAAATAATAGAGAAATATTTGGCTTGTTGATTTGTTTTTTAGCGTGATCTCCCAATATTGTAATAAATTCATTTTGTATTTGTGGAGACATGCATGTATTCGGTCTGGAACAAAGCTTAGTTCGAAGCACATGCTCCCTCAAGAGTGGATCGTACTTTGATAGTAATTTTACTAACTCTCCAGGTTTTCGTCTCTTGTATAATCAAATCTTGGGCCTTGTTGTCAATATTGTTCCCTACTCTCAGGCAAACTTCAAGTTCCCTCCAAGCAAGCGATGACTGAATGTGAGCTCTGCTGGTCTCATGTTTTTCTATTTTCGGGGATAACTCCACCACTCACTGAATCCATCTTTGGATTTAAATGAAGATTTGGTACTTCATCTTGTTGAGAAGAGTGTGCAGGGGAAGCAAAATAAGGATTCTTTTTTTTTTTTTTTGGCGAATAACACATCCACTTTCTAAGAACTTTCTCGCCGTTTGACATTTGCTGGAAAAACCAAGCCTTTGAAAGCTTTCTAGCCTTTCCTTTTGCTGATTCTTGATGTTTATACGCCTCTCTGAATTGACTGTCCATACGCTGAACTGTTTCAGATCCTTGAGTGAGAAGGTGTATGCGAATATTATCTGTGATGACATCAGGCCTATCTCCAATGTGGTTCAGTTCAGAGTTTATTATCCTGTTTTCTGTATTGTTTACACTGTCTGATGGTTCAGCTTCTTCAGTATGAATTTTTGAGGACATGCTTGTGTCCTTCCTTTAGTCTCTAGAACCTGCGGTATTGAAGTATTTTCTTCTTTTCACGATGTCGGCCTCATCATTTTTTTCTGGATTCAATGATAACCGTCTCATCTTGCTTTGTTGCTTTTAATTGTTCAGTTAATTCATACCCATTAACAGCTCGCCTATAGTCGGTGGACTCTGGCAATGATGTGACTTGAAATTGTCTCGATGCTTCTTTAGACTTAAGAAATTTAAGAAACGCACCTCACTGCAGTCAAAGAAACTGCTTTATGCAGATGACATTGTCCTCTGGTCAACCGGCAAGAAAGCCGACCAAATACAGGCGGCATTACAAGCAGACCTCCAAACCATCTCCTCATATTGCGACAAATGACAGATTCAGATAAACGTTGCCAAAACGACCTGGTCCCTGTTCAGCCTAGGGATCGACATTCTTAAAGCTCTATTCGAGCTTCAACTCGGTGCGACTCCAGCGTGAAAACACGCCAAATATCTAGGGGTAACCCTGGATAGAAAGTTTTCAATGCTCCAGCACGTCCAGGAAGTTGAAAGAAAAGCCTCGGAGAAGTTAGCGTTACTAAGAAAGCTGGTCAGCACAAAGTGGGGTGCCAAAGCTTACATGCTACGCACATTGTACTTAGGGGCAGTCAGATCACAAATTGAGTACAGCTCAAGTATATGCTAGTAAAACTGCCCTCGAATCACTCGACCGAGTACAATCACAGGCACTAAGGTTCATTTGTGGCACCTTTCGGACAAGCCCAACAAACGCTGCTGAAATCTTAACAAACGAGGCACCTTTGCATTTAAGGAGGTAGAGGGCGGTACTTACAGCCTATGAGCGCTATAAAAGGGGCGACTCTACGCTACCCACCTCAATATTAGTGCGACAGTGGAGAAAGAGGAACTGCATAAAATGCGATCGTTCCTCCACATTGCGGCCAATTTGTCAAAATCAGCTGGGCTCTCCACTGACAGAATCCCAATTAGAAGAATTAGTACTTGCCCTCCGTGGAGGAGAAGTCGGCCCCACAAATAAGCATGTCCCTTATAGGGCAAGAGGGAGCCACCAAGAGGCGATTAACAACTGCCATACTCCAAAACATGGCATCAGCTACACTGAAGCCCTACCCATCCGATGCCATTTTCTGTTATACCGATGGGTCGGTAATAAGGGACCCCGATAGATATGGGTATGGGGCCCTTATAGTCTACCCAGACCGGACAGAACCAGAGATGCCGATTTTTCCGTCTGAGCTTAAAAGGGTTTTGAGGCGCCAGCCAGACTAGTCAGTCTTGAGCATTGTTCATCATTTTGTTTACGTTACAGAATTACAATTAATTAGTTAGTTTAAAAAACCTCATAGAAAACAAAGGTTAGCTTATTTAAAAATATTGACATTACAAAAGAATTATTTCCAAAATTAAACTATAAAGAATCATAAAGAAATGAATAAACTAAGACGATTATTTAGAGCTAGAGTTTAGAAATATATTTGTAAACTCAATATCTAGATTAAACCAATGGACTAAACAATGAAGTAAAAAAAAAGGTTGGCCTATCTTCTTCTTTATACTACAGAGCATTGATCAGTGTAGTAACAACATGTACCGTGTGTCCGAAATAAATCTAGTAAATTAGATTCAAACTGTTCTATAGCTTACATTGTATGGAAGAAATAGTCAAGGAGATGAAACAAAATAGCGACGTGACTAGTTTATAAATCGTTAGTTCATGTTTTAAATACAGTAGTTTATGTTTGTTCGTGTCCATACAATTAGTCGTTTTAACTGAAACGCTCATGGAAATAGGAAATTAATACACACTGGGGGAATTTTGGTACCCCTCTCCACTTGGTGCCCTGTGCGGCCCGCACCACCCGCACATTGGTAGCTACGCCACTGACCTAATGTGTCTTGATGAGTCTAAGTATCTAGACCTAAGAAACATCTAGACCTAATGTGTCTTGATGAGTCTAAGTATCTAGACCTAAGAAACATCTATACCTGTGTCTTGATGAGTCTAAGTATCTAGAACTAAGAAACATCTAGACCTAATGTGTCTTGATGAGTCTAAGTATCTAGACCTAAGAAACATCTAGACCTGTGTCTTGATGAGTCTAAGTATCTAGAACTAAGAAACATCTAGACCTAATGTGTCTTAATGAGTCTAAGTATCTAGGCCTGATGTTTCTTGAATGAATCTAGGTAATCTAGACCTGATGTTTCTTGATGAGTCTAAGTATCTAGACCTAATGTTTCTAGAATGAATCTTAGTATCTAGACCTGATGTTTCTTGATGATTCTGAGTATTTAGGCCTAAGAAACATCTAGACCTAATGTTTCTTGAATGAATCTAAGTATCTAGACCTAATGTTTCTTGAATGAATCTTAATATCTAGACCTAATGCATCTTGCCTGACTCAAAGTATCAAGACCTAATGTATCTTGCCTGACTCAAAGTATCAAGACCTAATGTATCTTGCCTGACTCAAGACCTAATGTATCTTACCTGACCTGAAGTATCTAGACCTAATAGCCCGAATGTAATGCACTTACCAGTTCCAGCCAGTCGATCCTCATAGAGTGGTAGCCATGTATCCGAGAGAGACAACAACATACTACTGTCTCTGTGTCCATAGCTAGTGGACTAGGTAGGTGGCTAAACCACAATGACCATCACTGACCCTCCCAGGCCCTTACACTTCTAACATTTTTCTTTCTCAACGTATCCCCTCCTTCCCCACCCCTTTTCTCTTTTCACCTTGGACTGCTCAGTTGATCAAGCAATGTCCTAATCGCCCATGGTCAATTCAATTACGCCATCACGGTCACGGTAAAACAAAGTGAGAGCCATTGGCCAGTTAGCGAGAAAGAGAAAATTGCCAACGAAGCAGAAATACAAAAACTTGGGTGAGATTCGCAGGGCCAAGGTAACACACAAAAAATTTCCACAGGTAAGGAGACCACGAGAGATTGACGGGACAAAGAGAGCGGAGAGTTTAGGCTCAACTTTAGAAATAACTTCAAGTGTCTGTGGGTTGAGCAAATAGGAACGACACAGGGACCTACAAAAAGAAGACGAGGAGTGTGATTGTGTAGCGGTGTGTGTGTGTGTGTATGTAGCGATGCGTGTATGTGCAGGTTTTGTTTGAATTAGTTCCTGCCACTAAGCTGTTGGTACAAAGTAGAAAGAGGCTCATTGACCACCAGGACGTCAAGGTGACCGTTGACCAATCTGCTAAGCCAGCCCATATTGCGTCGTGTTCCTTCTGGTTTCGGAGTCAAACAACTTTTCATGCTAGGATATCTCAAGACAAAGACATACATTACCAAGATGTGTCAAGTGTCCAGTCTAGGGTTCAAAAATGTCACGTGTGTACCATACAAAGATAGTCTAACATTTTTTAAAATGTCAACAGTTATTCTAATTTAGTACCAGCCATCTAAGCATATATATACGGTGTATAGGATCTTTCGAGTTTAGTCTGCAGTATACTATCATTCTCTAAAAAAAAAAAAAAAAGTCAGCAATTAATTGAACACAAGTTGCTGATTCATCATTCATCGGGCACAGAGTAAGTTACTAAGAAAGTACTATGGTGTGATTATGTTCAGTTAATCTAGTACTTCATAGTAATGGCTTTAGAATTAATTGGACCCTAAGTCCTACAATTATGGAATACCAAACGAAAAGACAATGTTTGTTAGAACTAATTGTAATGTACAGTCAGTAATGCTTATTTGTAGTATTATGTCCGACTAGAAGTCTGAACACGCCCCTGCCCACAATGACATTTGATACGCCCTTGAGAGTGAGACAAGCCTGACTAATGACGTACTTTTGGGGTATTATTTGGATGCCATGTCTCATCACTGTACAGTTCTCTTTGTACTTTCAAATAAAGCTGACGACAGCTGGCATGCGGTCATATTTTTAAACTTGTGACTACAGAACTTTGTGGGACCATGACAGGTTTCTACTTTGATTGACCTGATTGGTTAGATATTTATAGGCTTTCATCGATGTACGATGTGCTAACAGAGAAGACATCAGGGTCGATGTATACAGATAGATCCTGATGTACGATGTGCTAACAAAGAAGACATCAGGCTCGATGTATACAGATAGACACCAAGACAGTGAGAATCACTTGCAAACGAATTTTAAACTGATATTCTTTATGAATAACTATTTCATGCAATAATGGTGTAGCTGTATTGTTTTCGGCTTTGAAAATATGTTCAAACAATTATGAAAACATTTGAACAAAAAAAAATCATGGATTCCACACCCCACCCCTCTTTATTTTTAGAATCCACTACCTAGATTTGTGTGTGTGTGTGTCGATTGAGTGCTTCAGTCAGGCAGTCCAACCAACGGCCCAACGTTCCATAAGATGACTAACTGAAAAGATAAAAGGATTACAGGGGATTTATCACTGACTCAAAGCTTACTTGAGCAGAATAATGGCGCTCCCATGGGTCAGTTGTAGCTTAGCATACCGATAAACATTCCAGATCTCGTATCTCTTTCTGCTTGGACCTAACAGGAGTCATTTTTTGAAACTTAAGATTTATTCTATCTAGAATTAAGTTTTATAATTCCCAAACACCTCAGCCTGGGCAACTCAGATCATAGGAAGGAGTAGGACATATAAACCATTTACAGAGATTTATGTATACATTGAATACAATTTGAAGTATATAAAAGCACATCTCTGCGTCTCAATGACTGCCTGTCAAAGTGTTAAGGAATGTCTTGACTTGAACAAGCCACACCTTGGGATTTCTTTGTTGCACTCTGTGTACATTCATTTCCTATCGATTCCTAAAAACAAATACAATTGGGTGACTGCCAAAGCAACAGCTATTGTACACTTCCCAAGTTCTTCAGTGATGAAGATCAAGTTATCTAGCGATGAAGTTGTTGCACTAGGAACAGTTCAACGTTGGAAAACGCAGTTATAAAAAAAAAAAAAACAAGTCTATTAATTGAAAATGAAAGTTTATTTCAGATAAAAAACTAAAGAAATCTTGAAAAAAGAATTTAAAAAAGAAAACAAAAGCTTATACGAAGTGTAGTTGTAGCAACTAGTTTGCATTAGTCATGCTTTTAGCTTTTTCAATACGCTTTGATCCTATCATTTACCTGGACCAGTTGGGTAAAGGGGGGGGGGGGGGGAGGGGCGAGAGAAAGTCACATCTGCTTGAATTTTACCGTCATCGTTTTTTTAAAGCATTTATAAAAAAGGAGGGTTGGGAGGGGGGGAATTCATTCTAACCACTCTGCTAGTGAGGTGTGCATGAAAATAGTATAGTTATCAATTGTTTGTTTCCAACTTTAAAGCAGCAACCTATAAATGGGACTAATTCAGCTTATACCACCACCTCAGTCAAATACAATTTCTTTCCCTTGTTCGAGATACCAAACAAAATAAATAATTACCAATAGTTAACTTATTATTTTTTTTTCTTAAATTTATTATTGTGTTACCAGGTACAAGAAATAATTGTGCAAAATTTCAGTTTGATCCGAGATTGGGTGCGTGAGAAATAACGCGCACACACTTTTGGCCAGACAGACAGACAAGAGTGAGTTGATAGAAGCTTTGTACAAATTGCCTACAAGACAAGACGTTTTAAAGTTTAAAATATTTGCAAAGCATGTCTGTAAGATGTTCTAGCAGTCTACCACCAACTGTTTATAAAACAGGTACACATTCAGGCTAAATTCTGGTGTCTCGATAACACTTGTTAAAACTCCTAGATCTTAAACCTAACAGCCAAGTGCTCTACAACTAAACCACCACACAGCTTCCTTTTGTATCTTACAAAAAAAGAAAGAAATTGAATGCCAGTAGACGTGCAAGGTCCCAGAGACACCAGAGAAAGTCAAGTACGAGTTAGCCCTCTACACTTCTCTATCCACTTGGAAGACATGCTTTAGAGAGGGCAAATCTCACCATCAGAACACATGCAGCCATCAGATATCTTCACATTCTTTCATAAGCATTCTGACGGCAGTAATGAACTGGTTGAAAGATAGCCCAAGAATTTTTACAGACCAAAGTTTGCTTTCAAACTGATTGCAACAAAGAAGGACACGCAATTACATTTGTTTTTTAAGCCAGCGAACATTGTACACACCTGAAAGGTGAGAATTGTTTGATCTCTTATGTTCATGTCAGATAGAACACTGGCGGCACTCTGCTGTGCAGATAGAGTGCAAGATTGGACTTAAGCACACGTGCGTGTGTCAGTTGTTTTTCCCACTAAAAACAGAACAAACTGTGCAGAAATGTCATTCTCTCTCATTGCAAATGTTGTCGTGGAAATTGTTGGACATCATTTGCAAGCTTAACGAGGGAGCAATGTCACGTGACTCAGGCTTTGTGAACGCATGTCTTCGGAGAGTCAAAACAAAATCACAAATCCCCGAGCTAAAGAGAAATATTGAGACACTAAAGCTAAAGAGAAATATGGAGACACTAAAGCTAAAGAGAAATATGGAGACACTAAAGCTAAAGAGAAATATTGAGACACTAAAGCTAAATACATTTGGCTTTAGTAGACTATTACACGGTGCACATTTGAACTGATCAATAGAAGGTAGAAGGGACCACGTTCAGAGAAACTGCTCTTTACTTTGGTTTACACATGTACACTCAAGTACCCCGGACCCTGACACTCAGGCGCATGCAGCATTGCTGCATTTAGCTTCGACACTGAATAGGCAGGGATATCTCCAAGCAGTGAGGAGCTTACTTGAGGGCAAAGCCAGAAAAGGTTGTTTTTCTTGCCAGAGCAATAAGAAAGTGAAGACCATTTCCAATTATCTCAGGATTACACATTATGAGCCTTGTATAGTGAAGTCAATACTGCATGCATGCTACACATCTTGGATTGTGAAGTCAATACTGCATGCTACACATCTTGGATTGTGAAGTCAATACCGCATGCTACACATCTTGGATTGTGAAGTCAATACCGCATGCTACACATCTTGGATTGTGAGGTCAATACCGCATGCTACACATCTTGGATTGTGAAGTCAATACTGCATGCTACACATCTTGGATTGTGAGGTCAATACAGCATGCTACACATCTTGGATTGTGAGGTCAATACTGCATGCTACACATCTTGGATTGTGAGGTCAATACTGCATGCTACACATCTTGGATTGTGAAGTCAATACTGCATGCTACACATCTTGGATTGTGAAGTCAATACTGCATGCTACACATCTTGGATTGTGAGGTCAATACCGCATGCTACACATCTTGGATTGTGAGGTCAATACTGCATGCTACACATCTTGGATTGTGAAGTCAATACTGCATGCTACACATCTTGGATTGTGAAGTCAATACCGCATGCTACACATCTTGGATTGTGAAGTCAATACCGCATGCTACACATCTTGGATTGTGAAGTCAATACTGCATGCTACACATCTTGGATTGTGAAGTCAATACCGCATGCTACACATCTTGGATTCTGAGGTCAATACCGCATGCTACACATCTTGGATTGTGAGGTCAATACCGCATGCTACACATCTTGGATTCTGAGGTCAATACTGCATGCTACACATCTTGGATTGTGAAGTCAATACTGCATGCTACACATCTTGGATTGTGAGGTCAATACCGCATGCTACACATCTTGGATTCTGAGGTCAATACCGCATGCTACACATCTTGGATTGTGAGGTCAATACTGCATGCTACACATCTTGGATTGTGAGGTCAATACCGCATGCTACACATCTTGGATTGTGAGGTCAATACCGCATGCTACACATCTTGGATTGTGAGGTCAATACTGCATGCTACACATCTTGGATTCTGAGGTCAATACCGCATGCTACACATCTTGGATTGTGAGGTCAATACTGCATGCTACACATCTTGGATTGTGAAGTCAATACTGCATGCTACACATCTTGGATTGTGAAGTCAATACCGCATGCTACACATCTTGGATTGTGAGGTCAATACTGCATGCTACACATCTTGGATTGTGAAGTCAATACTGCATGCTACACATCTTGGATTGTGAGGTCAATACCGCATGCTACACATCTTGGATTGTGAGGTCAATACTGCATGCTACACATCTTGGATTCTGAGGTCAATACCGCATGCTACACATCTTGGATTGTGAAGTCAATACTGCATGCTACACATCTTGGATTGTGAAGTCAATACCGCATGCTACACATCTTGGATTGTGAGGTCAATACCGCATGCTACACATCTTGGATTGTGAGGTCAATACCGCATGCTACACATCTTGGATTCTGAGGTCAATACCGCATGCTACACATCTTGGATTGTGAGGTCAATACTGCATGCTACACATCTTGGATTCTGAGGTCAATACCGCATGCTACACATCTTGGATTGTGAAGTCAATACAGCATGCTACACATCTTGGATTGTGAGGTCAATACTGCATGCTACACATCTTGGATTGTGAGGTCAATACTGCATGCTACACATCTTGGATTGTGAGGTCAATACCGCATGCTACACATCTTGGATTGTGAGGTCAATACCGCATGCTACACATCTTGGATTGTGAAGTCAATACTGCATGCTACACATCTTGGATTGTGAGGTCAATACCGCATGCTACACATCTTGTATTGTGAGGTCGATATTCTCAAAGTTTCAAGTGTATGTTTGAATAGCATCTTTTAAATTAAACGGATGTACATTCATTTTTTTTTGGGTTGTGATGTGAAATGATTTTTCCCATCTTTTAAGCCTATAATGCATAAACTAGTCTGAACTG
The DNA here is from genome assembly GCF_947242115.1 of Biomphalaria glabrata. Taxonomy (NCBI): domain Eukaryota; kingdom Metazoa; phylum Mollusca; class Gastropoda; family Planorbidae; genus Biomphalaria; species Biomphalaria glabrata. Next base: position 26,550,056 of record NC_074716.1, read on the forward strand.
CAGTAAAGTAACTTGTGTATGAGTAGAGCCCTGCATTCCTTCCCTGACGCTGTCTAGAGGGTGGGACCTTCAATAATGGGCTTTATCATGCGTCACGTAGAGCAAGATTCCAAAACAAGTTGTACCAATCACAATGACAATGGTCACGTATGACTTGGCAGTTTAAGTACCAGTACTACTCCAAAGACTGGCCCCATTAAGTCTGGCACCAACTCTTGGCACTAAGGGCCCATACGCTCTCTTCTTACTACAAGATTCCATTGTGGATAACTGAACAGAAAAAATGCTTACTGTCCCCCCCCCCCCCAAAAAAAAAAAAAAATAAATTTGAACCCATTTCAGTAGAATCAACACATACACGCCTCTGTTTTACCGTCACTATTATTATAAGTTATTTATTTCTAATTGTATATTTTATGAAGCTTCACTTAAAAGCTATTGAAGCCTGTAGGAAACACCTTACAACCTTATAGAGGCCATCACGTGCACATGTACCTAGTTGGTGATGGCGTGCAGGTGTCTTGACATTTAGCACTCAGCACTGGGACAACGGGGGCGGGAGGCAGTGATATAGACAGGACAGAGACGTGTGGCGCAGAGGGGCGCTAAATGCCTGTGACAGGACAGAGACGTGTGGCGCAGAGGGGCGCTAAATGCCTGTGACAGGACAGAGACGTGTGGCGCAGAGGGGCGCTAAATGCCTGTGACAGGACAGAGACGTGTGGCGCAGAGGGGCGCTAAATGCCTGTGACAGGACAAAGACGTGTGGCGCAGAGGGGCGCTAAATGCCTGTGACAGGACAGAGACGTGTGGCGCAGAGGGGCGCTAAATGCCTGTGACAGGACAGAGACGTATGGCGCAGAGGGGCGCTAAATGCCTGTGAAAGGACAGATACACGACAGGGAATAATCAATTTTTCCCTCTTTTTTGTTTTCTTGCCCTCCATTTTTGGGATGTAGCGAGATACTGTCATTACTTCTAGATCAACCAGATTGTCATTAGGGAGGGTAATACAAACACACACACGAGCTAACACACACAAAAACATACTCACTGCAGTTGAAGTCCTAAACTTCTTTGTTTTAACCTTTTTTTTTTTTAATATAGCACAAAGTTGAACCAAAGCTACGAGGTTGGGGGGAGTGGGAGGAGGCAGCAAATACGTCAGCTGACAATTTTCCTCCATTCAGATTTTTCAGACCCTTTCACCAATCGCTAGCGACAAGTACCAGTAGAGCAGACAAAAAAAATCAACGTCAGCAAAAAAATGTGTGTGGGGTGGTGGACATTTTGCTGGTTCGGCTGGGAGATATAAAAGTGAAAAGGGGGGGGGGTGATTGACAAAGACTATCACCACTGGATCATATACATTAGTAACTATATTGTAAAGTATGCAGTGGTCTATTAAATACCATAGCCCAAAAAGGCCTCCTCTTTCAGTTATGAACAACTGATGGCGTCCCTTCCCCCAACCCACACACCCAAACTTACATAACGACTATTGGACAATTATGTCGAAACGATAATTCCCTACCACCCAATAAATGGTCATCAATTAAAATCAAACAATAGTCATTATGTGTGTCTTAATAGAATTGAAAGCGTACATTGTGAATCCATTAAATCACGTCCATATGTAGGCTGTGCTACTAAAGGTACTTATATGCTTCGTTTATTACGTCCCTTGTTTACTCGAGATTCCAGAGAACCATTGCAACTAATGGCACGCAGCTCACGGGAGCCTGGTATTTACAACATTAGGGAAGGTATATAGTGATAATTCTATATACTACTGATACTTCCGTATCTTGTACAGACTCCAGTCAGAGGTGATAATACTGCAATATGAATATTTCAATTAAGAGGTGATAATAGTGCAATAAAAATAGTTCAAACCTAATACTTTCCAATCATTTAGTTCTGCCAATAGACTGTTTTCAAGGCCTTAAAACAGAGATTGTTTCAAAGATTGAATTACATAGTCAACGTTTCTTTCTTTCTTGATTGATGAGGTTTGTTTCTGTACATCTGATAAAAACTGTACAATTGAGCTGTTGTTGTTTTTTTAAATAATTTTCGCTTTAATGTGCCTGCATTCTTTGATCTGTCTGTTATAGTGGTCGTTCAGAAAGTACTGTTCAACAGGTCAAGATGACCTACTACTCAAGCTGCTAAGGCGCCTTCAACAAAGACAAGTGTGTGGACGACAAGATGTCATTCTAGAAACTATTTTGTTTGAAATGAGCTCGGTGGATATACGACCTTTAAGTGAACAAATTAAAAATAACCGTTCACTTAGATTTTTTCACATAGCCTACACTCGATGTGTCAGGTCATATAGCCTACACTCGATGTGTCAGGTCATATAGCCTACACTCGATGTGTCAGGTCATATAGCCTACACTCGATGTGTCAGGTCATATAGCCTACACTCGATTTGACTCGGCACATAGCCTACAGTCGATGTGTCACGTCACACAAACTACACTCGATGTGTCACGTCACACAAACTACAATCGATGTGTCACGTCACACAAACTACACTCGATGTGTCATGTCATACAGCCTACACTCGATGTGTCACGTCACACAGCCTACACCCAGTTTGACACGTCACACAGCCTACACTCGATGTGTCACGTCACACAGCCTACACCCAGTTTGACACGTCACACAGCCTACACTCGGTTTGACACGTCACATAGCCTAGACTCGGTTTAACACGGCACATAGCCTAGACTCGGTTTGACACGTCACATAGCCTAGACTCGGTTTAACACGTCACATAGCCTACACTCGGTTTGACACGTCACATAGCCTACACTGGGTTTGACACGTCACATAGCCTACACTGGGTTTGACACGTCACATAGCCTACACTCGGTTTAACACGTCACATAGCCTACACTGGGTTTGACACGTCAAATAGCCTACACTCGGTTTAACACGGCACATAGCCTACAATCGGTTTGACACGTCACATAGCCTACACTCGGTTTTGTCACGTCACACAGCCTACACTCGATGTGTCACGTCATATAGCCTACACTCAATGTGTCACATCATATAGCATACACTCTGTTTGACACGTCACATAGCATACACTCGATGTGTTATGTCACATAGCTTAATTCTAGTGTCACGTCACATAACCTACACTCGGTGTGTCACGCCACACCGTGTCACGTCACACGACCAACACTCGATATGTCACGCCATATAGCCTACAGACAATGTGTCACGTCATAGAGCCTAAAGTCGATGTATCACGTCACATAATATACACTCGTTTTGACACGTCACATAGCCTACAGTCAATGTATCACGTCACATAGTCTACAATTGGTTTAACACGTCACATCACACCGCCTACACTCGATGTGTCACGTCACACCGCCTACAATCGATGTGTTACGTCGAATAGCCTACACTCGATATGTTACTTCGAATAGCGTACACTCAATGTGTTACGTCGAATAGCCTACACTCGATGTGTTACGTCACATAACCTACAATCGGTTTAACACGGCACATAACCTACACTCGATGTGTCACGTCACATAGCCTACACTCGATGTGTCACGTCACATAGCCTACACTCGGTTTGACACGTCTCGTAAATTACACTCGGAGCGTCACTCCTCACAGCCTACATTAACTATGTCACATCACATAGCCTACACTCGATGTGTCACGTCAGAGCCTGCATTTATTATTTCACGTCACTATAATTATTAAGTCACGTCACAGAGACTTCGCTTGCAACTAATTTTATTTCATTTGATCTAGCCAATGTGTTATTTTAGTCCTCAATAGTGCAAGGAAAGAGTGTGAGCCAACAACTTGTCTCTGTGAGAGTGTGAGCCAACAACTTGTCTCTGTGAGAGTGTGAGCCAACAACTTGTCTCTGTGAGAGTGTGAGCCAACAACTTGTCTCTGTGAGAGTGTGAGCCAACAACTTGTCTCTGTGAGAGTGTGAGCCAACAACTTGTCTCTGTGAGAGTGTGAGCCAACAACTTGTCTCTGTGAGAGTGTGAGCCAACAACTTGTCTCTGTGACAGAAAGAAGGTTTCAAGTTGATCCCAAAACTGACCTGCTAAAAGTAGGTCACTGAGCTGAACCTTTTCAGTTGACTTCATAGAGAAATCATTGCATTGTCGTAATAAGTTCATTAATTTCAATAAGGTCAATAGGTCTAAGGTATAAAAAAAATCGTTTTGGGAAACTTAGAAAATGCTGAAGATTTGAGTTGAACCTCAGGTCTTGCTCTCGGACTCTGGGTACAAATCAATTGCTGGGATACAAGAAGCGGACCGACACCCAGAAACCCAAACAGCACACACTACAACATTAAGAATGAGTTCATGAGCCAGACGAGGAAACCAAGGTGCTGATCCACACAGACATTGACCTGCGATGTATGAAATGACCTAACATTCGTTAAAACACTGAGGCAAAGACCTAGGATGTTTTGTAGAATGGTGTAAAGAATTCATTTTCTAAGTACCTTCTCTGACACACGCACTCATTTTAATCACGGCAATAAGTTTCAAGTTACTGCTAAATGGAACGGTTTGTGGCCAAAAAAAATGCTATTGTTGATAACTGAGTCCTAGTGTCCTATAAAATGTGTACACTGATACAGGAACGGAAAAAAGAGAGGGGGGTGGGAAGAGGTGCTATCAAGTTCTGCGTGTGACTGACATTACTGAACTGTTTATTACTGAAACCAACCTAGATCTACTTTTAACTTAGTGGGAGAAGGGGGGGGGGGGACTAAAAAGAAAATAGGTCATTAAGGAACTTTAAGGCTACAGAGACACCGCGCACGCCCCGTGTCACTGTCTGTCAGACCTTGCATTCACGTCGTCATTTATCAGCAGTTTGAAACGTTTGACAGTCATGACATATACACAGTGAACATCTCTAAGTATACTGTAGGGCAATGATTATTTCAATTTGGAGTAAATGATCGACGATCAACATTCAATAAACGCAAACACAAATGTGTCCCAGATAGGTACCACGCACAACCAAATGTTTAGCACAACTCCCAGCTACATATAGTTAGCGAATCTCCCTGCTACATATATTTAGCACAACTCCCAGCTACATATATTTAGCACAACTCCCAGCTACATATATTTAGCACAACTCCCAGCTACATATATTTAGCACAACTCCCAGCTACATATATTTAGCACAACTCCCAGCTACATATATTTAGCACAACTCCCAGCTACTTAATATATTTAGCACAACTCCCAGCTACTTAATATATTTAGCACAACTCCCAGCTACATATATTTAGCACAACTCCCAGCTACATATATTTAGCACAACTCCCAGCTACATATATTTAGCACAACTCCCAGCTACATATATTTAGCACAACTCCCAGCTACATATATTTAGCACAACTCCCAGCTACTTATATTTAGCACAACTCCCAGCTACTTAATATATTTAGCACAACTCCCAGCTACATATATTTAGCACAACTCCCAGCTACATATATTTAGCACAACTCCCAGCTACATATATTTAGCACAACTCCCAGCTACATATATTTAGCACAACTCCCAGCTACTTATATTTAGCAGAACTCCCAGCTACATATATTTAGCGAATCTCCCTGCTACAAATTTAGCTAATATCTTACAGCTACATATATTTAGCAAACCTCCCAGCTAAATATATATAGCAAACCTCCCAGCTCTATGTTTCGCAAATCTCCCAGTTACATGATTAGCAAGCTTCCCAGCTACATATATTTAGCGAAACCTTCCAGCTACATGTTTAGCAAATCTTCCAGCTCTATTTTAGCTAACATCTTATATCTACATGTTTATCAAACCTCAAAGCTACAAGTTAAGCAAATCTGATTTGATGGAGACAGCTAGATCTATACACAAATATAAGACAGTCTAAAGTTGTCTACACATTTGTATACCAGTAGTGACTAGAAGGTCTTTGACTTTTTGAACATATCTACATCTAGCTAATGGCGTGTTCTATTTCAATTCTGGGTCAAAATGTGATAAAATGTGTCGGGCAGACGAGAAGGAATTTGAAATTGGCGTAAGTGTTTGTGTGGCAAGCTAAATGAGGTGTGGGTGTGTCGGGGTGGATGTGACACTACACAAGAATGTTCATGAAACGAAACTAAATGCTGGCCTGAGAGATGCAACGACACACACAAACACACACACGCATACTGTGTCTGCTGGCGTCCTATTAAGAAATGTTTTTCTTTTGTTTTGTCAGACATACAACAGAAGCAAGTGGGGCAACAAAGACACGATGACAGTTACAGATAGCATCAACAAATAACCCGAATGACGTCAATTTATAACCTTCTGCACTTCCATCATTCTTGGCTCCGTCAGAATTGAAACCTTAGCCAAGTTTCTTTTTTTTTTTTTTCTATTCTTTTTATAGGATATGTAGATCTAGATGTAATTGAAACAGATATGAAGCTCGCGTATAATTATTGTTGTTATAGTAACCAGCAAGGTCAAGGAGGTGTCAAGGGACCAGTCACTTCAAAACAGTTCGACAATATCTCCACCCTCCTCCGCCGCTAGGCACGCAAAAAGTACCGCGATGGACGACAACGTCAATGTTACTGCACGGTCCAATCTGTTCCAAGTTAAAGACAAATGCCAAGTATACTGTTAGGCACACCACACATCATGATAGGAACAAATGCCAAGTATACTGTTAGGCACACCACACAGCATGACACGAACAAATGCCAAGTATACTGTTAGGCACACCACACAGCATGACAGGAACAAATGCCAAGTATACTGTTAGGCACACCACACAGCATGAAAGGAACAAATGCCAAGTATACTGTTAGGCACACCACACAGCATGACACGAACAAATGCCAAGTATACTGTTAGGCACACCACACAGCATGACAGGAACAAATGCCAAGTATACTGTTAGGCACACCACACAGCATGACAGGAACAAATGCCAAGTATACTGTTAGGCACACCACACAGCATGACAGGAACAAATGCCAAGTATACTGTTAGGCACACCACACGCGAGCACGCTATTCTGCCTCAAGGTGGCGCTTGTGTGAAAACGACCATTAGAGGAAGTGGTTAGGCTAAGTGAATAGCAAAACAAAACTCCCGTGGGGGTGTCCAAGGGTACGCGAGTTTACCCATTGAACGGAGCGGGACCGTTACACAAATGGCGAGTCCTCCACGGTTAGCTTGGTACAACATAGGGAAAATGCGGAGGTCCCCGGTGCACTCGGCCTTCGGCCATGTCTAGCACATGCGCCCGGGGGCCAGATGCATTGGAAATAGCAATACTTTACATAGGCATTGACTTGGGTCTCTTCCAGACAGAACGGTGATTCACGCAGGTTTTATTTTTTTTTTTTGTCATTAATCAAATATTGTTAATTAAAAAAAAATCACTTTTACATAAACATACTACAAATGAATTTTACGCGCTTTCTTGCTGGCAAAAGTATCAATAATTTTATCGAAATCCATTTTTTTCCACCAACTCTTGTTCAATGGACAAAATGGCCAAATTAGTGAGTCGTAAATTTGTCATCGTTGATCGCAAGTAATTCTTGATCAGTTTAAGTTTGGAAAAACTTCTCTCGCATGTAGCGACGCTTACCGCAATAGTAAAAAAATATGCGAATCATGATGACGATATTCGGGACTGAATCCTCTAGCTATTTTTTTTATAAAATTCAAGAGCTCAACAGGTCTTTGTTTTGGAAATTCGGAGGCTTCTGATGAAACTGTGACAAACCGTTGAAGCCGCTTTCGCTCCAGCAGAAATTCGTTTTTATCAATGTCACTAGGAGTACTATCGAGATTGATTTCGACCTGAGGATTTAATAGCTGGGAAGGCGACAAAAATTCATATCTATCTGATACATTATGAAGTTGCTCAAATCGGGTGATTATTTCTTGAACAATCCTGTCCAAGGTAGAATAAATTTCCCTTCGTAGCTCTTCTTTGTGTGTAAGTACAGAATAGTCAATTTTCTCACCAGGCATCTTTTTCTTCAGGCCAATACGTTTTGAGGTTCTGTACTGATTCTCAGATCTGAGCACACGCTTTCGGCAAAGGTAATGCTGGCTTCAGCGATGTCCTCTCGATTACTACTTAAAAATGTCTCTAATGTTATTAGTTTGAGTGAGCAGTCTCGAATAGACAATCCTTGTTTTTGAAGGTAGAATTGCGCATCATTAATTTCAGTTAATACAGGAGCCCAAAATCCTAGATAGGTGAGAAAATTAAAAGACTGAACAGCAACCAATAATCCACCTGCTTAAGATCTAGTCGATGAATTTTCATCTCTGCTAGTTAATGTCTCCAGAGTTTGAGCAGGCAATGAATAGTGATTTCTAGAATACGTTTTTGGACACCGTAGTTTTGACCTTTCATGACCGCAGCATTATCATAGCCTTGACCCCTGCAGTCCATTATGTCTAAGCCATCCGAACGCAGTTTCTCTAGAATCATCGATGTCGATGAAGTCAATAAAACACTCACGAACCTGCACCCTGTCATTATCCATGACAACGTAGCGTAAAATTTGGGAAGTTTGATCCAGCTTTAAGATGTCAGGTGTACTGTAAAAAATAATAGAGAAATATTTGGCTTGTTTTACTTGCTGCATGATTTGTTTTTTTAGCGTGATCCCCCAATTTTGTAATAAATTCCATTTTGTATTTGTGGAGAATCAAGAGTGGATCTTACGTTGATAGTAATTTTACTAACTCTCCAGGTTTTCGTCTATTGTATAATCAAATCTTGGGCCTTGTTGTCAATACTGTTCCCTACTCTCAGGCAAACTTCAAGTTCCCTCCAAGCAAGCGATGACTGAATGTGAGCTCTGCTGGTCTCATGTTTTTCTACTTTCGGAGATAACCTCCACCACTCATTGAATCCATCTTTGGATTTAAATGAAGATGATGAAATCTTAACAAACGTGGCCCCTTTACATTTAAGGAGGGAGAGGGCGCTACTTACGGCCTACGAGCGCTACAAAAGGGGCGACTCTAGGCTACCCACCACAATCTTAGTGCAACAGTGGAGAGAGAGGAACCGCATCATACAAATGCGATCGTTCCTCCACATTGCGGCCAATTTGATAAAATCAGCTGGGCTCTCCACTGATAGAATTCCTATTAGAAGAATTAATACTTGCCCTCCGTGGAGGAGATTTCCGGCCCTACAAATAAACATGTCCCTTATAGGACAAGAGGGAGCCACCAAGAGACGATTAACACCTGCCATACTCCAAAACTTGTCATCAGCTACACTAAAGTCCTACCCATCCGATGCCATTTTCTGCTATACCGATGGGTCGGTAATGAGGGACCCTGATAGATCTGGGTATGGGGCCCTTATAGACTACACAGACCGGACAGAACCAGAGATGCCGATTTCTCCGTCTGAGCTTAAAAGGGTTTTGAGGCGCCAGCCAGACTAGTCTTGAGCACTGTTCATCATTTTGTTTACGTTACAGTATTACAATTAACTAGTTAGTTAAAAAAAAACTCGTAATAAAACAAAGGTTAGCTTATTTTAAAAAATTGACATTACAATAGAATTATTTCCAAAAGTAAACTATAAAGAATCATAAAGAAATGAATAAACTAAGACGATTATTTAGAGCTAGAGTTTAGAAATATATTTGTAAACTTAATATCTAGATTAAACCAATGGACTAAACAATGAAGTAATAAAAGGTTGGCCTATCTTCTTCTTTATATTACAGAGCATTGATCAGTGTAGTAATAACATGTAACGTATTTCCGAAATAAATCTAGTAAATTTGATTCAAACTGTTCTATAGCTTACATTGTATTGAAGAAATGGTCAATTACATTGTATTGAAGAAATGGTCAAGGAGATGAAACAAAATAGCGCCATGACTAGTTTATAAATCGTTAGTTCATGTTTAAAATACAGTCGTTTATGTTTGTTCGTGTCCATGCAATTAGTCGTTTTTACTGAAACGCTCAGGGAAATAGGAAATTAATACACACTGGGGGAATTTTGGTGCCCCTCTCCACTTGGTGCCCTGTGCGGCCCGCACCACCCGCACATTGGTAGCTACGCCACTGGCTCAAACAGGTTTTTTTTCAAACTTAGAGCGCGAAGAGCCTTCGGCTCAGCTCTTAGACGATCAAACGGCTCACCACACTGCATGACGCGAACAAATGCCAAGCATACTACCAGGCACACCACACTGCATGACACGAACAAATGCCAAGCATACTACCAGGCACACCACACTGCATGACACGAACAAATGCCAAGCATACTACCAGGCACACCACACTGCATGACACGAACAAATGCCAAGCATACTACCAGGCACACCACACTGCATGACACGAACAAATGCCAAGCATACTACCAGGCACACCACACTGCATGACACGAACAAATGCCAAGCATACTACCAGGCACACCACAATGCATGACATGAACAAATGCTGATATACAAGAATACTGTCGAAGCATCAAAACCTGGCCACATTTGTGCACAAGGCTGGCAGGACAACTAATGGTTTAACACAAGGCTGGCAGGACAACTAACTGTTTAACACAAGGTTGGCAGGACAACTAACTGTTTAACACAAGGCTGGCAGGTCAACTAATGGTTTAACACAAGGCTGGCAGGTCAACTAACTGTTTAACACAAGGGTGGCAGGACAACTAATGGTTTAACACAAGGCTGGCAGGTCAACTAATGGTTTAACACAAGGCTGGCAGGTCAACTAATTGTTTAACACAAGGCTGGCAGGTCAACTAATTGTTTAACACAAGGCTGGCAGGTCAACTAATGGTTTAACACAAGGCTGGCAGGTCAACTAATTGTTTTAAGTTTTCACCCACTTGAAGAGATTTTTTCTTTGCAGTGTTCAAAGTATTTGAAGAAAAACAAAATGTGTACTCAATAGTTTCGAGGTACGCATGAGTTATTTCCCCTCGTGTACAAGTGCTTCAGGAATGAGAACTTAAAAGAGTGATGGCTTCAAACCCGTAGTTTGATTCTCAGGGAACAGATCGAATAGAAAACTGATGGGTAGTTATGTTGTGCCTTAATAACTGCCTTGTTTACCGATAGCCACTAAAAAGGTCGAGGGGGGAGGGTACTATTTCAATCCTTCTTGTATGCCTGATCAATAATCCACTTGCCCTCAGTAGGCACCAAAACATAACAAAAACACAGACATTGAAGAACGACTTCGGACTTCGCGTTATGTAACGACTCAAGACAGCGGCTAGAGGTCTAGTTGAAATAATTCCCTCACATTATATTTCCATAAACATGCTGCAACCTCCAGCTACTGCCTTGTTTTTTTTAATGGTGGACTTATCAAGTCTAGACACTTGAGAACTGTAATAGTGTCAGTTCTGTTAGCTTGCACCCACTGCTGACCTAGCAGAACTGAAAAGTAGTAAGACCGTTAGTGTTTCCATGTTGTAGCGTGAATGTGTTGTTGCTGAAAAAGGGGGGGGGGGACATTGGGTATACAGCTCTTTCATTCATTATGTACAACTACATCTTGACAAGTCGGTATCTTATTTGTCTGGCACGTGACTGGCGTAATAAAAAAATATTTTTAGCAGACGAATTTTGTTATCTTCATTAGAACAAAATTATAAATAAAGCACGTACTCCTTTCAGACCTTGCGATTTATAGGGCAGATGTTCCTATGACCAACGGTCATCGAGGGTGTCCAGCACAACGACCCACCTTCACTTCATCAACGTATGCCAGGTACCCTTTAGAGTTGGAGGGGGGGGGGGTTGAGTAAGGGGCGTCCTAAAAATCCCGAATTCAAAACCCCAGTCTTCACCAGGATTTGAAGTAAAGCGCTTGACCACTTGGCTACTCCGCACTTAATTACCGCCATCCACCTGGTATAAATAAGCTGAGACGCTAGAGAATGTGATTGGAAATGTAAGAACAAAATACTAAATTGATAGACATTAGAAACAGAACGAAGTGCTGTACGTATTTCAGCGATACTGAGGGGACATTTCTTGCATAGTGTTCTGTGGCTATCAGCGGTAGTCATAGGTCAGGCAATCAGACTAACAACGTCATTAGGGTGATAGACTACCAATGTTATTAAGATGATGGTCAGACTATCAACGTTTTTAGGGTGATGGTCAGAAGGCTCAAGCCCTGATAAGTCACGGTCAAAGTGTGAAATTCCAGTCTGGTTTAAGTGAACACATTCAAACACCAACACTAAACCTCTTCCAGTAGCCTCGCACTTGCGTAGTAGCCTTCTATCTAAGGTGTTTGAATCAATCCAAACAAGATAGGCCAGATCTCGGCCATGTCTATAGCAGTAGACTCGATAATGTAAGCACTAACAGTCACATAGACCAGGGATGTCCAAACTACGGCCCCTGGGCAAAATTCGGCTCGTGACTTCTATCCACAGTGTTGATTGAAACTGCACAGATCTATATCGGTTTTAGTTTTGCAAGGATTCGGCTCGAGGCACGTTTTTTTTTCCGAAATCGATGTGTCCCTCCGGCAGTTAAAGGCTGAATACCACTGACCTAGACTAACAGCTACTACACGCACTAGCTTATTTCCCTTGTAGTAGTCAATCATCAGGAATCTTTGAAAGAGAAATTCTAGAGGACAACTAACTCAATATCTTATAACTAATAAAAAAAAAAAAAAAAGCGGAAATCAATAAAAAGAAATGTCGGATAAAGATTTAGTGTTGTAAGTTAAATAAAGGTCCACAGAGCAAACAGCCTGACACCAAATGGATGACAAACGAATGCGGTCAATGAATTTTCCACGTCAGTCTTATACTCAAAGATCATTGGTAGCCAACGATAGATTTTAATGTGCAGCATAGAATCTCTATTAACTGATATTAAATGAACTCTTCCTAATTGTCTTTTTATCTTTACTTTATGCCTACTCTCTTGTCCCCTTAGCGCTATCTCTCTCTTTTTTTTTTAAATCTCTTTTCCAAAACGTTTCGTAGCAATTCACTTCTCTCCTAGTTTAAAATTAACTTCCTTTTTTTTTTTTTTAAAGAATTATCTTCCTCAATTTTAAAACATTCCGTTGATTCCAAAGTGTTTGCCGTTCGAGATATTGTATCAGCCTACTTCTGTCTTGTTTTACCTTCCTAGTAGATCTACTCTTCCAATTCCTTGTATCAGCCTACTTCTGTCTTGTTTTACCTCCCTAGTAGATCTACTCTTCCAATTCCTCGTATCAGCCTACTTCTGTCTTGTTTTACCTTCCTAGTAGATCTACTCTTCCAATTCCTTGTATCAGCCTACTTCTGTCTTGTTTTACCTCCCTAGTAGATCTACTCTTCCAATTCCTCGTATCAGCCTACTTCTGTCTTGTTTTACCTCCCTAGTAGATCTACTCTTCCAATTCCTTGTATCAGTCTACTTCTGTCTTGTTTTACCTCCCTGGTAGATCTACTCTTCTAATTCCTTGTATCAGCCTACTTCTGTCTTGTTTTACCTCCCTAGTAGATCTACTCTTCCAATTCCTCGTATCAGCCTACTTCTGTCTTGTTTTACCTCCCTAGTAGATCTACTCTTCCAATTCCTTGTATCAGTCTACTTCTGTCTTGTTTTACCTCCCTAGTAGATCTACTCTTCCAATTCCTCGTATCAGCCTACTTCTGTCTTGTTTTACCTCCCTAGTAGATCTACTCTTCTAATTCCTTGTATCAGCCTACTTCTGTCTTGTTTTACCTCCCTAGTAGATCTACTCTTCCAATTCCTCGTATCAGCCTACTTCTGTCTTGTTTTACCTCCCTAGTAGATCTACTCTTCTAATTCCTCGTATCAGCCTACTTCTGTCTTGTTTTACCTCCCTAGTAGATCTACTCTTCCAATTCCTCGTATCAGCCTACTTCTGTCTTGTTTTACCTCCCTAGTAGATCTACTCTTCCAATTCCTTGTATCAGTCTACTTCTGTCTTGTTTTACCTCCCTGGTAGATCTACTCTTCTAATTCCTTGTATCAGCCTACTTCTGTCTTGTTTTACCTCCCTAGTAGATCTACTCTTCCAATTCCTCGTATCAGCCTACTTCTGTCTTGTTTTACCTCCCTAGTAGATCTACTCTTCCAATTCCTTGTATCAGTCTACTTCTGTCTTGTTTTACCTCCCTAGTAGATCTACTCTTCTAATTCCTTGTATCAGCCTACTTCTGTCTTGTTTTACCTCCCTAGTAGATCTACTCTTCCAATTCCTCGTATCAGCCTACTTCTGTCTTGTTTTACCTCCCTAGTAGATCTACTCTTCTAATTCCTTGTATCAGCCTACTTCTGTCTTGTTTTACCTCCCTGGTAGATCTACTCTTCTAATTCCTTGTATCAGCCTACTTCTGTCTTGTTTTACCTCCCTAGTAGATCTACTCTTCTAATTCCTTGTATCAGTCTACTTCTGTCTTGTTTTACCTCCCTAGTAGATCTACTCTTCCAATTCCTCGTATCAGCCTACTTCTGTCTTGTTTTACCTCCCTGGTAGATCTACTCTTCCAATTCCTTGTATCAGCCTACTTCTGTCTTGTTTTACCTCCCTGGTAGATCTACTCTTCTAATTCCTTGTATCAGCCTACTTCTGTCTTGTTTTACCTCCCTAGTAGATCTACTCTTCTAATTCCTTGTATCAGTCTACTTCTGTCTTGTTTTACCTCCGTAGTAGATCTACTCTTCCAATTCCTTGTATCAGCCTACTTCTGTCTTGTTTTACCTCCCTAGTAGATCTACTCTTCCAATTCCGTTGTTCTACGTTGTGTTTCAGTATTCCATTTGTCCTAATGACACACACACACACACAATGGTCAATTCAGACCTCCAACAAGTTCAAAGCCGTAAATCTCAATTTCAGCTTTCACTGGGCCCAACGTAATCTTATTTGTGGATGAAACCACTTTCCTTAGGCTTCTCTTTCAATCAAGAAATGGAGAGAGCAATCGTAAAGAGAGAAATGGTGGACGTCACAGATGTCTTAGTTAAATCTGAACTATTTCACTCTCTCTCTTTCACTCTATCACTATTTCTTTTTACATACTCCTTCACTCCTTCTGTATCCAAAACTTTCTCCTTCCCATGATATCTATATAGTTCCCTTACTCCCTCCTAAGTTGTAGTCATAAGTTCAGAAATACCTTAGTTCAAAATGGCATGCACGTCAATATACAATATATGGCTAACATTTAACTATGGTTGTCTATGACCTGAACAATGACCGAACGTCTGGACTGAACTACAACCCAGGCTAATCCTAACTTACTGATGGAAGTTTTAGACATTAACACATCGGAACAGGAGACACTCAACTATAGATTCCAATGAATATCAGAACATTGTTTCAGCCGCTAGTTACATTGGTGTAAGCGAGGAGAAGCTGTTTGACTTTTCTACGTTTCAGACATTCCTTCAGACATACAGATTAGTACAGGACGACAGGGAGTGGCGGGGTTCGAACCCGGGATGACTGTCCGGAGCGCATAGGACACGACCAAGCAGCTAATAATAATCAATCGTGCTGATGTTAACAGTAGTGTACATTTGGTCAAGTACATGGAGTGCAATAAGGCACATATACATTATCATTGGCTGCTCTAGCATTGACAAGGTTTCAGCTCACTTTGAGTCTGATAAGTAAAAAAATAAAAGTCCTCAATCGGTAAACATGGACGTTTGTAATAGGAAAGAGCTGCCATAGAAGCTTTGGAAGTCAAAGTAACAGAAACAGCCCTGGAAGTATCACGTCTCAACACAAATCATGACGGGAAAGTCTTTCGGTAGCTGTCTGATCAAAATTTGTAAATCAACCGCTAGACGTAATGTTTCAGATACGTTCTAGCACTGACGCCCAAGCTAATTCGATCTGCGGGCCATTTTCATTTCTGACACTCATGTCGCGGGCCACATCAATGAAAAGGCACACAAATGAAATAAAATAAACCAGAACAAATTTGATTAGAAACCAGTACTTATATTTATTAATCAAAATTAATGGGATATTGGAAGTTTATTTTTTATTTTTTTACGCGTCGGAGGATGGCTTCATTTCTCTACTTTAAAAAAAATGTCAGCAACATTGTAGCCTTACCACCGACTCATTTTCTTCTATTTTTGTTCAATATTCTCATGGATCCTTCGATCTCTAGGCAAAGTGTAACAATTTTTTATTCGCGGCTCCAACAAATGTTAAAGGTCATGGTACCAAGCAATCCATCCGAGAAAAGGACAGGGAGAGGACAGGGAGAGCCAGAGCCCTAACGTAGGTAGACATATATTTTTCAACATTTTTATTTTCGAAAAAAAAAAAGGGGGGGGGGATATTCTATAATTTATGACAACGTTTTTGGCGAGCCGGATGGAACCCTGTCGAGGGCCGGATATGACCCGCGAGACGTATTTTGGGCATCACTGCGTTATAGGAACCCTTTTTTTTTTCTTGACTTTAGATCGCTGTTCACTTTATTGGGGCTGTGGCAGTGGACTTAGTGTGGAGGGACGACGCTAATAAAGATGACCTTCGTTCCAAAGCAAGTACATCGTCAGCTAACTCAGCCCGTCTCTAACGGTCATTAGATGCTATTAGCCTCGGTCAAGCGTGCGAAACAGACGGTGATTGCAGTCAAGCTGCTAGCCACAGCTACCGTCACGTTAGCTGCCTCCCAAACCAGGAGATTACCGGCAAACAGAAGCGCGAACACACACACAACGGACGATTTTTTTTAATGGGTGGGGGGGGGGAGGATAGAAGAGGGGGAAAAAGGGAGGTCCAGAGAAGAAAGCCACAAGCAGCCTTGAACTTGCGCCCAAGGTCCAATGATGTCAGGTCTATAAATAGCGCTTGGCTCGATAGCATGACAACATCGCTGACTAAGCGCGCTGAACGTCGCACACAAAGCTGGGGGGCCTCTTTAACTACTGTCTCTTCAGTTCCTCTCTCTCTCTATTGTTACCTATTGAATTCAAAAAAAGGAGATGAACAGCAAACTAATATGTAGCCTGGCATCCGATCATGCAAGACTTCATTAACAGGTATGTCTGGGAATGGTGGAGTGATGGAGTCTCGTATCATGAAATAGAATGGCCATATACTGGATGATTAAGTCTATTACAGTCCTGGCTAGGGTCAAAGCTCAAACTAACATTCTGCAATCACCCACACACTACAAGTAATGACATGCAGTCAGACACACACGCACAAATTTCAAGCCATAAATTCAAAATAACCAACCAAACAAAATATATGCTTTTCTTTCAAAGTCAATCATCTATAAGCCAGTAGATAATTAACAAGTGTGTCCACATTCACCCACGCCATGGTGACACTTGTCATCAAACTTAATGACATGTCTGGGTACAAGATCTAGATCCACATGTCAAGGAGTAGAGTACAGCGGACCTCAAATCTTTCGTCTGAAACTTTTAGTAGCAATGATCACTTTCTAATTTTATGGTGAAATAGCAGACGTCGAGGACAACTCATGAAAATTTGTTTTTTCCCCTAGAGGGGAGGGGGCGTAGTGCATGAATACTAAAGCATACATTTGTAGTGCATGGATACTAAAGCATACATTTGTAGTGCATGAATACTAAAGCATACATTTGTAGTGCATGAATACTAAAGCATACATTTGTAGTGCATGAATACTAAAGCATACATTTGTAGTGCATGAATACTAAAGCATACATTTGTAGTGCATGAATACTAAAGCATACATTTGCAGTGCATGAATACTAAAGCATACATTTGTAGTGCATGAATACTAAAGCATACATTTGTAGTGCATGGATACTAAAGCATACATTTGCAGTGCATGAATACTAAAGCATACATTTGTAGTGCATGAATACTAAAGCATACATTTGCAGTGCATGAATACTAAAGCATACATTTGTAGTGCATGAATACTAAAGCATACATTTGTAGTGCATGGATACTAAAGCATACATTTGTAGTGCATGGATACTAAAGCATACATTTGTAGTGCATGAATACTAAAGCATACATTTGTAGTGCATGAATACTAAAGCATACATTTGTAGTGCATGAATACTAAAGCATACATTTGTAGTGCATGAATACTAAAGCATACATTTGTAGTGCATGAATACTAAAGCATACATTTGTAGTGCATGAATACTAAAGCATACATTTGTAGTGCATGAATACTAAAGCATACATTTGTAGTGCATGGATACTAAAGCATACATTTGTAGTGCATGGATACTAAAGCATACATTTGTAGTGCATGCATACTAAAGCATACATTTGTAGTGCATGAATACTAAAGCATACATTTGTAGTGCATGAATACTAAAGCATACATTTGTAGTGCATGGATACTAAAGCATACATTTGTAGTGCATGGATACTAAAGCATACATTTGTAGTGCATGAATACTAAAGCATACATTTGTAGTGCATGGATACTAAAGCATACATTTGTAGTGCATGGATACTAAAGCATACATTTGTAGTGCATGGATACTAAAGCATACATTTGTAGTGCATGAATACTAAAGCATACATTTGTAGTGCATGAATACTAAAGCATACATTTGCAGTGCATGGATACTAAAGCATACATTTGTAGTGCATGAATACTAAAGCATACATTTGTAGTGCATGGATACTAAAGCATACATTTGTAGTGCATGGATACTAAAGCATACATTTGTAGTGCATGAATACTAAAGCATACATTTGTAGTGCATGAATACTAAAGCATACATTTGCAGTGCATGAATACTAAAGCATACATTTGTAGTGCATGAATACTAAAGCATACATTTGTAGTGCATGAATACTAAAGCATACATTTGCAGTGCATGAATACTAAAGCATACATTTGTAGTGCATGGATACTAAAGCATACATTTGTAGTGCATGAATACTAAAGCATACATTTGTAGTGCATGGATACTAAAGCATACATTTGTAGTGCATGAATACTAAAGCATACATTTGTAGTGCATGAATACTAAAGCATACATTTGTAGTGCATGAATACTAAAGCATACATTTGTAGTGCATGAATACTAAAGCATACATTTGTAGTGCATGAATACTAAAGCATACATTTGTAGTGCATGAATACTAAAGCATACATTTGTAGTGCATGAATACTAAAGCATACATTTGTAGTGCATGAATACTAAAGCATACATTTGTAGTGCATGAATACTAAAGCATACATTTGTAGTGCATGAATACTAAAGCATACATTTGTAGTGCATGAATACTAAAGCATACATTTGTAGTGCATGGATACTAAAGCATACATTTGTAGTGCATGAATACTAAAGCATACATTTGTAGTGCATGAATACTAAAGCATACATTTGTAGTGCATGAATACTAAAGCATACATTTGTAGTGCATGAATACTAAAGCATACATTTGTAGTGCATGGATACTAAAGCCTACATTTGTAGTGCATGAATACTAAAGCCTACATTTGTAGTGCATGGATACTAAAGCATACATTTGTAGTGCATGAATACTAAAGCCTACATTTGTAGTGATCTTTGCAGAAAAGATACAAGTAGGTTACTCATTACAGTATAAATAAAACATTGAACTTTCTCACAGCATAATTGATAACACTTCAAGAAATAACATCTTTATGAAGTGTCTAGTTCTAGCGTGTAGACTTACAATGAATAGTTCATTCATTTGAGACAATTGTTTGGATGATAATACTCAACAGAACGTGTATGTACCCTGGCCTACGTCAATGTGAGAACTGCTTAGTTCAACTTAATGTAATGTTGAAACAAGACAAAGCCATTCTATCTTGAGACAAACGTTCAACGATATTTAGTTCTATATGTCGATGTGACGAATTCAGATGATCCACAATCCCAAATTAAAGTACAAAATGTTGAATGTATATCATCAGACTAGGTTGTACCACGTGACATGTCAACATCGAGCGACATTCATTAAACAAATGAAGCCACAAGGCTGTAAATCTAGCAGTTGGGAACTGCTCACTTGAAATCAGCATTATCCAGCCAGTTTCCGGTTCAGCTCCACATAACAGTAGACTTAAGTCAGCTCAAGAAGAGAGACTTCATTCCGAAATCTGAGTTAAAAACTATTAATAGTAGCTGAAACGTCATTATAAGAGCACGAATGCTATTCATGATTGAAATGCAAAGTTCGTACAACTTATCCTGAGTGCTACATAATACAACTGGATACATTAGACTGCTTGCTAATGCAATGTTTCCCAGCTCCCAGGGAAAAGACAATCAATACTAAAATGTTCCTAGGTTGTCATGGGGACACGAACATGATTTACATATTGAAATGAAATTTACATTAATAATTTTTTTTTAAATGTCAACTTATGTCAGTGAAAGACTTTGTCACCTCCCCACCAAGGTTGTCAATCCTCCTCCTATGTTAGGACACCGTGCAGGAACTTGCAGCAGGATCAAGCTGATACTAATGAGGGTCTCCCAGGTACAGAGATACCCCCCCCCCCACCCAATCTGCACTATTCCACTCTTTCATTCCAAGTCTCATCTCAGCCCTTGTTTGATACCAATCAGTCATGCTTCTTTGGACTACGTCAGCAGCGAACGAAAAGTTGAAGGGGGGGGGGGGGGTTCTTGGAAGCACGGAACAGTCCGCAGTAGGACATGGTCTGCCATTGAGATGTGTGCAGATACAGCAGCGAAAGTAGAGAAAGAACATAGAAATGTAGAGAGGGAGGGAGGGGGGGGACTTAAAAGAGACATACACAGCAGCTATGTCATAACACACACACACACACACTTTATATTCGTTTTTATGCACATTAGAATACAAAGACACAAATACATAATACAGTGTAAGTCTATATGGCTACACAAGTTTTCTGGGATCTAAACATACTGTTACTCTTATCTACGGCTACACAAGTTTACTGGGATCTAAACATACTGTTACTCTTATCTACGGCTACACAAGTTTACTGGGATCTAAACATACTGTTACTCTTATCTACGGCTACACAAGTTTACTGGGATCTAAACATACTGTTACTCTTATCTACGGCTACACAAGTTTACTGGGATCTAAACATACTGTTACTCTAGCTACGGCTACACAAGTTTACTGGGATCTAAACATACTGTTACTCTAGCTACGGCTACACAAGTTTACTGGGATCTAAACATACTGTTACTCTATCTACGGCTACACAAGTTTACTGGGATCTAAACATACTGTTACTCTATCTACCGCTACACAAGTTTACTGGGATCTAAACATACTGTTACTCTATCTACGGCTACACAAGTTTACTGGGATCTAAACATACTGTTACTCTATCTACCGCTACACAAGTTTACTGGGATCTAAACATACTGTTACTCTATCTACGGCTACACAAGTTTACTGGGATCTAAACATACTGTTACTCTATCTACGGCTACACAAGTTTACTGGGATCTAAACATACTGTTACTCTATCTACGGCTACACAAGTTTACTGGGATCTAAACATACTGTTACTCTATCTACGGCTACACAAGTTTACTGGGATCTAAACATACTGTTACTCTATCTACGGCTACACAAGTTTACTGGGATCTAAACATACTGTTACTCTATCTACCGCTACACAAGTTTACTGGGATCTAAACATACTGTTACTCTATCTACGCCTACGAAAGTTTACTGTGATAATGTCAAAACATCAAATCAAAACCAATAATATTATCCAATGCTGGCATCAGTTTCAACTAAGACAATATATAACTAGTTAGTAGAATGTTATTATCCAATGCTGGCATCAGTTTCAACTAAGACAATATATAGCTAGTTAGTAGAATGTTATTATCCAATGCTGGCATTAGTTTCCAATAAGACAATATATAACTAGTTAGTAGAATCATAAAAAACGAAAGTCAATATGTCTGCAATGATAATCGTAATCGTAATTAGCCCAAATACTGAAAAGACTTGGATTTCTTTAACCGTAACCCCCGAATAAGATGGGAAAACTCCTAGCAAAAGTTGTCGATGTTTAAATATGGCGCTACTTTATTGCACACCCGCTTCTCCTGACGCCCCGGTCTCATTACGGTGCAAGCCAAAAGAGGACCCGAGGCGACAGATGTCCGTTCAACAAGATCAATAAAGCAAACTTTTCCATGACTTTTCAACTGAACTGGGCATTACATGGCCCTGGAAGACACGCGCGACCTACTTACATTAGTATATCAACTTCTGAGTTAAAATGAATTGAACAAGTTCCATTCAGGTTGGGTGTGGGTTCAATCTTCACCAGATCTGAATCTAACCTCGTCTGTTCCTACATTTCTGTCATTCATAAATCTGACAATGTCAAAGCGGGCTTATTTATAACTCCAAGACCGATTAATTGACCAGAGATATAAAACTGGTTTGTCTTTTCTGAGTATCTACATTTCAGTCATTTCAATAGTATTGAAATAATGTTTTTTTTTTATTCATCGACACCAAGTATCGATGTGATGACAGCTTCTCTACATTGACATCTAGCCTGGAAGTGACGACAGCTTCTCTACATTGACATCTAGCCTGGAAGTGACGACAGCTTCTACATCGACATCTAGCCTGGAAGTGACGACAGCTTCTACATCGACATCTAGCCTGGAAGTGATGACAGCTTCTCTACATTGACATCTAGCCTGGAAGTGACGACAGCTTCTACATTGACATCTAGCCTGGAAGTGACGACAGCTTCTACATTGACATCTAGCCTGGAAGTGACGACAGCTTCTACATCGACATCTAGCCTGGAAGTGACGACAGCTTCTCTACATTGACATCTAGCCTGGAAGTGACGACAGCTTCTACATTGACATCTAGCCTGGAAGTGACGACAGCTTCTACATTGACATCTAGCCTGGAAGTGACGACAGCTTCTACATTGACATCTAGCCTGGAAGTGACGACAGCTTCTCTACATCGACATCTAGCCTGGAAGTGACGACAGCTTCTACATCGACATCTAGCCTGGAAGTGACGACAGCTTCTACATCGACATCTAGCCTGGAAGTGACGACAGCTTCTACATTGACATCTAGCCTGGAAGTGACGACAGCTTCTACATTGACATCTAGCCTGGAAGTGATGACAGCTTCTCTACATTGACATCTAGCCTGGAAGTGACGACAGCTTCTACATCGACATCTAGCCTGGAAGTGACGACAGCTTCTACATTGACATCTAGCCTGGAAGTGACGACAGCTTCTCTACATCGACATCTAGCCTGGAAGTGACGACAGCTTCTACATCGACATCTAGCCTGGAAGTGATGACAGCTTCTCTACATTGACATCTAGCCTGGAAGTGACGACAGCTTCTACATCGACATCTAGCCTGGAAGTGACGACAGCTTCTACATTGACATCTAGCCTGGAAGTGATGACAGCTTCTCTACATTGACATCTAGCCTGGAAGTGACGACAGCTTCTCTACATTGACATCTAGCCTGGAAGTGACGACAGCTTCTCTACATCGACATCTAGCCTGGAAGTGACGACAGCTTCTCTACATTGACATCTAGCCTGGAAGTGACGACAGCTTCTCTACATCGACATCTAGCCTGGAAGTGACGACAGCTTCTACATTGACATCTAGCCTGGAAGTGACGACAGCTTCTACATTGACATCTAGCCTGGAAGTGACGACAGCTTCTACATTGACATCTAGCCTGGAAGTGACGACAGCTTCTACATTGACATCTAGCCTGGAAGTGACGACAGCTTCTACATCGACATCTAGCCTGGAAGTGACGACAGCTTCTACATCGACATCTATCCTGGAAGTGACGACAGCTTCTCTACATCGACATCTAGCCTGGAAGTGACGACAGCTTCTACATCGACATCTAGCCTGGAAGTGACGACAGCTTCTACATCGACATCTAGCCTGGAAGTGACGACAGCTTCTACATTGACATCTAGCCTGGAAGTGACGACAGCTTCTACATCGACATCTAGCCTGGAAGTGACGACAGCTTCTACATTGACATCTAGCCTGGAAGTGACGACAGCTTCTACATTGACATCTAGCCTGGAAGTGACGACAGCTTCTACATTGACATCTAGCCTGGAAGTGACGACAGCTTCTACATTGACATCTAGCCTGGAAGTGACGACAGCTTCTACATCGACATTCAGTCGTATATATCCATTCAATGTTGGGGTTAAAAAGAAAATACAATGCTAAGGACTACTACGGAAGCATGAGCTAAGAACTGCTACGGAAGCATGAGGTAAGGACTTCTACAGAAGTATGAGCAAAGTAAAAATACAGTATACCGCCAAATGTATACAAAATGGAATGAATGTTATCTCGCTATAATTTGACAAACACTAAACTGGACCACTCGAAGCTGCAGAAGATAACAAAAGACGTGGAAGAAGTGATATTAGAGTTGAGTACAGAGAGATGGAAGTCAACGTGACCAACACGCGATACAAAGAGAACAAGTCTTACATGATAGAACAAGATCCACAAAATAACATTTTATAACATTCACATGATAGAAATATAAACAAGACTCACGTGATACAAAATATAACAAGATCCACAAGATACAAATATTGCATTTATATGAGGTTCGCGTGATTAGAAAATATAACTTAAATCTTACAACATACAAAAAAAAAAAAAAAAATTATAACATTCCGGAATTTACATGCTATGTCACGGTCACAAGAGATGTGTAGACAGAAAATTATTTCTACATTGGTTTCTAGTAACTTCGAGTTTCTACACAGAAGAGTAAATATGTTGGGGAGTTCAATAGAGACGAAAACATTTTGTTCCAGAAGTTTTTGTTTGTAAAACTAGATCAAAGAAGACAAAACGTATTCCAGGCTCCACACAACGTGTTTAGTCTACACGTTCACATGAAGTCTACTACTGTGAATGTGGATTATAAAGTGTATCATTGCTTGATTTCTACTACTGTGAATGTGGATTATAAAGTGTATCATTGCTTGATTTCTACTCAAAGGATTCAAAGATTTGATTTCGTCAAGAGGAATTCTGTCATTGATTCAACTTAGTATTTTTGGATACAATCGGATATTGGATCATGACTTAGGAGACTTAACTATACAAGATGACATATTGTATTAACCACCCAATTCAACCCAATTTACATGACACAAGAAATCGTTCATAAGGAGTGTTTTAATAACACACACACACACACACACATTTCAAATGTCGTGTATAAAATCTCGACCTCAACATACGCCCCAACCATTTTTGTGCGAGCGTGAAGTCAATAAAACCTTCAAGTCTGCTGGTTTTTTATTGTCCAAGGAAGACCTAATCACATTTCAAGGACCACATAATGTCAGCGGCACAGACAGAACCCTAAACATTTCTAGAATGACTATTAAAATCTTTTAGTGCTTAACCCATTGTTTCCTAAACAGTTACGACGTCAGAGTTGAGTTAATTTGTTTGTTTGGGTGTGTTTTTTTTCGCTTTTTCCAAGATGTAATTAGTGTCGTTATTCTTAACACGAAAAGAATCGAGGTAAACTAATAACATGAATTGAACATTAAGTTGACTTCGACGAGGCTTAACGATAATCTGAAATGAACATTCCGTTCACTTTGAAACGAGGAGGAACGAGACCATGAACTGAACATTAAGTTTACTGTGACCTAAATGAAGACTAAATTCAATAGACAATCGGTTCATTAGAAGTACATTGACATAAACTGGCCTCTGTGTGTTTGACTTGAGCTTGTGTGGACTTAGGGGAACAAGGTCAGATCACAACAGTTCAAGGTCAAACAGAAAAAAAATGCAGTGACTGTGTTAGACAAAGTTTGTTGTTTGTTTGTTTTTTAAATCGTTCTAATCTAAATAAATACAAACATGAATAATATCCCTAAAACTTTTAGATTTACAATCGAGTTTTGAGAGCATGAGTAAGTCTCGATGATGTGGTGCACATTGTAATACACTCAGCCTACCCATAGTTCTAATTAGTTGGTTTGTTCTTGTCCTTGTCCAGCTACCCAACTCGTTGAGATCTAGATCTACCTGTGGACCTACACGTAACAACCAGAAACAAAGAGCCTTATAAATCAGAGTGAACAACAAGTGAAAGTAAGGCCCTGATCCCAGATCTATGCAGTATGTCAACAAGTGAAAGTAAGGCCCTGATCACAGATCTATGCAGTATGTCAACAAGTGAAAGTAAGGCCCTGATCCCAGATCTATGCAGTATGTCAACAAGTGAAAGTAAGGCCCTGATCACAGATCTATGCAGTATGTCAACAAGTGAAAGTAAGGCCCTGATCACAGATCTATGCAGTATGTCAACAAGTGAAAGTAAGGCCCTGATCCCAGATCTATGCAGTATGTCAACAAGTGAAAGTAAGGCCCTGATCCCAGATCTATGCAGTATGTCAACAAGTGAAAGTAAGGCCCTGATCCCAGATCTATGCAGTATGTCAACAAGTGAAAGTAAGGCCCTGATCCCAGATCTATGCAGTATGTCAACAAGTGAAAGTAAGGCCCTGATATGCTGCTGGAGGAGTAAGAGCCCAAGGACTATTTCCTGACATTTAGCAGGCACTACGAGTTCTTGGACTATTATTAACCCACATATACACACACAGACACACGTAACATTGATACAGAAATTGAACTTCCCATGCCGTTGCGACATTCTAATTTTAAAAAACAAAAAACACAGACACATCTGGTTGTACTTCAGTTTTAGGAAAGATCAAGGCCCCCAAATGACGTCATTGCTTGTTTACCCAGCGACCTTCACAATCACGTACACCGTTTCATTGATAGGAAAGGTGTGTGTGAGCGCGCGTTAGGACGGAAAGATGTGAGTACATGTGAGCGCGCAGAGAGAGAGAGAGAGAGAGAAGATGTAATCTGTATATAGGTAAAAAAAAAAAAAAACAATACAAAAAAAAAAACAACAACTGCTGCTTCTACAGGTGAACTCAGAATGAATCCCAGCAACATGACAGATTACTGATATCAGTTAACAAGGTTTGCTCCCCCCCCCCCCCCCCAATATCATCATTGTTTTATATTATATCTAATCTTGAATTTAACATTTCTGAACGCACGGCCTACCGCGTGTCAAAACGCACTGTGGAACAAAGCACTCCGTGTATCATGTCACACATGGACCATGCAAAATGTCATACTGAATCCTGCACCATATAGCTCTGGATTATACATCATGTCACACTGGATACTGTATTATGTCACGCTGGACAATGCATCATGTCACGCTGGACAATGCATCATGTCACACTGGACAATGCATCATGTCACGCTGGATCACGAAGCAGAATACACTTTATATGATAGCCATCTTTATTTACACAAAGTATCATGGAAAACATTCTCGTCAGACACTAAACTAATGGCACAGAACACACAACAACATAAGTGAGCATCCAATTCCATGGACAAGTATGAAAAGCAAAGGAACTATAAGACAGCAATGTGAACCGATTCAAGCTAATTCAACAATATTTATATCTATCTTATCTCACGTAGCCTAGTAAAGCGCTAAGCTGATGGTGGTGACCAAAGAACTCACTTGAAAAGAGAAGCTCTAATTTAACTAGAAAGAATGCTGTAACGCGTGCAACCCACTGGCCCTATGCCAGTCAATAACATCAAGGAGAAATAATACCAACACCTATCAGCTATGTAACCAGTTTTGGCTCAGCAACAGTCCATCTAGTTACTGAGCAATGGAGGGACCAAGCATGAAATGCAAAAAGACAAATCGGTCAGAAACACACACACACACACACAACTACGTTAAATGGATAAGATAAAAAAAAAATCAATACAAACTTACTGAACACACAAAATAAATCTCATCTCATTTACACACACGCAACTTGCTCACTCACGCACACAAGCCTTCCCGCATACACACTCCTCCATTGTTAAAGGGGAAGCACTGGTGTCAGAAATAGTTGCAGTGATTGTGAACGATAAAGTTTCTATACAAACTATTGACTAAAGAGAGTTGTAATCAAGTCTCTCTCTCTCCCAGAAGATCACGTGATACAAACGTCCATTGAAATGCTGCCAAACATAGTCGCGCCATGAGATGTGCAGAAAAAGACAGTGAGGGAGGGGGCAGATGAAAATGAAACGATTCTGTCAGCAGGTCTCTTAGATTATCATAAAGTAAGCTGTGTGCCAAATTCACCTTTCCCAGAGACGTCAACCATCATACACCCACAGAACTAGCAATGTGAGGCTTCAACCATCATACACCCACAGAACTAGCAATGTGAGGCTTCCAACTCTAAGGGAAAATGATCTAGATCTAGATCATCGCGGCAGCCTAACTAAGGTCAAGATGTTCTTTTTAGTTGAAGACCAACGTTTCACAGTTCATTTACTATCTAAACCTCTAAGCACTTGTACTTTTTAAACACGGCACACGGTCCTCGCGAAAAAAAAATCAAAAGTCATGTTTTGATGACATTTTCACACCAAACTGGTCTCTGAATAACATAAACATCAAAACAGCGATCCCTGTAGTTGTGCTCTTAGTGGTCGATCTTTCTTGTTAATGATAACATTAAGTATTTACAAACTAATGAGCAATTAGAAATGGAATGTCTTTATGTCATGGAATGTGTGTTTCTATGGTGACGGTGGGAAAAGGTTAGCTGTGAATGATGCAAGATAAGCGAGATTGTCGTCAGCGGTGTTAGGTACAATAGAAGACTCCAGATTGCCAGAGTGAAAAGACGTGTTTTTGTAGTGAGTTAACTATAGTTTCTTTCATTTGATCTCAAGTTTCAATGTGTCCCTATTGCAATAAAACATACATTGAGCATTGTTCACAAAGAAGCTATACAAGTTATAGTCACAATTAAAGCCTAGTAGTTACGGAGGAGAGTTGGTTTGGAAAGGGGAGAGAAGTATTACTCGAATTTACGAGCTGGTCCAATTCAACATAATAGATGCTAGAATTAGTTGGCCAAAGGAGGAGTCTTGAACTTCGTATCATTGATTGTTAGAATAAAAAAAGGAGGGAGTTTTAAAAAAAAAGTAGAAAAAAAGAAAGGGGTCCCAAGAAAAAAATGAACACTATATAGCCTGGGAACAAATCAATGGGCGTTGCCTGTGGGTAGCACGCTAGTCTCAATATAAAAGCATATTCAAAGTATGTACATGTTAAAGTATGTCAATGTTTGCTCTACAAAAAAGAAAGTCGAGTGTGATGTGCTAAAAGGGTGACCCAGGGCAGTAAGACGAGTCTAAATCAGCAAAACTAAACTAAGTTAAAGGTCATCTCAAACTTTCACTCAATAATAACTACAGATGTGAAAATGATGACCTTTTATCGTCTATGGCATAAGAGAAAAAAAAAAACAACAGTTGAAATCTCTGATGGCAGATGATTTGAATATCAAGAAGCATGCAAATAGTCGTATGGTACAACTTATCATTGCGACACATGTCAGGGGACTTAACTCGAGCACGAGAAAGTCTCTGACACACACACACAAAACTTGAAATGACGTCCATGCCGCCTCAGCGCTAGTGAAGACAAAAGCGAAAACATTTGGCGTCTGACAAGCAAACAATGACCAGGAACTCGTCCTAAGTTCAACTGGTGAAGCAGAACTACCCTAGTCTCTTGTGTAGAGGGCCGCTGAGGTTACACTATCATCACCGCAGTCAATCAAACAATTCTCAGTTAATTAGGACGTTTCCATAAGTGGCGTACCAAATATGGCGCCAATGGGTTCAATCGAGACCAAACGTCCTAGACGGCCTGAACACTGACGTGGAAACCTGTGGGCGCTAGTCTGAGAGTTGCCGAGGTGCTGATTAATAAAACGTGAGGGTGGCTACAGCTGATAAACCTCCAACTGGAGATACAACTGCCTCATGTTGTCCTGTCTAGAACTTCTGGTGAAAACATGGTGTGTGCCATTCAACGTGTTCACCTGACGCAAGCTTTTTGGTTTCTGGCTTCAACCACTCTCCTTGTTTTCCATTTTGTTTTAAGACATGGGGGCAAAGAAAAGCAACAAAAACAATATTTATACGCAAGATTTGAAAAGGAAACAAAATCCAACCTAGTTAAACAGTAGGGAGGGACCAAAAATAGGAGAGTAGGTAAAATTGGCAGGCACGTTCTTTGGTAAAAAAAAAATTAATTAATTAAAAAATCAAAAATTGTCGGTGAATTGAGAAAATGACATAAGCGATGGATTTCAAGACATTCATACCCAAAGAGACGTGCAAGAATGTTTGTGGAAGGGTAAGAGTAAGACTTCAAAGCTTGTCCCTACGGAATGTTTGTGGAAGGGTAAGAGGCAGACTTCAAAGCTTGTCCCTACGGAATGTTTATGCAAGGGTAAGAGGCAGACTTCAAAGCTTGTCCCTACAGAATGTTTAAGGAAGGGTAAGAGTAAGACTTCAAAGCTTGTCCCTACGGAATGTTTATGCAAGGGTAAGAGTAAGACTTCAAAGCTTGTCCCTACAGAATGTTTATGGAAGGGTAAGAGTAAGACTTCAAAGCTTGTCCCTACGGAATGTTTGTGGAAGGGTAAGAGTCAGACTTCAAAGCTTGTCCCTACAGAATGTTTATGGAAGGGTAAGAGTAAGACTTCAAAGCTTGTCCCTACGGAATGTTCGTGGAAGGGTAAGAGTAAGACTTCAAAGCTTGTCCCTACGGAATGTTTGTGGAAGGGTAAGAGTAAGACTTCAAAGCTTGTCCCTACAGAATGTTTATGGAAGGGTAAGAGTCAGACTTCAAAGCTTGTCCCTACGGAATGTTTGTGGAAGGGTAAGAGTAAGACTTCAAAGCTTGTCCCTACAGAATGTTTATGGAAGGGTAACAGGTCAGACTTCAAAGCTTGTCCCTACGGAATGTTTGTGGAAGGGTAAGAGTAAGACTTCAAAGCTTGTCCCTACAGAATGTTTGTGGAAGGGTAAGAGTAAGACTTCAAAGCTTGTCCCTACGGAATGTTTATGGAAGGGTAAGAGTAAGACTTCAAAGCTTGTCCCTACGGAATGTTTGTGGAAGGGTAAGAGTAAGACTTCAAAGCTTGTCCCTACGGAATGTTTATGGAAGGGTAAGAGTAAGACTTCAAAGCTTGTCCCTACGGAATGTTTGTGGAAGGGTAAGAGTAAGACTTCAAAGCTTGTCCCTACGGAATGTTTATGGAAGGGTAAGAGTAAGACTTCAAAGCTTGTCCCTACAGAATGTTTATGGTGAGGAGTAAGAGTAAGACTTCAAAGCTTGTCCCTACGGAATGTTTATGGAAGGGTAAGAGTAAGACTTCAAAGCTTGTCCCTACAGAATGTTTATGGTGAGGAGTAAGAGTAAGACTTCAAAGCTTGTCCCTACGGAATGTTTGTGGAAGGGTAAGAGTCAGACTTTAAAGCTTGTCCCTACGGAATGTTTGTGGAAGGGTAAGAGTCAGACTTCAAAGCTTGTCCCTACAGAATGTTTGTGGAAGGGTAAGAGTAAGACTTCAAAGCTTGTCCCTATGGAATGTTTGTGGAAGGGTAAGAGTCAGACTTCAAAGCTTGTCCCTACAGAATGTTTGTGGAAGGGTAAGAGTAAGACTTCAAAGCTTGTCCCTACAGAATGTTTGTGGAAGGGTAAGAGTAAGACTTCAAAGCTTGTCCCTAC
Organism: Biomphalaria glabrata; assembly: GCF_947242115.1. Lineage (NCBI taxonomy): Eukaryota > Metazoa > Mollusca > Gastropoda > Planorbidae > Biomphalaria > Biomphalaria glabrata. The sequence continues at coordinate 26,581,772 of NC_074716.1, forward strand.
GGAATGTTTATGGAAGGGTAAGAGGCAGACTTCAAAGCTTGTCCCTACGGAATGTTTATGGAAGGGTAAGAGTAAGACTTCAAAGCTTGTCCCTACAGAATGTTTATGGTGAGGAGTAAGAGTAAGACTTCAAAGCTTGTCCCTACGGAATGTTTGTGGAAGGGTAAGAGTCAGACTTTAAAGCTTGTCCCTACGGAATGTTTGTGGAAGGGTAAGAGTCAGACTTCAAAGCTTGTCCCTACAGAATGTTTGTGGAAGGGTAAGAGTAAGACTTCAAAGCTTGTCACTACGGAATGTTTGTGGAAGGGTAAGAGTCAGACTTCAAAGCTTGTCCCTACAGAATGTTTGTGGAAGGGTAAGAGTACGACTTCAAAGCTTGTCCCTACGGAATGTTTGTGGAAGGGTAAGAGGCAGACTTCAAAGCTTGTCCCTACAGAATGTTTGTGGAAGGGTAAGAGTAAGACTTCAAAGCTTGTCCCTACGGAATGTTTGTGGAAGGGTAAGAGTCAGACTTCAAAGCTTGTCCCTACGTGAACAAAATTGTAAGGTTTCTATTTTTTTGTTCACAATAAAATGTAATTGTTTATAGAATGAGTGTGCAAATAAATATAAGTGCATGTATCATAATTAATATAATTAATATTCACCAGCTTTTGGACCACCCTTTATATACACAACGTAATGGCTCGACTAAAAGTTAATGGCATAGCACGGAACAAGGCACGTGACTTCACATTGTTTGATAGTTTCTAAAAGTGCACGAATGACGGTATAGCATTACAACATGTGAAACGCCATCAACTGCCAATAACACTACAAAAATGTATTGATGTGGACTATTAGCACCTCCGTCCCCCTTCTCACTTGACTAGCATTGAGCCAGGTGGCACAGATCAAAAAACAAGAGCACAACATGGTAGAGACTCAAGACCATCCAGCCAGGTACAGCTAGCCAAAGCTGGACAGCAGACTACAGGAAACAACTACAATGAAAACTTACATTGTCACTACGGTTTAAGTAACTGCCATCATTATGACGTCTTTTTATTAAGACACTTGCTTTTTTTTTGTATTACCAATGTACTTCAATTAAAGTGCAAACTCTTAATGAGTTCAAAAAGTACACTGGGAGGACACTAGACAGGTATTTCCAAAATGGCTAACGATATTCATAGAAATTCGACAGTTTAGGCAGATGTTTAGGGAAAAAATAACTACCAAATAGGCCACACAGTGAAAACTCTGGTTTGACCGATATAATTTGTCCAAATCAAATCATCTTCCAATTAAATTTGGCTTACGTCCTCTAAATATGAGCGCGGCCTCAGCGGGAATTCCCGCACTGAACTGTAATGTTTCTTTGTATATTCAGTCGAGAGTTGACTCGATCCCATTTCGCCCACTGTCTTCTGTCACTACAACAGCTTTGATTGTGTCCAGCTCATGGGATAGACGCCTGGCAACGTTAGAATCATCAAGGAGAAATGGAAACATTTTGTTCGTTGTTCGATGCACATGTTGAAACAAAATTTTGTTGTGTTCTTTTCATTCTATTCCCTTCCATTAGATGACATTTGTATCTTTTCATTCTATTCCCTAACATTAGATGACATTTGTATCTTTTCATTCTATTCCCTTCCATTAGATGACATTTGTATCTTTTCATTCTATTCCCTTCCATTAGATGACATTTGTATCTTTTCATCGCTATTTATTTGTAACAGCGTCGCTCTCTGCTCATTAAAAACAACAACGAAATGAGATTTGGGTACCCCCCCCCCGTGTATTGCCATAATTATAAGTTATAACTTGATCTCGTGTTCTGGCCTTCCTCTGGGCCCCAAGCTCAAAACTCTTCAGGATTCTTTTATTTTCTTGACATTTCTGCTTTGTCCTTTATTTGTGTCTGACACAAACCATGAGACCAGGTGTTGTCCCAAGTAACAATCATCAGACCAGGTGTTGTCCCAAGTAACAATCATCAGACCAGGTGTTGTCCCAAGTAACAATCATCAGACCAGGTGTTGTCCCAAATAACAATCATCAGACCAGGTGTTGTCCCATGTAACAATCATCAGACCAGGTGTTGTCCCAAGTAACAATCATCACACCAGGTGTTGTCCCAAGTAACAATCATCAGACCAGGTGTTGTCCCAAGTAACAATCATCAGACCAGGTGTTGTCCCAAGTAACAATCATCAGACCAGGTGTTGTCCCAAGTAACTAACTTGTAGGTTCTGTAGGCATGTTTAGTGACCGACATCTGGAGTCATATGACAATCTTGAGGTGGAATAATGTCTTAATCTGCGCTATAAAGTCTGCATGAAGACAGTCTGCAGCGTTATTAAGTCTGCATCAAGACAGTATGCTGCGCTATAAAGTGTGCATTAAGACAGTCTCTTGCGTTATAAAGTCTGCATGAAGACAGTCTGCTGCGCTATAAAGTGTGCATTAAGACAGTCTCTTGCGTTATAAAGTGTGCATTAAGACAGTCTGCTGCGTTATAAAGTCTGCATGAAGACAGTATGCTATGCTATAAAGTGTGCATTAAGACAGTCTGCTGCGTTATAAAGTCTGCATGAAGACAGTCTGCTGCGTTATAAAGTCTGCATGAAGACAGTCTGCTGCGCTATAAAGTCTGCATGAAGACAGTCTGCTGCGCTATAAAGTCTGCATGAAGCAATGAAAATGACAATGAAAAACATCCACACTAAATCTGGGTAGACCTACTGAGTATTGTTTGCTTTTTTTTTTTTTTTTCGCTTGTTCTTTATGGCGAAAAGAATCACACTTTCTTACCTCAGTATCAATCAAGTAATTTATTATTCTAGAAATGTGAATAAAAGTACTGAAGGGTAATGCATTATTTAAAAAAAAAGAGCAATGAGTTAACTTATAACTTAATACATATTAGGAGTTTATTTCGGATCAAATGTACTCAAATAACATGTTAACAAGTGAAAACAAAAATGATGTCCTACCGGAAATGGTCACCAACAATTAGTCATGTTAATATTTTCAAGTTACCTCCCCCCCCCCTTTTTTTTTGCAAAAACCAACAAAAGACAAAAACAAAACTAAAAACAGTCTAGTAGTGAAGGTCAAGTTAGTGTTGAGGGATGTTGGAACTAGTATAATAAAACATTATTGGCGCAACAGCCTTTAAATTTAAAAAAAAAATAACAAGGTTACAAAAGACAATTTGTGTGGAAACACAAACCTAAAATCGGCCCCCGAAGTGTTCCACCCAGGCAGGCTTCAATATTTTCAGAAAGAACATCCGAATGAAATTATATCAAAGACAAATGAGAAATAAGAATGGAGAAAGAAGGTTGACAGATCTTGTGTAGTGCCCCAACGATGATGTAAAGTTCATCTGTTTTTGTGGCCTACGGTTAACGAGGGTGTCATGTAGCCAGCACAACGACCAACCGCCTTTACTTTTCCCCAACTAATGTCAGGTACCCATTAGAGCTGAGTGGACTCAGAGGCGCCAAAGATTCCAAAATTGAAAATCCCAGTCTTCACCAGGATTCGAACCGGGGGTCATATGAGCGTTCGGAAGCCAAGCACTTTACCGCTCAGCCACCGCGCCTCCCCTGGCCTAACTGATGTCTTATAATTGATCTAATTGTTTTGAAAAGGCTCATCCTCTTATTCGAATCCTCAAAAAAAAAATAATTTAAAAAAATTCCGCAATTTAAAAAAAATTCATGGAAAATGAGGTTTACAAGATTACTATTCGTTTTCAAATAGTTCTAACTTATAATGCATACTAATTAGCTTTTTCTCTTTAAAAAAACTGCTTGCATAATTGATTTTAAAAATTAGATTTTTCGCTTTCAGAAAAAAAAAAGTAGCCGTTGCATCAAAACTTTGAATGGTCTAAAATATTGTGATGTCGGATTTTCAATATCTTTTCTAGTTTACGAGATCTAAACGGGACGGACGGACAGACATTTCGCATAATTTCGCACAAAACTAATAGCGTCTATTCCCCTTTCGGGGGCCGCTAAAAATAAAACCCATTAGATTTGAAGCGTGTAACCAGTACGTCTAGACACACTTCACTGTCAATGTCAGACATAAGTATTTCTTTCTATGTCATCTATATATTTAAACCTGAAGATCTATTGTGTCGAATAACGTAAAGCATATCTGTTTCTATGGCCGACGGTTAACTGGGGCGTCATGTGGCAACGGCCAACCGCCTTTCCTTTCTCAACGTATGTAGCCATTAGAGTTGGGTGGACTCAGGGGCACCCTAAAAATCCCGATGTTCCAAATCCCAGTCTTCCCCATTCTTCGACCTTGAAACCCCTCCGTTAGGACGCTACCAAGCCCCCCCCCCCCATTGGCATGATAAGACAGAACATAGAGATACATTGTCAAACTATCCTTTTCGTCGCCTATACTTCCAGAAGTGCAGTAAACTGAGAAAAAAGCTCCACGAAAACACCAAGTACTGGGTTAGGGACAACGTTAAGAAATAGTACAAATCGAGATCGTTAAGTCCAGGACAAAATAATCATATAGTGTATTGAATAATGTAGACATAGTTTGAAGTCCAATGATTTAGCAAGAGTGCATGCATTTAACATGGCAAGGCAGACCCAGCAGTGATCTGGAGCTACAGACTTAGAAACGTCGAAAAAAACAACAATATAAAGAGGTAATTTTTGAATTAATAGGAAGATAATTTGCACAATACAAAGTAATATGAAGTTAAATGATAAAATTATTCTTCTAGAACTTAAAGGGGTCGCTTCAATAGGCGTCGTTTGACCCATCTGGTCAATATGAAGTTAAATGATTAATTTATTCTTCCAGAACTTAGTGGTCTCTTCACTAGACGTCGTTTGACCCATCTGGTCAATTCCACCGAACTAAATCCAATATCTAGCAGTACGTCGTCATGCAGATGAGGAGGTCCATTGAAGCTTGATGTAAATATGTTTTGATAAGATCCCCCAACTCGAGGGAATCACCCTCTTAGCGATACCTAAGTTCTAGTATTTAAAACCTATTTCATTGATAGCAAATACAGGATGTGCAGCAGTCACTTCCAACACATATAAGGAGGGTAGCCTAGTTTAGACTTGAGAGTCCCTGGCCGAAAAAACAAGCGAGTGAAGAGCTATTCTAAACAGTGATGAAACAGCCGGGGTGAATATCTCACGTCAGTAAGCCGTATCACGTAGGCTGGCACACAGTGCTTTTTCCTACACTATATACATCTCTGGCAGACAATGTTAGCGTAATGATGAGCGTTGTCTAGAATATACTGAATAACGTCAACTGCCATAACACATCAACCTCAACCCTCCCCCCCCCCCCACACCAAAAAAATAAATAAATGTACTAGTCACGTGAATGCATCACACAGTTCTGCTAGCACTGAGTCAGTTCGTGACACGCGCGTGCAAACAGTCATACACAGACATACAGGTCACTGGGTCAGACGACAAATTGTGTCATCTCGCAACAGAAATTTACCCTCAAACTAGTGAAATCAGACGAGTCAACGATTAACAAGCCTACATGTTACCAGAGGCGGCACCAGGGACAGGGTTAAAGTAAGTCAAACAGAGATCAGATTTCACCAAGAAAAGAGCGTGGTATAAATGATAATCTTATACAAAACACAAGCACTATTTCCTCACCCAGTCTTCTGTGGGGTCAGGGTGCTCAAAGCCGTCTACCGTGGGGTCAGGGTGCTCAAAGCCGTCTACCGTGGGGTCAGGGTGCTCAAAGCCGTCTACCGTGGGGTCAGGGTGCTCATAGGCGTCAACATTGGAATAGGATGTTCATGGCCGTCAACATTGCATATGGTCGTTTCCTCAGGATCAGGCAGCTAATCACTGAACCAGGACATTTACAACCTTTGTGGAACAGAACACTCACAGACGTTTCCGTTGGAGCTGGGTGTCCATAGCCATTTGTCACTGGACTGATGCGTTCATTTCCCCAAAAGAAGACTTTGTTAAGGTCAGTACTGGAAGATCTAGGAGCGTATTTCATTGTAATTGTGGATGACGCATAGGTCAACAAAAGTCAAGTTGATCAGTTGATGATTTTGATGGCAGTAAAACGATGTGCTCTATTTTTATGCTTATAATGCTAGATGGTATCTTCGGGTTGTGATGGCTTCAGTTGCATACCTACCTCTGCCCTTTGTACTCAAGAGACCCCACACACACACATACAACACACCTTCAGGGCTTCATAAACTAAGCCATCTAAACATAAATATCTAGTGGACGACAACATTATCCACGCAAGTGTTTTGGGTGTTAATAAAGGTGTATGGTCAGCGTTTATTAAACTATGGCTTGCATCTGGCTGATTTCTTTTTAAAAAAAAAAGGGGGGGGGGGAGGGGGAGGGCGGAGCGAACTTAACTTTTTAGCAGTCAACAGTTCAATGCATTAAAAAAATTGTGAGAAACACCGGGTTATTAAAATGTCTCAAAACAATTCTTTGTTTATTATATCCGAGGTTGTCTATAGGCGTCTCAAAACAATTCTTTTTTTATAATATCCGAGGTTGTCTATAGACGTCTAAAGACAATTCTTTCTTTATAATATCCGAGGTTGTCTATAGACGTCTAAAGACAATTCTTTCTTTATAATATCCGAGGTTGTCTATAGACGTCTAAAGACAATTCTTTCTTTATAATATCCGAGGTTGTCTATAGACGTCTAAAGACAATTCTTTCTTTATAATATCCGAGGTTGTCTATAGACGTCTAAAGACAATTCTTTCTTTATAATATCCGAGGTTGTCTATAGACGTCTAAAGACAATTCTTTCTTTATAATATCCGAGGTTGTCTATAGACGTCTAAAGACAATTCTTTCTTTATAATATCCGAGGTTGTCTATAGACGTCTAAAGACAATTCTTTCTTTATAATATCCGAGGTTGTCTATAGACGTCTAAAGACAATTCTTTCTTTATAATATCCGAGGTTGTCTATAGACGTCTAAAGACAATTCTTTCTTTATAATATCCGAGGTTGTCTATAGACGTCTAAAGACAATTCTTTCTTTATAATATCCGAGGTTGTCTATAGACGTCTAAAGACAATTCTTTCTTTATAATATCCGAGGTTGTCTATAGGCGTCTAAAGACAATTCTTTCTTTATAATATCCGGGTTGTCTATAGGCGTCTCAAGACAATTCTTTCTTTATAATATCCGAGGTTGTCTATAGGCGTCTCAAGACAATTCTTTCTTTATAATATCCGAGGTTGTCTATAGCTGATGATGTGAACCTTCAGACAGGTTTAGTGATAGACATAGCCAATGAGTCTTGCCGAGATTACGTTCACTGAAGTATTCGATAAGACAAATCCTTACGCCACCCCCCTAGATCAAAACCTCCCTTCTCTCTCTTACTTTCAACGTAAAACTGTGACCAAAGTCCAGAACAATGGTAAAGTTTAGAGTTCATGTTGACCAATGACCTGGTCTCTGCACAACTCCACAGGTCGTTGAACCAGGCGCAGTGTTCTTTCTGACAAGATTGTGATCAATTAGCTGAACCAGTTTTCATTGTACTCACAACCATTTGTCTCATTCTTTTCTTCCTATTCATCTCTCCACCTACTTCTCTCTCTCCCTCCTTCCCTCTCTCTCTCTCTCTCCATCGCTCTCCCTTCCTCACTCCATCTCTCTCCCTACTTCCATCTCTCTCTCTCTTTCCCGCTCTCTTTCCCTCCTTCCCTATCTCCTTCGCTCTCCCTTCTTCACTCCATCTCACTCCATACTTCCCTCTCTCTCTCTCTCTCAATCGCTCTCTCTCTTCCTCCTTCTCTCTCTCTCAATCGCTCTCTCTTCCTCCTTCTCTCTCTCTCTCCATCGCTCTCCCTTCCTCTCTCCCTTATTATCTCTTTCCTCTCCCTCTCTTTCCCTATCTCTGAGAACATCTGTGTATATTAGCAGAGTATTGCAGACCAGGAGTAGATTATCTCAAGTAAGCTCAGGCCAAGAAATTGACAATTTTGAACTCTTCAAGAAATGAAGGATAAAACTAAAACAAACTTCCATACAATAACCGAGTCAACAAAACATTTAGTTGTCAACAAAACATTTAGTTGTCAACTAAAAACTTCCATACAATAACCGAGTCAACAAAACATTTAGTTGTCAACTAAAAACTTCCACACAATAACCGAGTCAACAAAACATTTAGTTGTCAACTAAAAACTTCCACACAATAACCGAGTCAACAAAACATTTAGTTGTCAACTAAAAACTTCCACACAATAACCGAGTCAACAAAACATTTAGTTGTCAACTAAAAACTTCCACACAATAACCGAGTCAACAAAACATTTAGTTGCCAACTAAAAACTTCAACACAATAACCGAGTCAACAAAACATTTAGTTGCCAACTAAAAACTTCCACACAATAACCGAGTCAACAAAACATTTAGTTGCCAACTAAAAACTTCAACACAATAACCGAGTCAACAAAACATTTAGTTGCCAACTAAAAACTTCCACACAATAACCGAGTCAACAAAACATTTAGTTGTCAACTAAAAACTTCCACACAATAACCGAGTCAACAAAACATTTAGTTGTCAACTAAAAACTTCCACACAATAACCGAGTCAACAAAACATTTAGTTGTCAACTAAAAACTTCCACACAATAACCAAGTCAACAAAACATTTAGTTGTCAACTAAAAACTTCCACACAATAACCGAGTCAACAAAACATGTTGTTGCCAACTAAAAACTCCGTTCAATGGTGTACTGAAAGAAACAACGCCTTGTAATCAATGAATGGGAACTTCTCAATGGACCAACACAATTCTATTGAGTAGAAACAACTGTATGTGATAATGAGTATTTGTTCTAGACAGACAGCCTTTCATTAATGGTGTTCTGGGTGAAAGAAATATGGTGTTAATAACTTGTGTTGATAACTTGTGTTGATAACTTGACATGCTCCAAAGTATCACCTTACGACCAAGAGACACACTATCAACGTGATACTCGCGATGTAGATCTAAGACTACATTTCACAAAGTGTTTCTCATTTCCTATCCCATGCACCTACCATTCCCTACTTCCCCGAGATGTGAAGCACGCCTGAACCAGGGCTGCTAGTGAATGTTTTGAACTAATGTGTCTAATCTGCTTATGAAAGTGTGTCATTAAAGAGAGAGTTATATCGACATGTAGATTTCAAGTTGACAGACACCTAGATGTCGCTAACAATATTTTTTTTCTTTTCAAAAGTAACTGCAAGTTTCTACAGTGTCTAACAATGACACTTTTCTATACAAACTCAATAGCTTGAAACTAAACAAGAAGATCCTAGAGACTTTTTACGGCGCGACTATACAAATCTGCTAACATACGGAATAACTTGTTGGCAAGGCAACGCTTCATCTAAACTGTTGCGACGTCTAGAAACCATCATAAAAAGGCCATCAAAAATTACATTCACAACATTACCACATTTAAAGGAACTTTTTGAACAAAAGTGTCTAAGGAAAATCGAAAAAATCTTGGAAGACAACGGCCACCCGCTCCATCAGAACTACGTCAGGTCGTCGCGAAGTGGGCGACTGCTGTCAATCAAAACAAGAACAGAGCGATACAAAAACTCGTTCCTACCTCACTCGGTCAGACTATATCACTGCCACTCGTTAATTAGGGAACATGAAAAGGACTAAGATGTCTGTGTGTAGTCGCTGAATGAACTCTTTATGTTGTGTCTGTTATATTTATGTGTATTTTTCTGCTGTGTTGTCTTTATATGAGAAAAGAGTCCCTGTAATCACAACAAATTTCTGTAAGGATCAATAAAGCAGTCTTAGTCTTAGTCTTAACATTTAAAGTTTCATTGTTAATAGCTGTCCGCCACAGTGGAGAAAGTCTCCCACTAGATACAAGCTTGTTCAGTAACAAACTCCACATCATCCACTGAATAGCCAGATTGAAAAGACTTGACCCGACCATCAGACAGTCACGATGTCTCAGTATACGATCATATCGGCCTCTAAATATTAACTTGGTGACACGTAGCGCCCTTTATACTACACTACTTGTAACGGTACCAGATTTAGTGGTTTGAGAGTCCCCGCATCACCAGAAATGTCATCACATCTTAGCTTAACACGTGACCAGCTGCTATCAGACGTAGTTAGGCTGGAAATAGGAGACAAATGGCCCTACTGCTCCCCCCAAACCCACCTCTTATCACCAAAGCATGTTTTGCCATGACTTATCGACTGCTATACAACCAGCAGCCTCCAGTCACATAGGTAGATATCCCCCCTCCCCCAATATCCAAGCCTGCACCTGCTGACCCCAGGACATGTTCTTACAATGTTTCCTACACTCGATGAACTGTGCTCCAAAACATACAAAGACAAAATACGCGAATAACTGTCATAATCTGTCAAACTCAATTCACACTGAAGAAGAGAATTAAGTTTGTTTTTGAATAGCGCATCGTCCCTGCTTACAGCATGCTCAGTGCGCTAGAGAATCTCTCTTGTAGTGGAGGGGGTATCTAGGAGGTATCAGTGCGCTAGGGAATCTCTCTTGTAGTGGAGGGGGTATCTAGGAGGTATCAGTGCGCTAGGGAATCTCTCTTATAGTGGAGGGGGTATCTAGGAGGTATCAGTGCGCTAGGGAATCTCTCTTGTAGTGGAGGGGGTATCTAGGAGGTATCAGTGCGCTAGGGAATCTCTCTTGTAGTGGAGGGGGTATCTAGGAGGTATCAGTGCGCTAGGGAATCTCTCTTATAGTGGAGGGGGTATCTAGGAGGTATCAGTGCGCTATGGAATCTCTCTTGTAGTGGAAGGGGTATCTAGGAGGTAGTGCGCTAGAGAATCTCTCTTGTAGTGGAGGGGGTATCTAGGAGGTAGTGCGCTAGGGAATCTCTCTTGTAGTGGAGGGGGTATCTAGGAGGTATCAGTGCGCTAGGGAATCTCTCTTGTAGTGGAGGGGGTATCTAGGACGTATCAGTGCGCTAGGGAATCTCTCTTGTAGTGGAGGGGGTATCTAGGACGTATCAGTGCGCTAGAGAATCTCTCTTGCAGTGGAGGGGGTATCTAGGACGTATCAGTGCGCTAGGGAATCTCTCTTATAGTGGAGGGGGTATCTAGGAGGTATCAGTGCGCTAGGGAATCTCTCTTGTAGTGGAGGGGGTATCTAGGAGGTATCAGTGCGCTAGAGAATCTCTCTTATAGTGGAGGGGGTATCTAGGAGGTATCAGTGCGCTAGAGAATCTCTCTTGTAGTGGAGGGGGTATCTAGGAGGTATCAGTGCGCTAGGGAATCTCTCTTGTAGTGGAGGGGGTATCTAGGAGGTATCAGTGCGCTAGGGAATCTCTCTTGTAGTGGAGGGGGTATCTAGGAGGTATCAGTGCGCTAGGGAATCTCTCTTGTAGTGGAGGGGGTATCTAGGAGGTATCAGTGCGCTAGAGAATCTCTCTTGTAGTGGAGGGGGTATCTAGGACGTATCAGTGCGCTAGAGAATCTCTCTTGTAGTGGAGGGGGTATCTAGGAGGTATCAGTGCGCTTGAGAATCTCTCTTGTAGTGGAGGGGGTATCTAGGAGGTATCAGTGCGCTAGGGAATCTCTCTTGTAGTGGAGGGGGTATCTAGGACGTATCAGTGCGCTAGGGAATCTCTCTTGTAGTGGAGGGGGTATCTAGGACGTATCAGTGCGCTAGAGAATCTCTCTTGCAGTGGAGGGGGTATCTAGGACGTATCAGTGCGCTAGAGAATCTCTCTTGTAGTGGAGGGGGTATCTAGGACGTATCAGTGCGCTAGGGAATCTCTCTTGTAGTGGAGGGGGTATCTAGGAGGTATCAGTGCGCTAGGGAATCTCTCTTGTAGTGGAGGGGGTATCTAGGACGTATCAGTGCGCTAGAGAATCTCTCTTGTAGTGGAGGGGGTATCTAGGACGTATCAGTGCGCTAGAGAATCTCTCTTGTAGTGGAGGGGGTATCTAGGACGTATCAGTGCGCTAGAGAATCTCTCTTGTAGTGGAGGGGGTATCTAGGACGTATCAGTGCGCTAGAGAATCTCTCTTGTAGTGGAGGGGGTATCTAGGACGTATCAGTGCGCTAGGGAATCTCTCTTGTAGTGGAGGGGGTATCTAGGAGGTATCAGTGCGCTAGAGAATCTCTCTTGTAGTGGAGGGGGTATCTAGGACGTATCAGTGCGCTATGGAATCTCTCTTGTAGTGGAGGGGGTATCTAGGAGGTATCAGTGCGCTATGGAATCTCTCTTGTAGTGGAGAGGGTATCTAGGAGGTATCAGTGCGCTATGGAATCTCTCTTGTAGTGGAGAGGTATCTAGGAGGTATCAGTGCGCTATGGAATCTCTCTTGTAGTGGAGGGGGTATCTAGGAGGTATCAGTGCGCTAGGGAATCTCTCTTGCAGTGGAGGGGGTATCTAGGAGGTATCAGTGCGCTAGAGAATCTCTCTTGTAGTGGAGGGGGTATCTAGGACGTATCAGTGCGCTAGAGAATCTCTCTTGTAGTGGAGGGGGTATCTAGGAGGTATCAGTGCGCTAGGGAATCTCTCTTGCAGTGGAGGGGGTATCTAGGACGTATCAGTGCGCTAGAGAATCTCTCTTGTAGTGGAGGGGGTATCTAGGACGTATCAGTGCGCTAGAGAATCTCTCTTGTAGTGGAGGGGGTATCTAGGACGTATCAGTGCGCTAGGGAATCTCTCTTGTAGTGGAGGGGGTATCTAGGACGTATCAGTGCGCTAGAGAATCTCTCTTGTAGTGGAGGGGGTATCTAGGACGTATCAGTGCGCTAGAGAATCTCTCTTGTAGTGGAGGGGGTATCTAGGAGGTATCAGTGCGCTAGGGAATCTCTCTTGTAGTGGAGGGGGTATCTAGGAGGTATCAGTGCGCTATGGAATCTCTCTTGTAGTGGAGGGGGTATCTAGGAGGTATCAGTGCGCTAGAGAATCTCTCTTGTAGTGCAGAGGTATCTAGGAGGTATCCGTGCTACTAGAGAATCTCTCTTGTAGTGGAGGGGCTATCTAGGAGGTATCAGTGCGCTAGGGAATCTCTCTTGTAGTGGAGGGGGTATCTAGGAGGTATCAGTGCGCTAGGGAATCTCTCTTGTAGTGGAGAGGTATCTAGGAGGTATCAGTGCGTTAGAGAATCTCTCTTGTAGTGGAGGGGGTATCTAGGAGGTATCAGTGCGCTAGGGAATCTCTCTTGCAGTGGAGGGGGTATCTAGGAGGTATCAGTGCGCTAGGGAATCTCTCTTGTAGTGGAGAGGTATCTAGGAGGTATCAGTGCGCTAGGGAATCTCTCTTGTAGTGGAGGGGGTATCTAGGAGGTATCAGTGCGCTAGAGAATCTCTCTTGTAGTGGAGAGGTATCTAGGAGATATCAGTGCGCTAGGGAATCTCTCTTGTAGTGGAGGGGGTATCTAGGAGGTATCAGTGCGCTAGGGAATCTCTCTTGCAGTGGAGGGGGTATCTAGGAGGTATCAGTGCGCTAGGGAATCTCTCTTGTAGTGGAGAGGTATCTAGGAGGTATCAGTGCGCTATGGAATCTCTCTTATAGTGGAGGTTGTAAGGTATCAGTGCTGCTGAGTCAGGATTCAAACTCTAGTCCCCAAGTCGATGTTGGGCTCTCAGCCACACACCCCACAAGCAAATAATTATACCTAATCCCCGGAGAGTATCTGACATATGGGATCCAAACTTGAGTGACCGAAACCCTTTGAGTGACCGAAACCCTTTGAGTGACCGAAACCCTTTGAGTGACCATTAAGTGACTACAATTTTGTTTCTCTGTAACGAAGCTCGACCCTGGTAGTGCCAGAGAGTGAAAATTTAGTCATTTCTACAGTAATTTCTACAGTAATAATAATAACAATAATACACACATGTATCTAATTCACAATAGTCCCCTCGAATTAACAATTAAGCTCTAAGTCTTATAAATGAAACATCATGAAACCAGATCAACATTTGAAGTGTATGGTGGGCAACAAAAGGTTCTTTCTCGACGTCTTTTGTTATCTTTTGAAAGTTGTGAGTCAGGTCAATAGTACAAGTAAGAACTTCCTTAGACTGGGTTCTATATATTTCATGATTAGTGCTGCGTTGTTGATAGTCTGGGTTCTATGTATTTCATGATTAGTGCTGCCTTGTTATTAGTCTGGGTTCTATATATTTCATGATTAGTGCTGCCTTGTTATTAGTCTGGGTTCTATGTATTTCATGATTAGTGTTGCTTGTTATTAGTCTGGGTTCTATATATTTCATGATTAGTGTTGCTTGTTATTAGTCTGGGTTCTATATATTTCATGATTAGTGTTGCCTTGTTGATAGTCTGGGTTCTATATATTTCATGATTAGTGTTGCCTTGTTAGTAGTCTGGGTTCTATATATTTCATGATTAGTGTTGCCTTGTTATTAGTCTGGGTTCTATATATTTCATGATTAGTGTTGCTTGTTATTAGTCTTGGTTCTATATATTTCATGATTAGTGTCGCTTGTTATTAGTCTGGGTTCTATATATTTCATGATTAGTGTTGCTTGTTATTAGTCTGGGTTCTATGTATTTCATGATTAGTGTTGCTTGTTATTAGTCTGGGTTCTATGTATTTCATGATTAGTGTTGCTTGTTATTAGTCTGGGTTCTATATATTTCATGATTAGTGTTGACTTGTTGATAGTCTGGGTTCTATATATTTCATGATTAGTGTTGCCTTGTTATTAGTCTGGGTTCTATATATTTCATGATTAGTGTCGCTTGTTATTAGTCTGGGTTCTATGTATTTCATGATTAGTGTTGCTTGTTATTAGTCTGGGTTCTATGTATTTCATGATTAGTGTTGCTTGTTATTAGTCTTGGTTCTATATATTTCATGATTAGTGTCGCTTGTTATTAGTCTGGGTTCTATATATTTCATGATTAGTGTCGCTTGTTATTAGTCTGGGTTCTATGTATTTCATGATTAGTGTTGCCTTGTTGATAGTCTGGGTTCTATGTATTTCATGATTAGTGTTGCCTTGTTATTAGTCTGGGTTCTATATATTTCATGATTAGTGTTGCCTTGTTATTAGTCTGGGTTCTATGTATTTCATGATTAGTGTTGCCTTGTTATTAGTCTGGGTTCTATATATTTCATGATTAGTGTTGCCTTGTTATTAGTCTGGGTTCTATGTATTTCATGATTAGTGCTGCCTTGTTATTAGTCTGGGTTCTATGTATTTCATGATTAGTGTTGCCTTGTTATTAGTCTGGGTTCTATGTATTTCATGATTAGTGTTGCCTTGTTATTAGTCTGGGTTCTATATATTTCATGATTAGTGTTGCTTGTTATTAGTCTGGGTTCTATGTATTTCATGATTAGTGTGGCTTGTTATTAGTCTGGGTTCTATGTATTTCATGATTAGTGTTGCCTTGTTATTAGTCTGGGTTCTATGTATTTCATGATTAGTGTTGCCTTGTTATTAGTCTGGGTTCTATATATTTCATGATTAGTGTTGCTTGTTATTAGTCTGGGTTCTATGTATTTCATGATTAGTGTGGCTTGTTATTAGTCTGGGTTCTATGTATTTCATGATTAGTGTTGATTGTTATTAGTCTGGGTTCTATATATTTCATGATTAGTGCTGCCTTGTTGATAGTCTGGGTTCTATGTATTTCATGATTAGTGTTGCTTGTTATTAGTCTGGGTTCTATGTATTTCATGATTAGTGTGGCTTGTTATTAGTCTGGGTTCTATGTATTTCATGATTAGTGTTGCTTGTTATTAGTCTGGGTTCTATGTATTTCATGATTAGTGCTGCCTTGTTATTAGTCTGGGTTCTATATATTTCATGATTAGTGTTGCCTTGTTATTAGTCTGGGTTCTATGTATTTCATGATTAGTGTTGCCTTGTTATTAGTCTGGGTTCTATGTATTTCATGATTAGTGTTGCCTTGTTATTAGTCTGGGTTCTATATATTTCATGATTAGTGTTGCTTGTTATTAGTCTGGGTTCTATGTATTTCATGATTAGTGTGGCTTGTTATTAGTCTGGGTTCTATGTATTTCATGATTAGTGTTGATTGTTATTAGTCTGGGTTCTATATATTTCATGATTAGTGCTGCCTTGTTGATAGTCTGGGTTCTATGTATTTCATGATTAGTGTTGCTTGTTATTAGTCTGGGTTCTATGTATTTCATGATTAGTGTGGCTTGTTATTAGTCTGGGTTCTATGTATTTCATGATTAGTGTTGATTGTTATTAGTCTGGGTTCTATATATTTCATGATTAGTGCTGCCTTGTTGATAGTCTGGGTTCTATATATTTCATGATTAGTGCTGCCTTGTTATTAGTCTGGGTTCAATATATTTCATGATTAGTGCTGCCTTGTTATTAGTCTGGGTTCTATATATTTCATGATTAGTGCTGCCTTGTTATTAGTCTGGGTTCTATATATTTCATGATTAGTGCTGCTTTGTTAATAGTCTGGGTTCTATATATTTCATGATTAGTGCTGCCTTGTTGATAGTCTGGGTTCTATATATTTCATGATTAGTGCTGCCTTGTTATTAGTCTGGGTTCTATATATTTCATGATTAGTGCTGCCTTGTTATTAGTCTGGGTTCTATATATTTCATGATTAGTGCTGCCTTGTTATTAGTCTGGGTTCTATGTATTTCATGATTAGTGTTGCTTGTTATTAGACTGGGTTCTATGTATTTCATGATTAGTGTTGTTTGTTTATTCAAAGAAGTAGAAAAAGATTGGGGGGGGGGGGAGGGTGAAGGCTGGTGGTTTATAAATCTGTAAACATGACGTACTGGCACGTGCGTATCTGGTCTAATTAAGAGCCCCCTCCTCTTCTTCTCTCAGAATGTATCCCTTGGGGATTAGTTTTACATCAAACTTTGGACGCTCCGTTCACGTCCTCGGGCTCTATCGACACCCCCCCACACACACACACACTCTGGATCCAGGCAGCCCCCTTCCCACAGCCTACGCATTCCCCCCCCCCTAAATAAAAGCCCCAATCAATAATTTGGGAAGTCTGGAGAGAAGGGGTAACAGAGGGAGGCCTGATCAGCTGATATGTCTTATCTACAGAAGCCCCATTCAGCGGACAAGGCAAACAACTCACGAAGAAATGTCGGGGGTGGCAAAAACAAAACAAAAAAAAGCGGGCGGGGGTACAAGGGGCACTGAAGGAATGTCCGTGGCTGTCAGTTGGGGAATATGGAGTAGCGAGGGTCAGCCAGGACAAGGGCGATGCACTAGACAGAGACGAATGGGCTACTGGGTCAGAGGCAGGAGTCTTGGTTCGATCCAAGACTTGAGTTCGACTCCATCAACCCCAATCTACAAACTCTGCCCACGAATTGATATTCGGAAGCATGAACAGCTTTCATTCTAGATTTAGGAGATCTACCTTCAAATATATTCACAGCCTTAAATACATCGCTGATACGTATGGATGTTTTGTTTGTAGTGATAGGTGGTTTACAAGGCATTATCATAGTATTAATATGTTGTGTTTGTTGTTGTTGTTGTTTAGTAATTCGACGCAACTAATAAGAATAAAGTAGTAGTAATGATTGTAATTGAGCTTTCAAGGCATTATCAACCTAAAGTCAAGTCATATCTATAAGATTTATATTTGAAATTATAAATAGAAACAGAACGAGGAAAGGGAAGGGGGGAGAACGGAAATGGAAAATGCTTTTAAATATGTTTACGTGTAAAAAACACAATTGGAGAAGCTGGAGCTTAAGTTTGAAATGGATGAAAATAACGGTACCGATACAGTTGTGAAAATAACGATACTGATACAGTTGTGAAAATAACGATACTGATATAGTCGTGAAAATAACGATACTGATATAGTCGTGAAAATAACGATACTGATACAGACGTGAAAATAACGATACTGATACAGTCGTGAAAATAACGATACTGATATAGTCGTGAAAATAACGATACTGATATAGCCGTGAAAATAACGATACTGATACGACGTGAAAATAACGATACTGATATAGTCGTGAAAATAACGATACTGATACAGTCGTGAAAATAACGATACTGATACAGTCGTGAAAATAACGATACTGATATAGCCGTGAAAATGACGATACTGATACAGTCGTGAAAATAACGATACTGATATAGCCGTGAAAATGACGATACCGATACAGTCGTGAAAATAACGATACCGATACAGTCGCGAAATGACAATACTGATACAGTCGTGAAAATAACGATACCGATACAGTCGCGAAATGACAATACTGATACAGTCGTGAAAATAACGATACCGATACAGTCGCGAAATGACAATACTGATACAGTCGTGAAAATAACGATACCGATACAGTCGCGAAATGACAATACTGATACAGTCGTGAAAATGACGATACCGATACAGTCGCGAAATGACAATACTGATACAGTCGTGAAAATGACGATACCGATACAGTCGCGAAATGACAATACTGATACAGTCGTGAAAATAACGATACCGATACAGTCGCGAAATGACAATACTGATACAGTCGTGAAAATGACGATACCGATACAGTCGCGAAATGACAATACTGATACAGTCGTGAAAATGACGATACCGATACAGTCGCGAAATGACAATACTGATACAGTCGTGAAAATGACGATACCGATACAGTCGCGAAATGACAATACTGATACAGTCGTGAAAATGACGATACCGATACAGTCGCGAAATGACAATACTGATACAGTCGTGAAAATAACGATACCGATACAGTCGCGAAATGACAATACTGATACAGTCGTGAAAATAACGATACCGATACAGTCGCGAAATGACAATACTGATACAGTCGTGAAAATAACGATACCGATACAGTCGCGAAATGACAATACTGATACAGTCGTGAAAATAACGATACCGATACAGTCGCGAAATGACGATGTGGTACAGTGGTCAGATAAGAAATGGATATTTCACCTTGAACTAGAGTAACACACCCACTAAATTAGAGACAGGACAGAAGACTATAAAGTAAAGAAGAGATAATACAATAAAACACCGAATCATTAGTTACAAAAAAGACAACATTACAAAATACTTAAGACACAAAAAGCGCTTTTCTTATTCCATGTGTTGGAACAAATTCGTACAAGTGTTCCTTTTCCCCTAAGTGCCATTAGATCAAGGAGCGGGTTGCCTGAATCAGCAATATTTGGGTGTATGTGTGAAGTAGGCAATATTTTGGGTATATGTGTGAAGTAGGCAATTTCTGTGTGTGTGTGTGTGTGTGTAAAGTAGGCCATATCTGGGTGTATGTGTGCTAAGATGTTTTGACGAAACTTTCCAAGAGACCAATGGTAAGCACCTCACACCAGTGTTTATTAAATGACTCTCGGCCAGCGTACAGAGTTGGGGATAAAGAAGGAGAAATGAAAGGAGAGAGAGGCGCTCTGGCGACGGATCAATGAGACTTCCTACGGAGGCTCGTTCCGTGGATGGCAATGGACTGGATAGAGAGACACGAAAAATAAAACGCGTCCCTGAAAGGAACAAACGTGAGTGTGTGTGTGTATGTGTGCGCGCGCTTCAGGAGAAACAAACTCAGCAAATCAGTTTCCAATGCTAGTTATTAAGCTGTAGGTCACCTGGGGGTGCTTGCGTGTGTGTGTGTGTGCGTGGTGAGCAGACAATCTGGTTATAACAAGTGTGAAAAACCAAGCCTCTCTATCACTGCTCTGGTAGAGAAAGGCCAAGTTAGGAGCTAAGCAATGGGAGTGACGCAGTTAGATCAACCGTAAACACTGTCAGCGTGAACGAAAACAAAAAGTCCACCTCGGCCTCACATTATATTTGAGTAGACAGTTGAGATACGTTCGTTTCATCTACATCAAAACAAAATCGTGGATTTAAAAACAAAATTTACAAGGAATACAGCGTTAAAGATTGAAACACGAACAATGACTTCAAAAATAAACAACTAAGGGGAGATAAGCATGAGAGAATAGGTATCCTCTATGTAGGTATTGTTTCTAGCGACTAGATGCTAGTTGACATCACTGGACTTCCTTAGAAGTTATTGGTTTCTGAACTGCCTTCACATTTAATATAAAAGGTAGTCCATTTTTTAACATCCTCCTCACCTAGGAAACATATCTCCAAACCTAAAATTTCTGTGTACAACTGTAACTTGGTGATATGGTAACAGAAGGTGAAGTCGGGTGCAGGTTATTACATCTGTCGACAATACAAATCACCCAAGATACAAATCTAAAAGTAGGCTAGTACTTGTCCTCGGAATGAGACTAAACTAGTTCAGTGCCGGTCCCAATTATTCCCCTTGAACCCGACAGCGCTAGTGTTTAGGAAGTCAACAGCCATGTTTACACTCTGCGCATGTCCGTGAACGGGAACTATGATTCGTTTAGTGACAACACGAAGATTCCATCATAGTACAATGTGTGTGTGTGTGTGGGGGGGGGGATACTCTTAACCTCATTAATGACAAATTTTAAAAGTCGGTTAGTTAGAGCTCCAACTGTTAGAAGGTATAATGCACGTGAAGTGATGCGTTTTAGTGGATATACTGACTGGTTTACATGGATGTGAGTTACTAGTATTGCTATGAGTATGGCTGTGAGTTACTAGTATTGCTATGAGTATGGCTGTGAGTTGCTAGTACGGCTGCTAGTTACTGAAAAGGCAGCGTGTTACTGGTATGGCTGTGAATTACTGAATTAATAGTTTTGGTGTTACTGATATTACTTCTATGACGAGGTAATTGTTATGGCTGTGGACCAGAATACACTTACTGTTCATGAGCTGTCTTGACACATTCTGAAGCTCTGGGCATAAACTACAAACCTTAAAAGTCATAGATACCATAATGACAGGCTACATCTAGATGTCACTACCAATGTGAAGTGCGAAGACATGGGCTACCTAGCTAAAGGCAGCACTAGGTCTCAACATCTTGAACGAGAAACAATTGAGGATGAAGTAGAGCATGACCTGGCACGGACCATCCGCTAGCAGCCACACAGTACCAGGGACCAAACACTCGAGATTCTCTAGTTCTACCTTTCCATGTGTAATATGTATACCTATATAGAGATGTAGATTTCAAAGTATAAGAGTAAAATGTGGGGCGGCAATACTATGTAGCACAGTACACAGCACTAAATACATGGAAACGCAACACAAAGTCAAAAGGAAGGAAATGTTTTTGTCTTGTCTAAGTTATCTGGCCGACTTGTGCCCAAAATAGCAGCCGCTAGGTGACACATTTCCTATTCAGTTATGTAGATAACTGATTGAGAAAAATAGTTTTTAAAACTAGATTCCAAGGCCCTACTCCTATGTATATGGGTCAACTTTGAATGACAATGCGGCCGCCAAGAGGGTGCGGTCTTCAACTCTACATTCTTAAAGATAGCTCCACTTCTGCATTTCAGTTCTGCTGCCGTCCTTTGCAGCCCCCCCCCCCGGCCCCCTTCATTACAAGTCTCGTGACATAACTTTAAAGTGCAGCCCATCGAGCACGCGCCATGTCCAGAGAAGAGATAACCGCAATAAGTGGATCAAGTCACTGGTCAATACATCATTGAGCCAACGACTTAACTGCATCGGCCTTCACTAAACTAGTAAACATCTCGCCGGCTGCAAACATTTCTTTGTCTCATAAACCAGGTCAGCTTGGGCCAGGAGCGACCTTCACATTGATCAAATATGCAGGTGAATAATTGAACCAAAAGAAATCCAATAAAAAAAAATACAACTAACAAATAAACAAAACAATCTACAGCTAAATCCTATAACAGTTGATTTGTCTTTTTTTTAATGAACTAAACCCAGGCTAATGTTTACATGAGTGAAGAAAGCGTGTCAGGAGTCGATACACCAAGTAGGACACATAGGATACATGTTCAATTGAAAAACAACCAAAAACAAGTTAAGCGAGAGAATGTTGTTTTTTTTTTAAACACTGTCTAAAATCAAAGATTATATTACGTGTAATTGTATCAATTAGTTTGGATCAGTCATGTCATTAAATTTGCAATACATTTAGACTGATAATAATAAATCTGTGTGATTAGAAATATGTTTAACAATTGTTTTTGTTTAGCGCCATTTCACACTTTTAGCTTTGTTAATACACTATTCATCCTATCACATGTCTATACCAGTTGGGAAAGGGTGAGGGGAGGAAGGAGGGGTTTTTAGGTGAATATTACCGTGATCGCTTTTTAAATGCATTTATTTAAAAAAAATAATCAAACAAGCAAAATATAATAATTTTTTTTTTAAATCAAAGTTTATCTAGGGGGAAGAACTCAGCTCTTACAACTATATATTATATCGTTAATTTTTTAAATTAATTCATGTTTTTTTAGGTACATTTAATGATAATACGAAAAAATATGACCTTGATCGAAGAATGCGTGTGGGAGAAATAGCGTTAACAATTATATAAGGAGACTAAACCCAACAAATTTAGTCATATCTGTGAAAACCGAAGAGTTAACTTCCCTTGTTGATATCAAACAAAATAATTAATAACCAGCAATTGACTGACTAATGAAATATTTTTTTTTAATTGATTCATTTTTTATCTACGCCAATGAATAATAAAGCTAAGTTTAACTTGTATGGGTGTGGGAGAAATAACATGTACACACTTACCAAACATGTACACTTACCAAACATGTACACACTTCTTACCAAACACGTACACACTTCTTACCAAACATGTACACACTTCTTACCAAACATGTACACACTTCTAACCAAACAGACAGATAAATAAACAAATGGAGTTTTAATTGAAACAAAAAAGACTACCATCAAGACTTTGGTCTAGCTGTTACGTGGCTTTCCACTGAATCCAGGCATGTACGTTCAAGAGCAGAGAATTCAATACAGCACCAAAATACTTTAAACGTTTTACAACGGATCGGTTTCATGCAAGCAAGTATCCAATGCATGTGTACTAGTGATAACAATATAAAAACAGTAATAAAATCAACATTGTAGAATTAAAGACCAGAGCGACAATAATTTGGCATAGTGTTACCATTTCATTGAACTGTGAGGGTTTTATATTGAACTTAAATGTTGACATTTAAATTATGATTACACATCCTTTCCGGTAATGACTTAATTTTATCACGCTTCCAGTGGGTTATAAATAGAGACAAAAAGCTAGAGTAAATTCACCATTTTTACAACACGAAACAAATTTACTTATGCTTATATTCTGTAATCACATTGCTATGGCAGTAGTTTAGATAGATACAATATGTCTATTACCTGTTTCCTCTTTGATAAAAAAAAATAATAAATAAATGTGTAGGAAGAAAGGCATTGTAAGGAATATGAAATACAATTAAAGACTACGAGAACAAAGGGATATCAAATCCTATATATCCCTGATAGGAAGGAAAGGATGATTCATTTCAATGTCACTGATGGAGTGACATGTGTCAGGATGACCCGAGGTGACGCTGACTGCCCCTGGAGTTACATCACAGCAGGAGTGAGCACAGTGACCTCGACTCAAGTGGTATTACAGAATTTTTTTTTCACGCGATTACACGTTTGAACACTAAGACACACAAACACACACACACACTATGCCGTGAGTAGCAGCGAGTCAAAGAGAACACAATGAGAGCGAACATTTGGTAAGCAAAGAAATCACCAGTTTATACAAACCCCCCCCCCCCCCCCAAAAAAAAAAAATCCTTCCTCTAATGTGAAGGACTTGGGAGAAGAACTGCGAGTTATCTGCGCTTGTACATATCCAGTTTTAAGGGCATCTTGTCTACGTGCAGCAAACAGCTCTAGATAAATGTGAGTTTCACAGCTCTAGATAAATGTGAGTTTCACAGCTCTAGATAAATGTGAGTTTCACAACTCTAGATAAATGTGAGTTTCACAACTCTAGATAAATGTGAGTTTCACAGCTCTAGATAAATGTGAGTTTTAAGGTAGACACGTGAACGGCGACACATTTGTGGGTCACCCCCCCCCCCCCCCCCCCCCCCGTGTGGGACAATGGAGCGCAAACTTCAGAGTTCAATGTAGTTCGAGTCAGTCAATGTTTTCTTGTTGATTTTATTTTTATTAAAAAATATTTGTATCAGCATACCTAATAAGCAAAATATGTTAAAATTTGTTAAAATCTAAGAACCGCAAATCACTGCCACACATGTATATTTTAATACTTAAAGGTATCATTCCCTTTTAATGTTTTTAGTTGATTAAATAAGTGTTTACTTTTTTTGATTGATTCATGTGTTGTACTTTGAATCTGTGTGCTAAAATGTCCACTTGATCCAAGAATGGGAAGTGGTAGGGTAACAAAACGTATACAAAGTTTATAGACGGACTGAGTTGATAGATAGATAGATAACTAGCCATATGTTACCCGCGGCCCGCAGGTCTTAATTTGCGTATCACTGTCGATATAGTCACTGAAAGTCTTTTGTAAACAATTAAACGAAATATTAATTTTATAAGTATAGCGAATGCGTGAATGTAAAAATAGTATGAATGGAGCTATCAAAGTAGCAAATAGACCTAAATCCATTTTTTTCAAATAAAAACATTTGCTTGCAGGCCTACATATATTTGATTAAAATATTAAATGAATAGACTTTATTTTGTATGTTCATGTCTTAAAGTATAAAGTTATCTATCATCTTTGAAATAGATCTTGAGTTAGAGATAGCCTAGATCTTGACTAATCTAGAGTTAAATATTGGCTTGGATAGAGTTCTTTCTGCGCGTGCGTGGAGGCTTCGCTCTGCGCATGGGTGACATTTTTTGTTAGATGTACGGAATCATAAGTGGAACTATTAAAATGTATATCAATACGACTTAACAGCTATAGCGAACGAATGTATGAAAGATGCTTTAGAAAAACAAATTTGAATGCTAATTTGATTAAAATATGAAATAAATGGACTATAATTAGTATGTTTATGTGTTAAAGTATAAAACTATCTTTGCGAAGAGATGTTCTATAATCTTAGAGTTGAATTAGAGTTTTAGACCTAGGAATAGAGAGATGTGTAACATTTCGGTCTTGTCTAATGAAAGAATGTACGTCAGGGCTTCTAAAGTCGCAGATATAAGGAACGAAGTAATGTAAAAATGCTTTTGAAACACAAATTTGAAGGTTAATTTTACTAAATAATGAAATCAGACTATATCTTGTATTTTCATGTGTCAAAGTAAAGGATCTGTGCAAAGTATAGTTTTAAAAATTAGATTTAGATCTAGATCCTTTCGATCTAAACATGGTAAACATGGCCTTGGTTAACATCAAATACTAATACTTTCATAGAGTTGGGCAACTTTTTTTTTGAGGGTCTTTAGTTTGTTTAAGCCTTAAATTAAGGGCTACTATACATTCGTCACGGTTCCAGTTAGCACCCAAGGAACATTTGTGCAAAGTTTCATCAAGATTGGTCAAACGATTTTGATTTCTATTCGGAACATACATCCCTCCTTTCATTTTACTGTATAGTCTAGATAAACTTGGTACACAATTGGAAAAGACATGGAAACCAGAAGAATCACTTCCCCTATTGGAAACATTGATGTGTAGGGAGCGTAGTTTTAAAACAAAGTTTGTCATTTTAATATAGTTTTTTGTTGCTATAAATGTGACAGGCAAACAATAGAAGGAATTGAAAGGATCCACTTCACTTCTGCAACAAGAGTTCAAGGCCGAGGTCAGACAAAAATAGTCTTACTCTGTATTTCAAATAATTACTTAGTATTTTTTGTTTGTTTCTTCTCCCCCCCCCCCCCTCTCTCAAGATTTTATTTATTTCTAGAACCTGGACAGGAGGCCTACTTGACACGCGAACAAACTGCAAGTGAGAACCTCGCCTCACACGTCTGTAGTGACCTACATTACACCTGGTCTACACAACAATACATGGGAAGTAACTGCGGAGTAACAACAATAGGTTGGCATAGTTTAAAAAAAAAAAATAAGTCAATCTCTGCCTAGTTTCGTAGCCAGGGCTAAGCCAAGATTGGGTTCAGCTCAACTAGATCTACAGCAGAGAGGGCGCTGTCTTCGATCCTCTATCTTGATCAGAGGCGTTACCTCAGTCAAGTAACAAACACCTAACTAGAAGCATTTAATGTGACGCGGATCCTTGAGAAACAGGTGAGTGGGAGAGAGGGAGCCCCAAACATTGTAACCAAAACCAAACTAATAGCTTACTGTTATTCTGCTCTAGACATGGACTGCTATCTGGTCATGATGTCATCGGGGCTTTTTAAGACAAATACAAATAAACATTGCTTTGTCATTAACTTTGTTAGCGACGCGTTCACACTGGTCTCCTAAAAGCCGTGGTTTACCCTAATAACTTGTTTCAACAGGGAGTCAAATGAAATCTATAAAACAGATGCCAAAACTGCGGCCGGTGGGCTGGAGATATTGAAATTCTATGTGAGCTGATACAATATCAATATTTAGAATAGACCAATGAAACACGTATATAAAACCTATTGTGTGAGTAGAGTCCTCCATTAATTAATTACTAGCTGTATAAGTAACTGGAAACAGGAAATCTTGTCATTTGGTAAATGTTTCAATATGGCCGAGAGAAATTCCAAAAGGACTTCATTTAATTTACTGATATTGCACATTATTTACCCGTCAACAGAAGATGTAACAAAATGGATGACTGACAATGACATACAGGTGTATGTATACTGACTGACCTTGGTGATCCGTAGGAAGGGGGAGGGGGGGCACTCATGACTGACAGGTAGTACTAAAAGAAAGTTGTTACAAAAATGGTTTGATAAAATGTCGGATTGTTTATATTAAAAAAAAAGTAATGTGTTAGGAGCATCTAGGCCTAGGATCTATATAAAGGTTTAAAGTTTATGAATAAAATGACTTTCTGTACGTCTGTGACAATGAGCTTCTTCATGGCGTGCTGAGTGGGGGAGCACAATGGTAACATTAGGCCTACTTACAGAAACTCTTCATGCTTTAGAACGTTGACTCTTCAAGTTTAAAAACAAATTATATAAAATATATTATTTAGTTCAAACTAACTCAAACTTACTGATAGTCGACCTATCAAGGGAACTAAGTTAGCCTGTAGCACAACTTTAGTCAAGTACTATTTATTACCATTGTTCGAGATATCCATTAATTATCTAGTTAGTTTTTTAATATGTTTTTTTTTTTATTATTGATTCTTGTGTTGTCAGGTAAAAGAAATAATTGTGCAAAATTTCAGCTTGATCCGAGATCGGGTGTGGGAGAAATAACATGTACAAACTTTTTACCTGAAAGACAGACAGGGTGAGTTAATATAATCTTTGTAAAAAAATATTACGATGGAAAAAGAATCCTGGACCACCGGGGACGCAGTTGGTAGTGTACCTGCTGAACCAGACACTCCACGTGATCCATCCTATCGTTGACAAGACAGGCACATCTCAGGGACAGCTAGAGACCTCAGTGTGCTGGCTATGCAAGCTTCATCGTGTTCAGACAACCAGATGTGCACACGATAGAGACCATCCTAAAGTCTGGAAAACAAACCCACCCTCTCCCTGACGGATGCATGTGGTGCAAGCTGTAAGAACAACGTGTAGATAAGGTCATTCATCGTGTCTCTGCGCCCCAATCATAAACAATACCTAGACAGTCATCTGTCATGGAACTAGTTAAGAACATTAATTGGTGAGGGCAGGTAGGAATGTCGAGCGGCAGTAGCAGACGACACAGCGTAATCTAAGCCTGTGCATCTATTTATCTATAAAAAAAAATAATAATAATAACACTAAAAATAATTATTATTTCGCAGGTCAAACAATTTTTTTTATGCATAACACATTCTCAATCAAACATACCTAATTACCTGACTGACAGACAGATGATTAGTAAGATAACCAAGCTAAACAAAAAAAAAAAATGGTGCGGTTTAAAGTTTGCTAGTCGTTTCGTAAACTTCCAAATGCAGACTCCTTTTCACTTTCTAGTGTAGACCGAATCAAAGGGAAATTATCAGAGAAATACTTTTGATTTTTTATTTGAATAGAAAAATATTAATAGTCTCCCCTTTGTTTTTTTTTAAGTATAATGATAATAATAGTAATCTTTATTATCCATGTAGATCTAGAGGTAAACTAGATAATAGACATTTCTAAAAAATCATTCTTTATCTGTAAGTAGTGTGATGCTAACCATTTTAAAATATTCATTACATTTTAGCAGCAACGAGAAACTTAATCATATAGGTCAGGGGTTCTCAACCTGTGGGTCGCGACTCCCTTGGGGGTCAATTGACGATTTGCCAGGGGTCGCCTAAGACCATCAAAATAAGGATTGTTATTGTCTATTCTTCTATTGCTGTGTGTGTCTAGGGAAAGGGGGGGGGGGGAGTCGCGGCAATTGGGAGATTGTAAAAAGGGGTCGCCGATCTTAAAAGGTTGAGAACCGCTGCTATAGGTCAACAAAGCATCTGTATATATAATTCTCTTCATAGCTCAAGAGTTTGGACACGCAAGCAAGTAGTAAAGGAAAGATCACTCTTTTATTTCTACTAGTCGGACGAACTAGAGTTACGCCAGGGAAAAAAAAGAGGGGGTGGGGAGAACAAGTAGTATTCACCCGTCACTAAATAGCAGGGCCGGACCGTTGTGCCCAAGACAGATTACTCTTTTTGTTTTTATTTCTACCTCACGTAGCGGCGAAAAAAAAAGGGGGGGGGGGAGAACAAGTAATCTATACTGTATTCACCCGTCACTAAAAAGCAGGGCCGGACTCAACCGTTGTGGGGCACAATGCGAAACGGATTTCACGGGGCCAAGTTTGGGTAGGGATATGGATAATAAGTGAAAATTAAGAGTTTATATTAGAAAATATATTCGTCTTTGCCTTTTTTTTTTAATCGTGCGTAGGATTGGCATTTTCCATATTGAATGACACCCCAAAATGACAAT
Organism: Biomphalaria glabrata; assembly: GCF_947242115.1. Classification (NCBI taxonomy): domain Eukaryota; kingdom Metazoa; phylum Mollusca; class Gastropoda; family Planorbidae; genus Biomphalaria; species Biomphalaria glabrata. The sequence goes on from NC_074716.1 coordinate 26,610,748, forward strand.
TTTTGTCTATATATTTCAGAAGAATTGTATGTGTTTTCTAAAGATTTTAATATTTCCGGATATTTCCAGGACTTTTTCGTATATTTTGCAATTTCAGGAGATTTCCAGGAGCTCCTGGTAAATCGACAGGAGGCCGCGGGAAATCTGTTATAAGTTATACAATGGTTTAATTAAATAATTTATACACCTAGAATTAGCGTGGGTTTAATTAAATAATTTATACACCTAGAATTAGCGTGGAACTGTGTCACCTAAGGCCGGCCCTGCAAAATAGCGGCGTATGCTACGCCGCCGGTCGACTAGTATGCTTATAAATTATACAATGATATTACTAAATAAACTTTGACCATATGTATGTATCTATGTATGTTTCTCACTTTTGATAATGCAGAGGTAGCAAAGATCTGATGGAACTGAAAGTGTCGGACCAAAAAAATAATTTTTTTAGTCATTTTATCAGACGATGATGGCAGTGATGCGTGAAGGCTTGTCTTCTGGTTCAACGGTTGCCAGGAGTTTGTATCAAGTTTCATTTCAAGTGAACTGCCAAATATTGTCATTACAGCAGCTCTGCCAACACGACAGTGTCAAGATGACACGCAGACAAATGACACCAGTGACGAAGGCCCAATGATTATTAATTATTAGTCATGCACCGTAGAGGACTACATAGAACACCTCGACTCTACACAAATGTTATTTCTATCTAACTCAAACCCCATTCAGCGTTTTGATTGAAGCAACATTAGAATACAGATCACACTTAAATACAAGTCAAAAAGAATTACACTACGAGGGCCCAATATTTGGTACTGATCAATTTTAAAGTTCACAATTTACTGCTGGTAATAAAAGTGGCGTAGCAATAGCTCGAAGGGGTTCATTGCGCCCGGCCCGTAATCATCAGGGGCCCGAAGAGACCCTTCAAAGAGAAAAAATAAAAGAGAAAAAAACTGTTTGAGCATAAGAATACTACTTTGTATTTCCAGCACTGTTTGTTAGAAGTCGCTAGTGGAATGAATGTAGATGTATGCCTAATGGACCGCCAAATGTAGTACCTACATCATAACAATCATTGTTATAAATACATGATAATGCGATTTCAAAGCTGACCCAACGGGTCAACGGGGATCTTTCTCATCTTCTGGGTAATAGTGACGTGCAGGCTGCATTTTTATTTAGTAAATATTTCATTGGATTTAGTTCAAAAGTTTAACCCAGATCTATGTTTTTATGACATTTCTAGGTATCTGTGATCTAAGCAGACTGTGAGTTCAACAGAAAAAACAACAAAACATTATGTTTTAATACATCACAATATTTTCACCCACCGGTACATTTGAAAGGGAGAGCAACTTTCAACAGGAAAAATATATAAAGCAAATTGCAATCACTGCCATATATCTCAATACTGCAAGGAGTATATCCGATTTTTTCTATGTAAAAAAAAATAACAACCATTAATTGATTAACTAATTAGGAAATGTTTTAGTGATTCATGTTTTGTCTTTGCCAATAAATAGTTGTGAGAATGTAAAGCGAGAGGGACAACATGTACAACAATCCACCTGGACACAGACTCTTGACAGTTTGACTGACTTTCGTGACGTATTGATTTTGAATTTTTAAAATTTTAAGTCTGCTCTGGAAAACAAAACCTCCCGGTTGAGCTCAAAGCTAAAGAGTTTACAAGTGAATGGATTCAATGAAACGTAAATGCTCTGTGTCCGTACAGCGTACACACACACACACAATAAAGATTAATGTCCAAAATAAATACGTGCATCGGAAGCTGACAAACAGATGCAACTACGGATATTTTCTGTCAACATTTTCAATTAATATTTGTTGATTCAAGCCTCAAGTCTGTTGAGGCAATAACACAGTTCGTTCGTTCTTGGAGCCTAGCCACCATGATTTTCTTTCAAAGTGTCAAAGTGTAGAATATAACCAGGTTTATGGGAGGACATGTATAGATTGGTATGGCTTTTGGGATTCGTGGTATTAAGAAGATAACACAGAAGGCTTTATGCTGCCTCAGTATTAAAAAAAAATGTCGAAGTCACAAGGGTGCAATCGGAAGAAGGCGACTTTCAGTCAGTGGGACAAGGGGAGCAACAGACTTTTTATTTGGTTAAAAAAAAAAAAAAGAAAGGTAATTCAATGTTTGGTTTTTTAAAAAATAAAATCATTTTTAGACAATAGTGTCATAGAATCACTAGCGGATCCAGAACTTTGGAGTGGGGGGGGGGGGGCGATTTTTTTCCAAACCCTAACCTTAACGCCCAGTAAACCCTAACCCTGTGCATAAACGTGCGTACAGCACACACATATATATATATATATATATAAGCTTCTCTTGTGGGGTTCGGGGCGAAGCCCACACGACAAAAGCGTTTCTTGCTTTTTTCATGGCAGAAACGTATTCTTCTGACATCTACATCTCATTATTCATCAATGGAGTTCGGGGCGAATCCCCGACGCCAAAAGCGTTTTCTTGCATTCTTCACTGCAGAAACGCATTCTCCTGACAAGTACATCTCATTATTCATCAATGGAGTTCGGGGCGAATCCCCGACGCCAAAAGCGTTTTCTTGCATTCTTCACTGCAGAAACGCATTCTCCTGACAAGTACATCTCATTATTCATCAATGGAGTTCGGGGAGAAGCCCCAGGGCCAAACGCGTTTTTTTTGCTTTTTTCACTGCAGAAACGCATTCTCCTGACAAGTATAGCTCATTATTCATCAATGGAGTTCGGGGCGAAGCCCCGACGCCAAAAGCGTTTTCTTGCTTTTTTCACTGCAGAAACGTATTCTTCTGACATCTACATCTCATTATTCATCAATGGAGTTCGGGGAGAAGCCCCGGGGCCAAACGCGTTTTTTTGCTTTTTTCACTGCAGAAACGCATTCTCCTGACAAGTAAAGCTCATTATTCATCAATGGAGGTCGGGGCGAAGCCCCGACGCCAAAAGCGTTTTCTTGCTTTTTTCACTGCAGAAACGTATTCTCCTGAGATCTACAGCTCATTATTCATCAATGGAGTTTGGGGCGAAGCCCCGAGGCCAAACGCGTTTTCTTGCATTCTTCACTGCAGAAACGAATTCTCCTGACCTAAAGCTCATTATTCATACTATTAAAAAAGGACCTTTCGAATAATGTTGTACTTGAAAAATATTCTAATATGAATTTATAGGCCCATAATACATTGCAAATAAAACCGATTTTTTCCTTGAAAAGATATAATATACCCCACATACTTAGATTTTTGCTTTGAGGATCGCCGCCGAAAAAAAAATTATTCGATAAATAGTATTCAAGAAAATTGAAGTATAAATTTTGAGGTATAATCCCAAATTTATTTAACTAGAAAAATATCAGATTGAGTAAAGGTTGGGAAAAGGCGACTAAGAAAAGATTATCTGGGTTTAGAACTCATCTCAATTATGACTCTTATACTAAAAAATTTTGTTTGAATTCTAACTTTTCCAATGCAAAGTCTTTCTTAAAATATTTATGATAAATTCATGGGAAATTACATAAACTTTGTCTGGAAAGGGAAGGGGCGGTAGAGTGAAAATGATTAATCCTCGCTCCTTTAATAATTTCTGCTAAAGATTGCATTTAGCATTAAAGAATAGGGGTTGGGCGACTCGATATAAGAATTTAATTTATAGTATATATAAATTATATTAGTGACAGATTTTTTAAATATTGTAATTTCTTAACTATAATACAAAAAGAAAAAGTATTGATTTGTCCGATGGGGGAAATGCGATTGCATGTATCGCCCCTCCCACCTGGTACAACCCTTTTTCATTTAAATTTACTAATGATACAATTTGAGATTAGAGTGTGGCCGAGTGGGGGGGGGGGGCGATCGCCCCTACCGCCCCCCCCCCCCGGATCCGCCAGTGCATAGAACAGTCTATTTTTAAATACACAGAGCGAAATTTTAATGCAGGAATTTTAATATTTTGAATGTGAATTATTATTTGTGATTCTACGACTAAAAATATTTCAAACTAATGGATGCTAGCATGTATTCTGTAAGTGAAGAATACCAGAAGGTATGTCAGAATGACAGTAAGAGAGAGAGAAAGAGACAGAGAGGTAATGACAGTAGAAGTATATATATATATATATATATATATATATATATATATATATATATATATATATATATATATATATATATATATATATATAGAGAGAGAGAGAGAGAGAGAGAGAGAGAGAGAGAGAGTTAAAATGAAAGGGCAGGATAAAACACACACACACAAATGGCCTCTTCAGTTTGGATGGCTGTCACACCAACAGGTCAATGCGACATTGAAAACGCGTTACCTAGCCTTTTAGTTACACATTTATTTTGGTCTCTTGCGGGAACTGTAAAACATCAATGTATTCAATTCAAACAAGTTAACCCAAACTACCGTGATAGCCCTCATCCAAGGTACCTGCGAGTCAACTAGCCATGTCAAGAGGTTTCGTGCTCAGAAAACAGCAAACCAGTGAAACAAACTACCGTGATAGCCCTCATCCAAGGTACCTGCGAGTGAACTAGCCACGTCAAGAGGTTTCGTGCTCAGAAAACAGCAAACCAGTGAAACAAACTACCGTGATAGCCCTCATCCAAGGTACCTGCGAGTGAACTAGCCACGTCAAGAGGTTTCGTGCTCAGAAAACAGCAAACCAGTGAAACAAACTACTAGTTGACCGACCTTCATTGATACGTTTGAAAAGCTGTTGAAGTGCAAGATTGCCTTGACAACACCTGACACTACAGTCACATCTATTACAAATTGAAAAGTTTTCAAAGGACTTACGGTAAAGCACCTTTATTTTGTGTTTTAAAGTGTCAAATATTCTTAACGAGGCGCTTTGACCAAAGTGGCAGCATGACCCAAAAGTTACCATGACGGTAGAAACAGTTCAAATCAGGCACAAATTATGCGGGATAAGTAAAGAAGTGTCAGGGGAGGTAAGGCGGAAAAAAAAAGGGGGGGGGGGAGGCAATATTCTAATGGTGATAAACAGAAGGCCAAAAACAAAAAGAGAATTAGTAAGCCAAGGAGCGTAACCTTCGTGACCCTACGCACAGACACCATGATATTGAGCACTAAGTGGCCATTTCCACTGACGTCTGCCTTTTGCTTGTCGACCTTGACCTCCTTAGAAAAAAATCATATGTTATGCAAGTCTTCATTATTACAGTGTATTTTTAACACCTGATGCAATCTTCCGTCTGCTCGAATATTTCCTTCCCGGTAGAAACTTTGCCGTGTTTTCGCTTGGGTTGCAGTTTAAAAACAAGGGATCAGTATATAGTCTGCTCCCTGTGAAAAAACAAGCCGATCAGAGAGAGAGAGAGAGAGGGTGGAAGAGTTCTTCTACACGTGACCCCACCTCCCCAACTGCGCTACACTTCACCAATAGTGTTCTTCGTTCAGTAGCCTTGACCCCTGTCGTCCCCTCCCTCCCAGTGAGCGTAATTAATCTAGTCGACCTCAAGTTGTTTTAAATACACATGTAGGGATGTAGATCTAGTTACCAATAGAATACAATAGAACAAAAAAGTTTGTAGTTTAAACAAATAAGAAATGTCTTTATCCCACTACAAATGGATATTTTCAAGCCAGGCTGATTGGCTATCTCTTCAAAACCCTACAAATGGATATTTTCAAGCCAGGCTGATTGGCTATCTCTTCAAAACAAAATAGACACACTTATGCTGACTGCACAGTAGAGATGTGTGTTAGATTCAAACCAAATTCAGTCATTCTGTTCAATGTCATGGGCTTTGTTGACTGATCGCGTCCAATTGACTCTCGCATGATAATAAAAAGCCTTTCAAGTGAATAGACTTGTTTTTTGAGTTTTCATTTGAAGTGACTTCCCACGCGAGACGTGCGGCCCAGTGACAAACATTCTCCATAATATTTCTGCGAATTCCAAATGAGTTTTCTGGAGATGCCTAAACAGCTTCGATTCCTTCCAACTATGAACTTTAACCTATTGTGTTCAACATTAGATATAGCCTACACAAATATTCCTATTGAACTTTGTATTGAACCACAAGTGGATGCCTCTAGACGATACAAAATGCTGAATTGAGCGACTTGTAGCCGACGTATTTCGGTCGTGTACTAAGGTTCACTTCTGTTCAAAGAGTTGAACTGATGAACACTTTGAAATCTCTCTCTCTCTGTCCAGATAGTGTATTGTAATGACAGCCCAGAGACAGAAGCTTCTTTATCTCCAGGTTCGAACTCATTTGAGTTTAAATTATATCAAATATGCCAGCCGCCATCCAAATTCAGCCTATGAATGCGACGTATATTGCTTTGCCTGTGGCTAAGACACTGAACCATACAAGAATACTATTTGAAAAGTCAAAATGAAAACCAAGACTTGAAGGCTGCCGAAATCTTCAAAAAGCAGCTCAACTCCAAGAAGTGAAATGACCATGCAGGATTAGCTAGATATCATCTGGGCATTCCCAGAACTTAAGTGTCCACCAACCATTTCTTTAATTCATTAAATTTTAATTTTTACAACTAGAACTTTAATCGAAAAAAAATCTAAAAATAATAATCCTATCCTATCTCAATTTCGAAAAAGTATCGCGTGGTTTCTGTCAAGTGACTGCCACTTGTAGATGTTTGTTCCGTGAGAGTGCACAGATCTATATTTTGTTTCTGTGTACAAAATAAGAAGCGAAACAAAACATTCTAGACACATTTTCTTCCAATGCAACTTGAACTCATGTCTTGATAACAAGAGAGAAAACTTCACTGCTGCCAAACCACCCCTCATCGCTGACATGCTTTATCAGCCTCGTTCTGGTTAGTAAACAGCTTAAGTTCTACAAGTGGGCAGATGCAGATAAACAGGTCGTTGTTAGCAGAGGCGTACACTTGGGGGATGGAGCAGTAAGAAGTCTGCGAAGTCAGTACCGAATGTTACATCCAGCAGTCTACACCAAATCATTCTGGAGTCATGGCTCAAAAGTCAATAGAAAAGTCTAAATACAACTTTTTAAACAAAATAAAACTTTTCTTCAAAATGATTTAGAATTGCAATTTCATTAACAGATATGGTATGGTAAGAAACAAAAGTCACGTTAAATCTCTTGGTTCAATATTTCAGAACGTATGTGGGGGGAGACAAAAGTGTGCAGGAACATTATTTCAAAGTGCCTCTGAGTTCAAAGAATATTTCTGGCTGAAAAGTTAAGGCGATTCTACAATCAACATATGTAACAGCTGACAACTAGCCATGACCTTCATTTCCCTCTGATAATACTAAAGGAGTGGACCCTCTAAGTTACAAACATTTGGTATTCCATTTTAAATCTGTTCAAATTAAAACTATGCCTAGACCACCAAGTACCCCCCCCCCCCAAAAGGGTTGAGCGTACCTCTATTTCAGGAGAGCTTAGGTAGTGTTAAACAGCATCCGCCAGCATTACCTTTAAGAGCAAATGAAAACTAATGTTTATTATTGAATGCATTTCCATGCAATTATCAAATTTAAAAGACTGCGATGCTCGTCTTCGTTGGAGTAGCAAATAAATGTCTTGTAGCTGAGACTTGAAAGGAACAGTGGCAGTAGCTATTAAATGTCTTGTAGCTGAGACTTGAAAGGAACAGTGGCAGTAGCTATTAAATGTCTTGTAGCTGAGACTTGAAAGGAACAGTGGCAGTAGCAAATAAATGTCTTATAGCTGAGACTTGAAAAGAACAGTGGCAGTAGCTATTAAATCAACACAAAAGATCATACTTTGCTTATAAATATATATATGGTGTAGGCTACGTTTGTATTCGCAGTCAGTATCAATGTAGGCAGTATGTCAAAAAGGTCAATGAGAAAGAAACTGATTCAAGCTCAAAGATTTTGTCTCTCGAACACACTTTTCATATCATCACCATCTTAACACATAAACTTGTGTGTCCAGGGGAGGGAGAGGGTAGAGTGTCGTCAGAACACGTGACATGTAGTTCAACACTTTGATGACCTAAGTGCCTTAACTAGTGCATTCAGGCAAACACACACACACGCGCGCGAGGTGTTGTAACGTTCTGTATAGTTCTAGGATGGTGGTTATTGTCACATTGTGCTCTAGAAGCAAACATTCACTTTATACAAGACAACAAACAATAAACAAACAACTCTCTGACCCTAAAGCTTCAGTCTTCTGACACCCTTCCTTCCTCATTATGGAGACATTGGTTCTTATAAATAAATAAACAACTCTCTGACCCTAAAGCTTCAGTCTTCTGACACCCTTCCTTCCTCATTATGGAGACATTGGTTCTTATAAATAAACAAACAACTCTCTGACCCTAAAGCTTCAGTCTTCTGACACCCTTCCTTCCTCATTATGGAGACATTGGTTCTTATAAATAAACAAACAACTCTCTGACCCTAAAGCTTCAGTCTTCTGACACCCTTGCTTCCTCATTATGGAGACATTGGTTCTTATAAATAAACAAACAACTCTCTGACCCTAAAGCTTCAGTCTTCTGACACCCTTCCTTCCTCATTATGGAGACATTGGTTCTTATAAATAAATAAACAACTCTCTGACCCTAAAGCTTCAGTCTTCTGACACCCTTCCTTTCTCATTATGGAGACATTGGTTCTTATAAATAAACAGGGCGAGGGGGCTGAATGGTAAAGCGCTTGTCTTTCAAACCAAAGGGTATAGAGTTCGAATTCTGGTGACTGGAATTTCGGGGTTTAAGGATGCCTCCACCAGGCTCTAATGGGTACCCAACATAGGTTGGGTAAGTAAAGGCCGTTGGTCGTTAACCATCGGTCATAGAGAAATATGCTTTACATCATCTGCCCCTTAGGTGTTAAACAGGTACCTTAACTATTTTACTTGATCAAAGAGTTACACAGGTATTCAGCTCAACAATGAATAAGTACAACGTAGATGGATGCCTCTAGCATTAGTGTCCCCCTAGACGTCGCTAAACTATCTACAAATAAGAACATGTTTTCCCTCACCAAGAGGACGTTTAGGCCTTTACAAATGTTTACTTTGTGATAACACGAGAGCTTGGTTTTAAACAAAGAAAATGGCACAAAACCTTCTGTCACTCACATAACGTTACTAGACCAATTTGAAATTTGAGTATGGTTTCGAACCAAAGACCTCTGAAACGCCCCCCCCCCCCCCAAATTTGTATTTAAATAGAAAAAAAAAGACACTGAAAACCCGAGTTCAAAATGAGCAAGAGAATGCGTTAATTTAGACCTGCTTGAAAGACTGTTTAGTCCAGGAGCTTTCAATTTCAATGCAATCAAAGAGTATCTTGTTAGCTCAATGTAATCAAAGTGTATCTTGTTAGCTCAATGTAATCAAAGTGTATCTTGTTAGCTCAATGTAATCAAAGTTTAAACACGTTATCGCCACTGCTTAGCCCTGTGTCTTGGGCAATGATGCAAATAAGTGCAGCACAATGAAAGATAGTCGACAACAGCCATTAGGAGAGCCCTTGAACCCCCCATTCCCCAGCAGGGGACGCGAGAACAAGATTTAAAACTTATCTGAAATTTTGTTCTGTGTGTGTGTATTTCAAGTACGCATGTGTCCATCTTTAAAGTCAATATGACTTTTTTTTTTCCTTAATGTCACAACGAACCCAGATTACATCAACGTCACGTACGAATAGGTGACCTTGACCTCACCATCTTCACATAAGGTAGCATAATTATAATAATAAAAAAAATAATTGGATAGTTTATATCACAATATATACATATCATGTTCTAAGTCGCCAACCATGGGGGACACCACGCACGCACGTCGACTCTCTAACACTGAATGAAAAATTCATGGAAAGATAACTCTTTTATTTCTGTAAGTCAAACTAGAGTTATCACATGTAACTTTCGCGGCGAGAGAGCGCGGCTCAGAAAAAAAAGAGGAGGGGTGGAACAAGTTTTCTTCTCTGTATATATAATTCTCTACGACGTCGCACAACCATGCCAGACACCACGCCGACTCTAACCCGCCCCCTCCAACACCTTCCTCGTCCTCCAGGCATGCGCACACAGTTGTTTGCCCTAACCCACCTCATCACCAAATAGAGGCGTATGCTACGCCGAGGGTTAAGTGTCTTAACAATAATTCAAAACCTTGTCATTTTCTCCGGATCTTGGACTCTGACCATCGTCTGCCGACTAAATACGTTTGAGATGTGTCATTCAAAATGTCTGTCCTGTCCTCCACAATGCAATAATGAAAGCTGCTACTGTGGGCTCGATGCCCAACTAAAAGGTTGGAACACTGTCAATGACTTGATTTTCAATTAAAAATTCATAGCAGATACCTGACAACAAATGTCAAAAGCAAAAAATGGTTGACCATTGTCCGCGTTACACACCACACATGCTCAGCTAGGAGGAATGTTACATGCCCAATAAAATATATAATAGATGACTCATAGTAATACACACTGGGGTAGTTTCAAACTATGAAAGCGATATCCTTTGTTCAAGAATTCAACTCCTATCGATTGTCTACTGTGGTTATTAATGTACAGTTAGCGGGGATTAAACCTCTATGATTCACTATGTGCAAGTCTCACAAACGTAGTTGGACTATGTAGAGTATTAACATGCTTTATTTTTTACATCAAACTATTGACTTACATTTATATAGCTCTAATGAGCACAAGCCTTCACTCTCTGTGACTTGACCAGGTCGCAACAAGCAACTTACCCTCGAATACATTCGATCTGCATTGTTCAAGCGTAGAGGCAGGCAGAAATCTCACTTGGGAATAGTCTCCATGTATGCTAGCGATCCTGACATCAAACCTAGCAACAAGGTCAATGTGACCATAACGGCGGCACTGGTGTGACACACAAGTGTGGTAGAGTGATGCAAGTATACAAGGGCTGCACAAGTTGGTCAAGAAGTTCAATTGCAATTCATTAGGATTCAGATGCAATGGCGAGTATTATCATACAGATTTAATAAGTGAAACACGCACAACTTAAACCAATAATAATAATAATAATCTTTATTATCCGTAAGGAAATTTGTCTTACAATTTATGCATTACACCAAACAAAAAACGTTATAACTATAAGAAACCAAAGTGTACATTCACACCAGACTCACTCATAATTTACATGTGACAAATGTTATACCAGATTGTTCTTATTTAATGATTTGATTGCCAGGGGAACAAAAGAGTGTTTGTGTCTGTTTGTCTTTGCTATCGGTGTCTTGTATCTCTTTTGTGATCGCACACATTAAAACAATTAAACACATACAAGTTAAACCAGTAAACACACACATCTCAAACCAGTGAACACACACATCTCAAACCAGTGAACACACACATCTCAAACCAGTGAACACACACATCTCAAACCAGTGAACACACACATCTCAAACCAGTGAACACACACATCTCAAACCAGTGAAACAAATAAAACCAGTTAAACGTACAACTTAAACCAGAGAAACACCGAGACCAAGCGTTATAGAAAGCCTGAACACTGACCTGCAACGTCAATAGCTCATTGCCACGTCACAGGTTTGAAAAGCAAACAAAACTTAGCCGTGACAAATCCGAAAAATTCCTTCCCTAAGAAGGGATTCTAAATCGAGACCCTTCATTAGGGAACCAAGCGATTTATGCCCCTCGGCCATACATCTTTATCGGTAATACAGCAAAACTAATCTTAAGAGAAAATATATGGCTTGTCTTCGATTAATAAGCAGTGCAATATTAAACGCAAGTTTATTGTCTTATATGGATCAATGTATTTTCAATTGCGATAAGAGTATTATAAACATCGCACTAACTTTCTGAATGAGGCAAGATGTCTGTTAACAATAAGCATGACCTTGATCCGTCTGAGCAACACGATTAGTCAATCAACATCCATTTCCAAGTTTGTCGCGCTCCCTTAAACCTTATCGATCCCTTCAAGTCAAGGCTATTTCTGATGCTTCTAAAAGCCTTCATTTTAATACTTCCAATTTTCTTGGACATCATTTTTTTTTCGGGCAAAATGGAGACCTTGATTTGAAAACTGGGCATTTCATGAGTTGAATTTCTTGAGAGCATTGAGTTTGAATAGATGACATAAATGTCAATAATAAAATACACTGAACATGAACAGTTATTGGTCTGGAGTTGTATCTAGGCGAAAGTCATGTCTATGTGTCATCGTTATTCTGGGGAAACTCTAAGAATTTGTTTAAGATTGTATTTAAGACACACACAAATGGAATGCTTCGATCCCAGGTACAAAAAGAACATTTTAGATCCAGTGATACAACAGTAAGAGGCTACTGTGGTCAGCGAGTCATGTGTGCTCTCGACTTATTCATAACTGACTTCAAGCAATAGAAGTAGTTTTATTCCCACACACAGCCCTAGTAAGTGTCCATGTAATGCTCAAGTGACCAAAACTATACTGCATAATGTTCAAGTAAAAATGTACTCTTATAGATTTAAAAAACTCCATGAAAGAAATGCACACGCCCCAAACGAATTGAAGCAAAAATGTCAAAACTTGTTCTAAGATTGTCGTGCACTGAACCAAGTCTACATACTAACTAGGAATAGTTAGAAACATACTTCATAGTGTTCAATTATTTATAAATACAAATGAAAAATGTTCATGGGCGTTGGCCAGACATAAAAAGGGCAAACCGGTACTGGGTATGTTGTAAAGCATGAAGGTGCTGTCCTGAGTTTCAAAGCTGCATCCAAGGAGATGTACTGACTATCTATAGTAATCACACCTAATCACACCCAGCCCTTTGATACATCGTGTTTGTAAAAACAGCAGGAGATTACAGTTGTATCCATATCAACGGAGAAAAGAAAGTGGAACAAGACAAAGAAAAGAGGAAAGACGGGTGCTAAAAAAACCGGAAGACTACATTGCTTAGATGGGTGAAAAAAGAAACGAAAGATTTCCAAGCTCCTTCATGTCTTTTCTGCGGCACTTCACGTCTGTTTTACAATGTTACATATCACAGCAGGATTACGTCATTTCCAGCAGGTGAACTCGAGAAACAGGGAAAAACAACATTGAAGACTTACCTCACTGCTGGGTATAAAATGACTTGGACCAACATTGATGGGCTCTGGAACTTTTAAGTCTCTACCCCGCTCCTGGCAAGGAAAAACAATTAGAAAACATTTTTTATAGAGATATATTTTGTTTTCATTACAGCATTAGTAATGTAGTCATTAATAGCACCAATATTCAGGCAACAAGATATTTATGGAATGAGTTTCTCGTATGAAAATTCTGTCAATTGTTATTTCTGAAAAAAAAAAAATCTTCCGAAATGTGTTTTTAATTTAACTGATAACAACAAACAATTCTTTTACTTTTCGCCTTCAGTAAGTCTTTGTACCTAGAGCCCACTGCATTCAACTCGCACGTTTGTGCTGGTTATAATGATGGGTCTGATTTTCATAGACATTCAATGACACAAACAGCGTAGAAACCCTTTTACTTTAGTAGCTAATTCCTTTTAGACTTGTCGAACAATGTACAATTTTTTTTAATATGCTTTTAACAAAATGCGATGTCATCACACTCATTATAACAAAATAATAGTAACTGTTTCGCTCTGAACGACTCCTACAGACGTGTACAGTGTTGTACACTGATAACAACAAAATAAAATAATGTCCAAATAGACGAAGTCACGCGTGAATGCGACAAATTTGATACCACGGCTAGTAGAAGCTCTATAGACATTTATAAAGAGATAGGCAGGGGGAAACAACTATAATCCGGCTCTATACATCAATGAGTTTATGTCCCAGAGATGTAGATGTAATGTCTGTCACCAACAGTGAGAACTCATCATATGATAATCTGTTCCTTGACATTCATCTTTGGGGTGTTGTGACAGCGTCACCAGATCAGAGTGTTGACTCATTTGTCTTCTTTTTCAGGTATCTGATTCCCAGTATTTTTGTGTAGCATTTACTCTCAAATACAGCGTTTAGTGTCCAACTTTCATAACAATAGAACAGTATCGAAACCATTAGCGAAAAATGCAGTTTTAATTTAACTTGGAACCTGTTGTTATTCTTCCAGATTTTCCAAAGTTTACAGAGGATGCCAAGCTTAAACGGGTTAGCCAATATAAAGACCGTCTTAATATTCACATGTTGTTGTTTTTTGTTTTTGTTTTTTGTATCATGGAAAATATTGGTCCACATTAGGGTAACAGAAACTGCCATTTACAACGTGCTTTAAAATGATTCCTATTGTGTGCATTTAATATGCATGATTATTTTCAATACACACTTTTAGAACACATTAATTAGCCTTAGCACCTGTGAGCATATAGTTCTATTAAGCACGAGGAAGACGATCTCACAATAGTATGTGATATATACAGAAGCTGTGATCAACCTACAAGATGAAAATATTCCACAGCCCCAGGGCATAAACACAGACTTTTTACATTCAATGACCGTCTCCACATTAGACCCAAACCCAGCACATAGTCAAAAGATCTGCTCAAGTCAGAGCTCCCCCCCCCCCAGTCAACCATCCCGTTAGCCCATTTTCCACCAAGCTATTGGCCAACATAACGAGAAACTATCGATTGGATTATTACATTGAAAAATAATTAGCGCCTTGAATGGACGTAATCAGCTCACGAATTATCTACAGACAAATGCGTTCCATATTCAAGGCTTAATACGTGTTTATTTTTTAGTTGTTTTTTTTTTTGCTGACGTAATGAGAACTCAATGGATCGATATGAAATAGGTTATCTGCCCGTGAGTCATGGCTCTGAGGCTTGATATCTAGATGATCCTATAGAACACCCACTGGTCCATGGATCAACATAAGTTGACAACTCTTATTCACCAGAAAAGAAGTTGGAGGGACGAAGAAAGGTAGCTGCTAGAACAGTCTTACTAACGTCAGCTGCTTGACAGAATCTTGACAGTCAGACACGGGACTGAACGGACAGAAAATGCACTACGATTCCACCAACACTATAAAAATACGAGTTCATTATAAAGGTTTCAACGTTTATTCTATCTCTCTCTTTAATAGAGCTCCGACTCTCTGGCCGCTGAAATGTTTGTCAACAGAGAAATAAGGAAGATAATAGGATAGTTAACGTCTTGAAGTATAAACAATTAGTTATCACGATCATAACGTAGACAATAAGATCCCTCAGTATAATAACACCTCCAAAACGTGAATCTACAAATTCCTCTTAGATAATGATCCACGAGTCCTCAATCTAACAATGCTTTTGCTTTCAAAAATAGCCACACTATTTTGTATCACACATCCCGATGTTTTTTTACCTACGTGATTCTAAACAAGCGTACTGTGACAGAATGGAATCTGTGAAGATACAGCAAACGAGATTGTTTTACATGTTTTCCAATGGAATTGAAGAGTATTATATCAAAAACCTCCAGGAGGATGCCGGCGGGTAGGGTTCAAAACCAGGAGCATCGAGACGACATCAGCACAAAACACAAAATAATTGAATATCCAAACCACAGTTCTTACAATAACACGAGTATTAATCTCATACAAATGTTTCATCTAATACAACATAAAGGAATATTCAAATGTTTCATCTAATACAACATGAAGGAATATTCAATTGTATACTTAAGAACTGTATGCGGACCATAAGACAATTAGAGCAAGGAGATAAAGAATTTATGTAGCATAGGACCTATGTAAAACTCTAGTGTTTGTGCAAATACATTATGAACTTTACTTGAATAAAACGTTTATTATACTTAATGACTCAATTTTTTTAAAAGCCTGCACAAATGTAACCATCCACTTAGGTTTAAAAAAATGTTAAATGGGCTTGCCTTAGTCACAATTCACTAAGTAGATAGAAATGATTAAGGTTTGATTTTCAATATTTCATTCGATACCATGTCTATATTTGAAGTGAGTAAGATGGCAGCATTAAGAACTTAAACTTTAATTCTATTTGAAGTGAGTAAGATGGCAGCATTAAGAGCTTAAACTTTAATTATATTTGCAATGGACTACTAGATAGACGTGGTGTTTTCAAAAGACACTTCAACAAAAATGGTGGCACAGTGAGCGAGGATGGTATGTTACAGTGAGCGAGGATGGTATGTTACAGTGAGCGCGGATGGTATGTTACAGTGAGCGCGGATGGTATGTTACAGTGAGCGAGGATGGTATGTTACAGTGACACCGAGGGTCCTCCCCAACCTAATGCTGTGTCATGTCATGTCTCCAGGGTGAACTAACAACCAGATATGACATACGATCTAAAAATAGATCTAATGTGCCTACATGGCAAACGACATCTCCGTGATAACGTGTTCGAGGACTAGATACGCAATCCATTACGTCCGTAGAGTTGTC
This sequence comes from Biomphalaria glabrata, assembly GCF_947242115.1. Lineage (NCBI taxonomy): Eukaryota > Metazoa > Mollusca > Gastropoda > Planorbidae > Biomphalaria > Biomphalaria glabrata. Next base: position 26,627,150 of record NC_074716.1, read on the forward strand.
AATCCAACAACTTGATTGTAGGTTCATTTTATCACAGCAATAAAACCATGTCCAGGAATTTGACCGACATCGATACCTAGACCTCAGTGTCACGGTGATCATACAATGTGCTATTTACTAACATGAAATCCAAATATTTGATAACACTCCTAGTTAACACATTCAAGAAAACAAAGACCATGGCTAGAGAGGACAGAAACCCTCTAGGGAAAAGATAAATACATCAACTGTAGAAAACAAACTATTTCGAGGAGTCCATTCATCTCCCAAACCTACGAAAAAAAAAATAATTGGGCTCACAAATTTCCAAGAGTCAGAGAGGGGAGAAATCAAAATCTTACAATTGTCAATCAACATGTTGGAGGTTTGACTAAATAAATACAATGATCCAAGTGGCCAGGATTTCAAGTTTTATTTTTTTTTTTTTGCAAGCCCATAATGTGCAGCCATATCTAAGGGATATTACTCTTACTGCCTACAAAAACTGGAGGATGTGTACTTAATGTCCAAATCAAATGCTGATTGTCCTTGTTATCTTTGGGCTACCATAAACTTTCCAATCTGAAGTGATTACGATAAGCAAGCATAGCAAATGGCCATCAGTTGGCAATGTCATTGTTACCCTATTACGATATAGGCCTACTGTGTAATTTATTAGGTGTATAAATACTTAAAGGTTGTTAATCTACCCTCATTAAGCTTTAGATAAGCCTCCAGTTGCACTTTCAATTTAAAAACGTCCAAAGAATTGTGGGACAGTTGATTCTAAATTTATACAAAACTTAATCATCTCACTGTCTGTCTGTCTGATAAAAGTTTGTACACGTTATTTCTCCCACACCCAATCTCAGATCAAGCTGAAATTTTGCACAAATATTTCTTTTACCTGACAAAAGAAGAATCAATTTTTTAAAAATTAACCAATTAGTTCCTTAACTATTGGTAATTATTTTGTTTGATAACTCAAACAAGGGAAATAAATTGTACTTGACTGATAAGGTGGTATACGTTCAATTAGTCACCTTTATACTTTGTAGAGAGAAAAGTTTGAAACTAACAATAGATAAAATTATAAAACCTATTTTTGTAAGCATATCCCTGGCACTGTGGTTAGTGAATTGACTTGAGGAGGTTTAAAAAAAAAAAAAAAAAAATTTGTATGTTTTTCTTGTGATAGCTTAGCCTTAAGTCTCTGATGGGAATAGAAGTAAACCAATATATAGCTTGAATGACTTATGCATATACTTCTTGTTCATAGACAATGACCTTAACTAACAGTATGTTACAAGTGGCAGATATTTTAAATTTTGAGATTTTCAGGGAACCCTTGAGTCCACACAACTCTACTGGGCACCTGACACATACATTGACTTTTGTTCTGGCCACATGACACCTTCGTTAATTGTCAGCCATAGAAACAAATGAGCCTTACATCATAAACCCCAAGGATTGCAAGATCTGAAAGTAAGGGATACCTTTAAGTTAGAAGCCTATTTACTCCATCACAGATACAAGTTTACTAGATCTCCTCAAGATGAATATATTTTAAAACCCAGTACCATATCAATAAATGCAAATATAAAAAAATCAAATTAAAATAAAAATGAAATAAAGTTATTTATTGCTTGAAATTTCAGAAATACAAGATATGTGACATTATATATTCAACTACAATTACAATGTTGTAAAGGTCAGCATATCTTTGAAATAGAGAGGGGATCTGAACAACTGATGACATAAATAGATGACATAACAGCTGTCATTAATAGTCATTTAAACAAAAAAAAACTGAAAAGCAAACAGTTTATAAAAAAAGTTTTTTTTGTTTATCCATGGAAGCATAGAGAAAGAGATTCAATACCAGGGGACACAATCAACACATGAACAATAATGAGAAAACGTCATGAGAACTAAGAGCTCGCATGATGCCAAGTGACCTCCTCTATGAAGCTATAGCAAAAAAGAAGCTTATAACTACATCTTCAACAAAGCAAGGGGCATTGATGTGAAAGGAAGAGGAAAATACTTTTATATTTGTGCTTCAAATAGCTGTAGAAATCTGCATACCAGCAAGAGTTCCTTCAATAATGGCACTAACTTTTTAGCTGAAACAAGCTTAATGGTTCTTTATGACTACCAAGTGTAACCCCAGGAATGCCAGAACTCATTCTTTCAAAAGAAGGAGATGACAACAGATGAATGTCATGACTAACAACCCTTGAGTGTTAGGGTGGTTTATTTTGTCAGTTTCATTTGTTAGAATATATGGGATCACCTAAAAAATACTTGAAAGAATGATTCATACAAAAACAATCCTACAGCACCAGAAGGAAAAAACAAGTGAAAAAGATTGAGACAGGGTTATCATTGTTCCTTAAACATCTCACAGTTATGTGATAAATGAAGATGAAAAAAAGATGACATTTGACTGTCATAACAAACACTTCTAACAAACTTGTATCTTGACAATTGGGATTTAAATATATGACAAGTTATCATGTTAAACTTCTGGAGGAAACGAGATTAGTAAAAAGGATTAGATCTCTAAGCTGACCTATATACAAACACTATTTCAGCTGGATTTAAAGATAACAGTCCATTGTACTGACCATAAGACACCCTCAGTAACTCTGGTATAAGAAACAATTCTACTGTTTCCACCCCATGGAAACTGCATTGATTGCTTACAACTTATTTAGACATGTAGAGAATGACAGCAGCAAAAGTCAATCTTTATGTCAGTATGTTTTCATAGAGAAAACTACAGGACCATTTGAAAGAAATGTCCCTATAAATTTACCTCATACATGCACACACACCTATCATATTTACATAGTGTATTGAATAATTGAATTGGTGTTGAAACAAAATAAAGAAACCACTCCAGACCACGTCGATTTCACCTGATTTTGTAGTAAAAAAAAAACTACTACCACTTATTCTTTACAGAATATATTGTCCCCACAAGTGAAACTGACTTGATTCAGAACTTTCAAATTCTCAAATGAAAATCTCAGTCTACGCAGGGTCTGAATTCAAACCCGTACATGCCATTTGAAAATTCAAAATGTATTTCAAGTAACCAGATTTCAAAGTATCTTGTGCACCATTTGTGATTATAATCCAATGCAATAGAGGAAGTTTTCTGATTTTAGTGCAAACACAGGGAAAACACAATATTAAATTATTTTTTAAAAAATTACATAAAAGATATTAGTAGTATTACATTACTAGTATTATAAATAAAATGTAATCTTGTTACCTTGATTTCAGCCAACAGCATTCTGCATTTATCACGAACATCATCAAATGGACAAACAATAGATAGTCGCAAAAATCCTGGCATCATAGACTGCAAATATGACTTCCTGTCTACTCCATTTAGAAAACCAGGAATGCCTGTAGAGATTGGACTGCCATAGCCATCCAGGTACTGGTCAACTAAGAGGAAGATGTTCTCCATAGCCTGTTTTCTGGAGGTCAAGTCACGGCTAGAAAGCCTGGAGAGATATTGCATTGAGTCAACCACATTCTGAACGACCTCTAGATATGAACTAGTATACATGCCAGGTCTTTCTTCCTCTGCCATCTCTTTTAGTGATTTGAAACAATCCACAGATATGAATTCAAGTGCAATCTAAAAAAAAAAATAAATAAATAAAAAAATAATGTGTAATTGAAATGCATTTTAGGATTTGACTTGAGCTAATATGTGTTTACCTATTTTCAGTAATTGGTATAGGAGTTTATCCAATAATAATGGCAATTTTACTGAGTAGACCAAGGTGTCTATTCTAGAGCAGTGTTTCTCCAGACGACCGTAAGGGTTCTGCAGAACTATGAAAATTGTATACAATTAAACTAATGTCTTCACTAAAAGCTATTTTTTTCTGATCGGATAATTTGAATAATAATCAACTAGCCACTCACTAATGTTCAATATGTCTATTAGTAAGACTTAATAGAACTTTATTTATAATGTAGACAAAATCAACTTGTGATAAATGAAGTGTACTAGACTTAAGTAACAATATTTCTTAAACTCACTACAATAACAAAACCTTTCAATCTCACGCTCCGGAGTCATCTGTCCTAACTAAGACCAAGTGATGACAATGCCTATGTTGCATCATTCACAAACAATCGCTAACTTTTCCCACTGTCACCATAGAAACACACACACTCCAAAACACAAGGATATGGTTACAAAATAAACTTCCTAATTTATATCTTTCATTATGGGTCAAAAGTTGTTGACTGCTTTCCCGCCTTATCTTGTAGAACGTGGATTCACAGACGTTATTAAACTCTTCACAAATAAAAGAAACCAACTCGAAATTTGTGCTTGTGGCAATTTTGACTGATACTCACAAACATTTAGCTGGACATAAATACACATAATGTCATCAAAGACATACATTTTAAAATATTATTTTATAGTAAGGTATAATTTAAAATTAGAATTAGATTATTTTAGATCCTAGTCTACAGTCCACAGCAAGAGATACAAATGATTTTCTACTTGACTTAGATTCTAGATATAATCCAACTGTACAATCTATGAATGAATTTAGTTCTAGATATACTAAGACAATGGATATGCCTAGAATATGTGTACTTGTTAAGTATAATATCATGTTAATATGAATCTAGCTAGATGTACTCTTTAAGACTTAGTGTCATCACCTACAGTAAAGCAGTTACATTTCATGATTTACAAATTAAGACAACTAAAAGTCACTAAGACTAGAGTCTAGATAGAAATATGTCTATACTATATCTAGATTTCTAGATCTATCGATAAGTATATAGAGTACTAGATTTCTATTGACAGATCAATAATATAGTAATTATTATAGTATAGACTATTACTAGAGATCAACTAGGACTATACATATAATTCAAATAATATATTATATATCAATATATGACTATATTAAATATATAATATTAGTATAGACTTAGTCTTAGTCAGTTTAGAGCCTAGTTATTATTTATTATTGATAAATAGATTTAATATTTAATTTATTATATACGGGTACACTTACTAGATTTAGATACTTGTAATAGAGAAAGTAAATGTAGAAATAAACTTTTGTCCTGAATGCTGGTTATCTATTCTATATTCTATGCGTTTCCCGTTAGTAAAAGGTGAGTTACACATTCATAACACATCTCCACTTTCAGCAACAAAAGAGAGGTGAGGCAATTTGCGTAGCACTTGATGCCGGCTTTCTGTAATCAGCTGATAGAAATTGGAAAAGGTCATAGGAATATTTTTAGTACTAAAGGACCAATCAGCTGATAGATCTAGTTCACAGTTGACACATGAAGCAAAGAATAATGATTTTATATAACACGATTAATTAAAGAATATATTATCGAACTATCTGAATCACATGTTCATTGAAGCTGAATATGAAACAATTCAATTGTTAAGTACTAATCGCTGTTTACAAAATAAGCATAGAACATTTTTCTTATCCGGCAACCTTTTTCTTATTTTTTTTTATAACGCGCAAGCGCAGTAAACTCTGGCCATGACCTATATTTCATTTTGTACACACCCCCCATTTCAGCCAATTATATTAATTTAAAATAGTGGTTGTGGTAAGCATCGAATAGTGATCCAGTGTCTGGCTTTCTCTAGAAATAGAAATCTAAAATCTAGATTCATATTCTAGATTAATTTCTATTCTACCACTGCATCTAAATCTAGAGTATTTTAGTAGAGTATTTTGTTAATAATAGAGCACATTCACATCTCACTAAACTTTCTTTAAATCTAGAATAATTGGCCTATGCCTATACATGTATCTTATCTTATACTTATTATAGACCTATAGGCCTAGATCTATTGTGATGTTGCTAGTTCAGGCTGTCTTGAAGTCAACCAATTACTCTGCAATCGTTTGGGTGTAATTGTCCGGGTGTATTACGTGCAGTTGAACTACAACACAAACAAGAACTGGCACATCTATTTTAACTAGTGAAGAGATGTAGTCGACTCTGATGAACTATTCAACATGTATTTATTATGATAAAAGGGCCACAGTAGAAGTCTCTGTCACTAAACACGTCGTTACCCTGGAATGTTCTATCGCTAACTGATTTTCCGGTCTCTAACCCAACATATCCCAAACGTCACTAGTCCCGTTCAATATGCGTCTACTATGGTGCGTCGCTAAATAACTAAAATAACTAACCTATATAAATAAGGTGTCTAACAGATTCCTCCCCCCCTTGAAAAAAAAATATGTCAATATTTTTCCACTACTGTCAAGTCTTACAAGGGCATTTTCAATTTAAGGGGAAGACCACAAACATAAAATCTTGATCTCTTCATCTTGACATCTTCATCTTGACAGTTCCTCATATTCATGTCAATGTTCATAACAGTTCATAACATTCCAGAATCATCTTCATTGGTACATAGTTCATCATGGAGGAAAATGTGGCATCTTATGGGCACGTCCTATACATCTCAAATGTTCTTCACTGGCAGTAATCTGATAAAATACAATATTTCAAAAAAACAATTATAAACTTTATTTACACATTCAATAAATTTTTTCTTACCACCCTTTTATACGCTTTTGTCCATTTTTCTTTTATACTCACCCTTTTCCATAGAACTAACTTTCGTCAATGATATATGAAATGATTCACACAAAAAAAAATATCCATACTTACTTTTAAATGCTTAACATCAACTTTACTTATCTCCCTTTTCATAACATATAAATGGTGTCAATATATTAATATATATTACATAATCAATATAATCATAGTTTATTTACAAAACTGTTTCACTTCAATGTCATTCTAGACAATAAATCAGCTACAATATTCACAGCTCCACTAATAGCTTTCACTTCAAATTTATACTCCTGTAGTGCTAAGAACCATCTATAAACACGACTGTTTTTCATGCTCTTTTGTTGTATATACTGAATAGGTTTATGATCAGTTAATAATATGAATTTCCTTCCTATTAAATAGCTCTCTAGCTTAGTAATTACCCATATTACAGCTAAGGCTTCTCTTTCAATGACACTATATTTTTTCTCTGCCTCTGACAATTTTCTACTTACATATAATATAGGATGTAAGTTATCATAGTTCTGCATTAAACAACCACCAATAGCATTACCAGATGCATCAGTTGTGACATAAAATATTTTGTCTTTATCAGGTAGTCTTAATATTAGTTCATGACTAAAAACATCTTTAATTCTGTCAATAGCTTTCACACATTCCTCATTACAGACTACTTTTTGAGGTTTTCCTTTTTTAAGTAAGTCATTTAATGGATTCACTATTTCTGCTAAGTTCTTTATAAACTTTCTGTAATAATTTACTATTCCCAATATGCTTTTAATTTGTCTTTTTGTTGTAGGTATTTCAATATTAAGTACTTTCTTTATGTTATCTTCAATAGGGCTAATCATGTTGTTATTTACTTTATGTCCTAAGAAAATTATTTCCTCCAATCCTATTTCTACTTTTTCTGCTTGAATTGTAAGTCCACTTTCTTTTATTATTTTGAATACTTCTTTTACATCTACCAAATGTTCCTCCCAACTATTATTAAAAATACATATGTCATCCAAATAGCAAATAACATTTTCTTTGTTTCCAATTATCATGTTCATCATTCTATTAAATGTGGCAGGTGCATTTACTAATCCAAAACTCATATAATTCCATTGAAAAATACCATATGGTGTCACAAATGCTGTGTAAGGTTTAGCATTTTCTGTTAAAGGTATTTGCCAATAACCTTTAGTTAAATCTAATTTAGTAAAAAATTTTGCTCCATTTAATTTATGTAAAATATCCTCTATATTTGGCATTGGATATGGGTCAAATTCTGTGATGTTGTTAAGTTTCCTATAATCAATACATAACCTTATATCTCCATTCTTCTTTTTGGCTATCACAATTGGTGAAGCATAAGGAGATGTTGATGGCTCAATTATACCTGATTCTAGTAAATTGTCTATTTCTTTCTTTACTTTGTCTTGTAAATGTAGCGGTATTCTATATGGCTTAAGCTTGATAGGTTTTGAGTCTGTTACTTTAATGTCATGTTTAATAATATTAGTTTTTCCTGGTATGCTGGAAAAAATTTCTTTGTATTCATGTATTATTTTAGTTATATCTTTTGACTTTTCCTTAGTTAAATTATTAAGATTAATCTTTTGCCAAGTTTGATTCTCTTTTGTTTCTATTACAGGTATTTCCTTAATATCATTTTCATTGTGATTTTCATTTGTTATTATCATCAAACATTCTTCTCTTTCTGAAAATGTATTTTCTATTTCCTCCTGAATGTTTTGTATCAACTCATCTTCTCTATCATGATACAGTTTCAAATTATTTATGTGATATGTTTTAACTTTCCCATTTATTTCAATTTGATAATTCACATCACTAATTTGCTTTATCACCTTAAATGGACCTTTCCATTGTTTACCAATTTTATTTTTCAGGTCATTTATCAATATTAATACATTGTTTCCTACTTCTAGTGTTTTCAATTGTCTTTTCTTATTTAGATTCTCATGAGCACTTTGTTTGTACTTCTTATTGTTGTTATATGCTTGAGTCCATATTTCTTTCAATTCTGTTGTGATTGTTGTTTCACTGTCATTATTTAATTTATTCTCATTGCTTATTAGATTTTCTTTAAAAACATCTAATTCATCTCTGGGTTTTCTTCCATGTATTATTTCATATGGTGAAAATTGTGTTGCTTCATGGATGTTGTTTCTATGAGCAAATAGTACATAGTTAATGTAATGATCCCACTTGTTCTGATTATTCTGAATTATCTTTGTTAGTGATCTTTTTAATGATCCACCATATCGTTCACATAAACCGTTACTCTCCGGGTGGTAAACCGAAGAGTATATGTGTTGTATATTGTATTGTTTAGTCCATTTCTTAAATTGTTCTGACTTAAACTGAGATCCCTGATCACTCAATATAATTTTAGGTATACCATGTCTTGTAATTACTTTTTGAGTTATGGCATTAATGATATTCTCTGCACTTGTATTTGATAATGGGATTGCCTCTGGGTATCTACTAAACATGTCTATTACTGTTAGAATGTATTTGTTATTATTTTCAGTTTGAATTAAAGGACCTATTAAATCAATAGATACTTTCTGAAATGGTGCTGTAGGTTCATCCATTTCTTGAATAGGTGCTTTATTCACTAGACTTTTGTTAGATCTCTTTTGACATATGTCACATGAGTTTATGTATTTGTTGATTGTTGCTTTCATTTTGGGCCAAAATACTTGTTTTGACAAATTCCTATAACATTTCTTTACTCCCCTATGTGCTGCTAAATTATTATCATGTGTCATGATTAAAACATCTTTCCAATATTTCTGTGGTAAGACAAGTTGTTTTATTTTCTTGTTATCATTACTTGTTTGTCTAAACAATATTTTATTCTCTATACAAAATTTCTCCATTGGATTATTATTGTTTTTATCTGATATTCTTGAATAAATTTTCCCAATAATATTGTCATTCATTTGTTCTAATGCAAATGTGGGTGTTGTTTCTTTTTCACTTTGAGATATTTGTGTTTCAAGACTATTTTGTGTTTCATTTTCTATCTCTTTTTCCTTAACATCTGTATTTTCTATTTGTATTACATTACTGGTTTGTTTTTCTTTATCATTACTAATTACATTTATTGTATTTTCCTGTTTCTCATCTTTTTTATCCATTGATCTTGTTATTATCATACTTGTTATATTTTGTGTTTCTATGTTTTCATGATTTTGTCTTATGTTTTTGTATTTGTTTTGCCAGTCTTCTAATTCTTTTCTTGAACATTCTTTAACTCCTTTTATGTTTCCTACTAACATATCATATCTCATTTCTGGTATTGCAATGCCATCACAATAACCAGTGAAAAATGGGGTTTCAATGTATACCCTTATAGCTTTAAATTCCCTTACGGTGCCATCTGCTAATTCTACTTTCCTAGTAAACCCTTTATACCAATGAGGTTTGACAAATTTAGTTTTTACTGCCAAAGTGTTACAACCTGAATCCCTGATTAATTCCACCGGAATTCTATCTACAAACCCTGGGTACACTGCAAAATTGTTCCTATTTCCTTCCATGAAATATATCCTATCTGTACCTTTGTTTTTGTATTCCCTACTGTAACTTCTATTTCTATAATTTCCCCTGTCATTCCTATCTCTACTCCTATATCTACTGTTATTTTGTTCATTGTGTCTATTTCTACTTCCAGACCTACTATTCCCTCTTCTACAGTTAGCTGCTATATGACCTTTTCCTTGACATTTAAAACAAGTTATTTCACTATATTTTCTATTTCCACTATTTGATCTGTTTCTATTTCTACTTCTATCAACATTTTCTTTGGTGTATCCTATTAAATCTACTTTGCTCTTATCCCTATCAGAAAATGGTTTATTTGGATAGGCATTTTTGTATACTCTCATTATTTCTGTTATTTCATCTATAGTTTTTGGGTTTCTTTCTTTAATAAAAGATTGTAACTGAGGATCACATTTATTTACAAAGTTGTCCACTAGAATAAAATTTTTTAATCCCTCATAAGAGTTATTCACTTTTTCTAATTTTACCCACTTATTGAAGAAATCCTTTTCCATATTAATGGTAGTTTGGGGTTCTATTTCTAATGATGGTATATTGTCAAAATATTTCTTTCTAAAAGTTGTAGCATTATGACCATAGGCATTCAATAATTCTCTTTTTAAAACTTGATAACTATCATCAATATGATGGTCATGATTTTGGCATATTGTTAGAGCTTGACCATGAACAAAGTCTATCAGTATTTCAGACCATTCTTCTTCAGGCATATTAAATGTAGACATTTTTGCCTCATATCTTTTCAGGAAATCACCAATGTCATCCTTCTGTTCATCAAAACTTTGTATTTTTCTCTTTAGCCATGTCTGTGAATTAGGGTTGTCTCTTTGAGTGGTATAATTATTTGAGTTATTTGTGTTATTTCCTTGTTCAGTTTGGGCTCTGGCTTGTGCTGCATCCAATCTCATCTTCTCCATTTTAGCTTCATGTTCTCTAATTTTTTCTCTCTCCTTGTCTTGCCTATCTTGGTCCTCTTTTTGTTTCTCATATTCTTCCTTTCTGATCCTTTCTTGCCTCTCTATCTCTTGTCTTTGATGTTCTTCTTGTCTTTCTATCTCTTCTTTTTCCCTTCTTATTTTATCTTGACGTTCCATTTCTTCCCTCACAACTTGCTGTACATAAGCGGCTAAGTCTTTTCCTTTTAACTCCATGGCCTTTCCATCCTGCATAGCTGTTTCCTTAACCTCCTTAAGGTCCACATATGATGATGTAGCCATTGTGTTTTATATTTTATATATATTTTTCCTTAGCCTATATTGGTTATGGCTATACTTTAAAAGTTTTTACACACTTTTATACCAGTTTTAAGTGTTATGTCTCTATCTATAGATTTAGTAAATGTGTAAATCTAGTCTGAGTTATTATGGTTATATTCAAATCTGTATATTAGGTCCAGTATTACACACAAATTTAAATCTAGTATATTATAGTATGTATAATAATACTATTTAGATCTATAGTTATCAAGAGCACTATGACTTTTAGATCTAGTATGAATAACTATGATCAATTTTAAAATCTGGTATGACTGAAGTCACAGTGAAGTGTCTTAGAGTAAATTCAAGGACTGTCTAGAGTCTAGATCTAGAGTAGATTATGGTTCTATTTAACCATACGAAACAAATATGTGTATACAGTGTCAAATATATCTTCAACAAGATATATATATCTAGAATGTACTACCTTCATTCATCTTCAACTTAATAATATTTCAAAGTAGAGTCTAGATAATTAAATTGTACCAAAGAGATGTACAACAATTTGCAGATCTAAATTTAGCCAGACGACAGTGTTTGACTACATAGCCAGTTTCGGCATTATTCTCATGGCAAAATCATATTTGATTTTAACCGCTCAAACTAAAATTATTTTAGTCTGATTCACAGTAAAAGAATCCTACCCGCACTTTCTATCATTAAGTGAAAAAAAAATACAGATCTAATTAAATTAATAAAAATAAATAATTTAAAATAATATAAACAAATGAAATAATTAAATGAGACTATCACTATGGGTTGGGATGTGACAATATGGCACACAATGATAACGTCACGAAGTAACCAGGCAACAACGGATATGACGTTTGCACAAACAAAACAAATTACAACCCTAAACGTATAATATAGCTTTTCATCTAAATTACGTCTTCTACCCCGACGGGTTTTAAGGCGCACCACCTGATTTTACTCAGGCTAACGTACCAAATTTAGACAAAATCTATTTCTAAGGGCAATCTAAACATATACTAATAAGAAAAATGGCACTTAGCTTTTGATAAGAAAGATCCCTTTGTTCGGACTCCCGAATATGTTAGATCACAACAAATTCCACTGCCTCTCTTCCAGTTCTGACTCTGTTCTCCGGTGCTACCAGTATCCCACGTAATGCCACAGATGTACTGATATGCCACAGCAAAATGTTCCAGTTTCTTCGACGACTGTTGATGACCGTATGTGTAGTTCCGACGACCTTGTGTACACAGTTACTGACGAATAGGTTAACGGTTCTTCTGGCGATGACTTGACTTGTGTAGACGACTACTGACAAATAACAGTCTCTTGACGACAACTTGATCTGGACGACTGACGAATAACGAATTTCTTGACGATGACTTGATCTGGGCTGACGAATAACGGCTTTCTTGACGATGACTTGATCTGGGCTGACGAATAACGGTTCTCTAAAATAGTTCACTGCTTCTGCTGCTACTCTGGTAGTACGACGAAGTTTGCTGTTGTACTCTGCTTCACTAGACCAAACTGTCCAATGTAGACTAGGTGAGACCAAGGTCACCTCCGACGACGTTCCGTTATACGACTAACGGTTTTCAACGAGATTAAGTGGATGTAGCTGTTTCCACAACTGCAATATCAACAAGTCTAGATATGGTCTAGACCGACGAATACTAGATATATCAATGTTCAGTACTGATAAAGATTACTTCACTAACCTTCCAAAGGTTAAACACAGTGACCGTTATAAACGTGGCAAGCAACCGGTTCAATGAGCAAACTGCTCCACAAGAATCTCTCCAAGGGTAAGACGACAGAGCGATTTCGATTTAGTTAGCTACCAAACTTGTAGTACTCACAATACTTCTGACAGCGGGTAAACTGTCCTTCTCGAAACTGACGAGGTAAAACTTGATACTCAATGTGGCTCCTATGACGAAGAAAAAATATGTCCAACAGGTTCACTAACGATCTCTCACCCGTTATGAATGAACGGTTTCTCTGGCTGTAGGTCGATTCAGCATATGAAGATCAGGCGTTGCGATGATTACGGTCCTGACGAAGGTCACCCTGAGTTAACGGCTCGTTGAACGTGCGATCAAACAGGCGATGACTGTATGTAGATCTAGAACAAAGTCACTCTGCGATACTGCTGTGTTCAGCCGTACTCCGATGAAATCTTATATCTTCGAGTGCACGACCCTCACCTGAGTAAACGTTCTGCTTCGAAGTCCGGTTCGATGTTCAGCTTCATCAGGGGTCCGGCTTCGAGGTTCGGTTCGATGTTCGGCTTCAACAGGGGTCCGGCTTCGAGGTTCGGGGTCGCCACTGTGATGTTGCTAGTTCAGGCTGTCTTGAAGTCAACCAATTACTCTGCAATCGTTTGGGTGTAATTGTCCGGGTGTATTACGTGCAGTTGAACTACAACACAAACAAGAACTGGCACATCTATTTTAACTAGTGAAGAGATGTAGTCGACTCTGATGAACTATTCAACATGTATTTATTATGATAAAAGGGCCACAGTAGAAGTCTCTGTCACTAAACACGTCGTTACCCTGGAATGTTCTATCGCTAACTGATTTTCCGGTCTCTAACCCAACATATCCCAAACGTCACTAGTCCCGTTCAATATGCGTCTACTATGGTGCGTCGCTAAATAACTAAAATAACTAACCTATATAAATAAGGTGTCTAACACTATACAGGGCCGGTCTTAGGCCACTGCAACCTATGCGGCCGCAGTGGGCCCCGCACTTTCATGGGCCCCGCGCGATGCGAATTCTATGTGTAATTTATTAAATTAAACCATTTAACTTATTATTAAAAGGTTCCAGGAATTCTCCTAAAATTAAAAAATATAAGAAAAAGTCATGAAAATGTCCTGAGATTATTAAAATCTTATAAATCTCCTTAAAACAGACAAAATTGTCATTTCGGGGTGTCATTCAATATAGAAAACGCAAATCCTACTCGCTAGTCGATTTTAAATCTAAAATGCAAATCTGAATGTTTATCTTCTTTTTGTTGGAAAACTATCTACTGTAGATGGCTCGTAAAGTTAATTTGACAGGGATTTTGTACTTAGTAAAGAATGAATAAAATGCAAAGACGAATTTATTTTTTAATACAAAATCTTATTTTCCCCTTATTATCCTTATGACAACCACTGGCGGATCCAGGGGGGGGGGCGGTAGGGGCGATCGCCCCCCCCCCCTCGGCCGACCCCCCCCCCCCCCCCACAAAGGGGGGGGCGGACGAATTTTATATTAGAATTCACACAGTTTGTATACGAATTTATTACTTATACTAATAATATATACTAATTATTTATATTTTTAACATATTTTTAGATTATGTCGCCCCCCCCCTCTAGTATGTTGGCCGATTTGGTGGGGTTGGGAGGGGGCGATGACATCAATCCGCCCCCCCCCTAACAATAAACTTTTGAGTGGGGGGGGCGGTCCAATTTATTTGTAGAAATCACAGCTTGCTAAAAGAATCAATTAAATATCTATATGATTAAAACTTGTTATTGATATTTTAACCGATCTTTATATTATGTCGTTCCTCTGTTGACCGATTGGGGGGGGGGGGGCGAATACCTCTACTGCCCTTCCCACCTAAACCCTTTGAGTGGGGGGAGCGGTCGTACTTTTATGGACAAATCATAGTTTGTGAACAAAATTAGTTGAATTAATATATAAATTATATATTATGTCTCTCTCCTTCTGGTATTTTGGCCGATTCGGTGGGGTAGGGGGTATGCGATTACTTGTACTGCCCTCCCCACTCTAGCCCTCTTAGTGGGGGGGGGGCGGTCCTATTTTTATGGAGAAGTCAAAGTTTGTGAACACAATTAGTTGAATATCTATATAATATAAACTACGTATTGATATGTGAATCCATTGAATATTATATTGCACCACACTCTAATCTCAAATTTTATGAATATTAAATATAAAATGAAAAAGGATTGTACCAGGTGGGAGGGGCGATACATGCAATCGCCTTCCGCCCATCGGACAAACCAATACTTTTTCTTTTTGTATTATAGTTAAGAAATTACAAAATCTAAAAAAATATGTCACTGATATAGTTTATATATGCTATAAATTAAATTCTTATATCTAGTCGCCCACCCCTAATCTTTAAGGCCAAATGCAATCATTAGCAGAAATTATAAAAAGGAGCGAGGATTAATCGTTTTCACTCTATCGCCCCTCCCAGACAGAGTTTATGTAATTTCACATGAATTTATCATAATTATTTTAAGAAAGACTTTGCTTTGGAAAAGTTAGAATTGAAACGAAATTTTTCAGTACAAGAGTCACGATTGAGATGAGTTCTAAACCAAAATAATTATTTCCTAGTCGCCTATTTCAAATTTTACTCAGATATCTTCTAGTTACATACATTTGGGACTATAACTCACAATTTACGCTTGAAATTTATTGAATATTATTTATCGAATATCTTATCTTTTCAAGGAACAAATCGTTTTATTTGCAATGTATTAAGGGCCTATAAATTCATATTAGAATAGTTTACAACACTATTCAAAAGGTCCTTTTTTAATAGGGAGCTTTAGGTCAGGAGAATGCGTTTGATCAGTGAAGAATGCAAGAAAACACTCATGTGGTCGGGGCTTCGCCCCGAACTCCACTGATAAGTAATGAGCTGTAGATGTCAGGAGAATGCGTTTCTGCAGTGAATAATGCAGAAAACGCTTTTGGCGTCGGGGCTTCGACCCGAACTCCATTGATTGATAATGAGCTGTAGATGTCAGGAGAATACTTTTCTTCAGTGAAGAATGCAAGAAAACACTTTTGGCGCCGGGGCTTCGCCACGAACTACACTGATGAATAATGAGCTGTAGATGTCAGGAGAATGGGTTTCTGCAGTGAAGATTGCAAGAAAACGCTTTTGGAGTCGGGGCTTCGCCCCGAACTCCATTGATTAATAATGTGCTGTAGATGTCAGGAGAATACTTTTCTTCAGTGAAGAATGCAAGAAAACAATTTTGGCGGCGGGGCTTCGCCCCGAACCTCATTGGAGAAGCATACAGCGTTCCCCCAGACCTCCAAGCTTGCAAGAGAAAGGCCTCAACATGACTGGGTTTTTTTTTTCGCCGAAGGTTGAGAAACACTGCTTTTTTTAAAATTCTTATATATATATATATATGCTGTACGTACGTTTATGCATAGGGTTAGGTTTACTGGGCGCTAGGGTTAGGGTTTGAAAAAAAATCGCCCCCCCCCCACTCCAAAGTTCTAGATCCGCTAGTGATGACAACCCCAAATTAGGTCCCGGGCAATCCGTTTCGCATAGGGCCCCACAACCTGTAGGACCGGCCCTGGATCTATATAATATAGACGTTACTGCTAAAAAAAAAATAAGTACTACCTACGCATTTGTGCGTCAATCTACTTATGCATGTTAATCAATGACGTAAACCTTGCTAAGTCTTGGTTTTACTGGCAGATTCAGGCAACCCATTCTATGGCACTAGGTAGGCTAAGAAGGAGCACTTGTACGAATTTGTTCTAGCGTATGGAAAATGGTGGAATTAGAAATGTGCCTCTATCTTTGTGTCTTTCTGAGCATTTCATTAGGTTTTGTTTTTCTATTG
Organism: Biomphalaria glabrata; assembly: GCF_947242115.1. Taxonomy (NCBI): domain Eukaryota; kingdom Metazoa; phylum Mollusca; class Gastropoda; family Planorbidae; genus Biomphalaria; species Biomphalaria glabrata. The sequence goes on from NC_074716.1 coordinate 26,644,190, forward strand.
AGAAATTATGGTTCAATGTTTTATGTATTATAGCTACTTTCACTTTCCTTTTTATTCTTCTGTCCTGAAGTGTCTAAAGGTTTAGTGATTTTACTCATGCTGTTACTCACTAATCAAATTGTATTATTCGTTTGAAATATTTTGTATTTGTTATATCATCATATGATTCCTAAACAGAGGATGCATATTCTAATATTTGCCTAAAGTGCAATAGCATTTCAGTTTTATGTTTTTGTTTGAGTTGTAAAAATTTCTTCTATGAAAGGTGCCTTCTCTCCATAAAAAAACCTTTATGTTCTGCTGAAGACAAACGTTGAAAGTGTAGAAAGACAACTTAGTATTCGACTGTTGCCCTGGGTCGGACACATATCCCGTATCGTATGGAATTACGACTGCATGCCTAAGGCAATATTTTTGGGCGATCTTAAAGTATGACGACGTAACAGAGGTGCCCTCAGGAAGCACCATCAACCAGGCGCCAGTTTTTGACCTCGACATCATCTGCTCCAGCTATAAAACGGCTGTACTGACTATCAAACAGTTGTTGACTTTGACATCATCTGCCACAGCACAACAAGGCTGTGATGACTTCCAAACAGTTGTTGACCTTGGCATCATGCGCCACAGCACAACTAGGCTGTAATGACTATCGAACAGTGGTTGACATTGACATTATCTGCCACAGAACAACAAGGCTGTGATGACTGCCAAACAGTTGTTGACCTTGGCATCATGTGCCACAGCACAACTAGGCTGTACTGACTATCGAACAGTGGTTGACATTGACATTATCTGCCACAGAACAACAAGGCTGTGATGACTGCCAAACAGTTGTTGACATTGACATCATCTGCCACAGCACAACAAAGCTGTGATTACTACCAAACAGTTGTTGACCTTGGCATCATACTCCACAGCACAACAAGACTGTGATGACATCAAACAGTTGTTGACCTTGACATCATGTGCTCCAGCACAACAAGGCTGCAATGACTACCAGTTGTTGTTCCGGACACCATCTAGCCCATTGACAACCCAGAACCTTTTTCTTAAAACATAAAGTTAACAGTGTAGCCAGCGACACTAAGGATGTGCCTAGGAGACTCTGACGCTTCCTGTCAATGAGTTCGAAAGTTAAAAGTGGGACTAAGGGCGACAATCATCAGGGGGAGGGAACAATTAAACACATTGAAATGTACTCTAAGAGGGAAAAAATAGCAAAACATATAAATGATGGTATTTGCAAATAGCAAACTAAAATAAAAGTTGTTGACTTCACCGAGTTTCTAGAGATGCACTCATACGCATAGCCTACATAGCACGGCGAAAGACTAGCAGGGGAGAACAACACACTTTGGCAATCGCTTGGCATAGTTCTGTGTGTGTTGATACGAATCGTCCCCCTTATTTTCTACTGTGTGTTTCTTGTTCAAATAACATCGGTCTCTCTCTCTGTCTTGTACACTCAATCCATTTTTATTTTCAAAACGATGGGGTGAACATTATGATAGCAAAGGGAAACAACAGATTTTTATTTTCTCCCATAGAATTCAGAAGTTGTTAACGATGGGCGTGAGGAACTAAACCTCCAACATATCTCTTCCATGGGGAGACCCGTATTCTCACTGGCTTTCTTCCTTATTTTCAAACCTCCTCAGCAGAGGCGTAGCGAGCACGTCAATTTATCGACCGCCCCTTCCTTTTTTTTTTTTCAGAAACATCACATAGTAATATAGATTTAAATATAGACTTAATAAATAATAAGAATATAATAAAAATAACAATATAATTTATTACCTAATCTACAATATACATGCATTACAAACTTCGCTTCTACAAAATACTATACTGGTTTTCGTGCTCAAAATGAACATTGATTCTCTCTACTGTTTGCAGATTCACGTTAAACTGTATGTTTAAATGAGCCCACCCAATTCTAATTGGTACCTGACTTAAGTTGGGGAAACTAAAGGCGGTTGGTCGTTGTGCTGGCCACATGACACCCTGCTAGTTAACCGTTGGCCAAAGAAAAAGATTATCTTAACATCCTCTACCCTATAGATGACAAGGTCTGAACGTGTATCTCAAACTCCTTGAGGGATCTCTAAATGGTGTCTTACAACCGCTTGCTTTTCTGCACACAGCTCCCCATAAAAAGTCGTTAGGGAGACTATTTTCAGGCATAAGGACTGCATATCCTGCCCAACGTATATGGTCAAACCAATTCACCAGCTGAAATTTTCTTAGTTTAGGTGTGAGGAGTTTAGCTTTTTGATGTGGCCATGTAGACTTTCAGTTTTGTAGTTATGATAATTCCTCCAAATAAAATAGTCACAAAACCAGACATTCTCATAGATGGCCCAAAACTAATCAAACTAAGTACCATAAAGAGTAAAGGCCAATCTCGATGATCAGGTAGGTTTGAATGTTGCACTCGCCAGTGCCGCTTTTGGCAGACTTCAAGAACAAGTTATGGTGACGGAGAAGTCAAGAGAGGACTCAGCATTAAGATAACTGGCCTGGTGTCAGATTGCATACCTTGCGTTCAACAAGAATTGGGAACAAAATAAAGTATCGTTTGTTATTAGTGTAAAATTAATGTTAAAATTTTGAGTTACTGTAATCCAATGATTGTAAAATTTGTTTAATATCTGAAAACACGGCCAATAACTCTTTATCACATTCAACATCAAAATTGATGATTCTTCCACTAAAAGCGCAGGCACTGAAGCAAGGGACTTGACGTGTTCAGTAAGACGTCTTGTAGCGTGCCTAGATATTTACTTTGCGTCTGTTGAAGCAAGGGACTTGACGTGTTCAGTAAGACGTCTTGTAGCGTGCCTAGATATTTACTTTGCGTCTGTTGAAGCAAGGGACTTGACGTGTTCAGTAAGACGTCTTGTAGCGTGCCTAGATATTTACTTTGCGTCTGTTGAAACAAGGGACTTGACGTGTTCAGTAAGACGTCTTGTAGCGTGCCTAGATATTTACTTTGCGTCTGTTGAAGCAAGGGACTTGACGTGTTCAGTAAGACGTCTTGTAGCGTGCCTAGATATTTACTTTGCGTCTGTTGAAACAAGGGACTTGACGTGTTCAGTAAGACGTCTTGTAGCGTGCCTAGATATTTACTTTGCGTCTGTTGAAGCAAGGTACTTGACGTGTTCAGTAAGACGTCTTGTAGCGTGCCTAGATATTTACTTTGCGTCTGTTGAAGCAAGGTACTTGACGTGTTCAGTAAGACGTCTTGTAGCGTGCCTAGATATTTACTTTGCGTCTGTTGAAGCAAGGTACTTGACGTGTTCAGTAAGACGTCTTGTAGCGTGCCTAGATATTTACTTTGCGTCTGTTGAAGCAAGGGACTTCACTCGGAAGAAAAGTTGGCAGTTCTAACGCTAGTAAGGACAAGCTAGAATCTTTGTTTTCTTGAAATGTGCTTTATAAATCGATTGTGTAGAAGACGCTTGCCGCTAAACCATGTAGGAGACAAAACGACTTGTCCTCATTTAATAATACATTTTTACAATCATTGGATATTTATTTTTAACTAAATTACCAGAAAATCGTATTTGTCTACAAAATGTTTTGGTCGCCCCTATGAGTGTGGCGCCCGGGGGGATGATGCATCCCCCTTGCACACCCTCCACCATGCCTCTGTTGCTTAGTGCCTCGTTTGGTGCATTAATTGGCGAGGTCAGTCTCTGAATATAATCAAAAGACCTGACTGAGGAGTCTTGTTCAAAAAAATATTTTTCTAAAATTATAAATAATTACAAAAACAACAACAACAAATTCTCTAATATTAATAACACAAAAAATGACACATAAAATGAATTATAAAATGACTTCTATTTGTATAATATAGATCTACATAGGTGTAAGGATTATAAAGAGAAATAGATGCTGAAACCATTGTCGTTATGACGTAATTAAAGCATTAACACAAGTCAGACCCAAGCAAACAAGATATCGAACATCCAGGAATACACACACACATCCTTAGCAAACATCCAGGAATACATGCACACATCCTTTGCAAACATGCACATATCCTTAGCTAACATCCAGGAATACATGCACACATCCTTAGCAAACATCCAGGAATTCACACACACACATCCTTAGCAAACATCCAGGAATACATGCACACACATCCTTAGAAAACATACAGGAATACATGCACACACACATCCTTAGCAAACATCCAGGAATACATGCACACACATCCTTAGCAAACATCCAGGAATACATGTACACACACATATCCTTAGCAAACATCCAGGAATACATGCACACATCCTTAGCACACATCCTTAGCAAACATCCAGGAATACATGCACACACACACATCCTTAGCAAACATCCAGGAATACATGCACACACATCCTTAGCAAACATCCAGGAATACATGTACACACACATATCCTTAGCAAACATCCAGGAATACATGCACACACATCCTTAGCAAACATCCAGGAATACATGTACACACACATATCCTTAGCAAACATCCAGGAATACATGCACACACACATCCTTAGCAAACATCCAGGAATACATGCACACACATCCTTAGCAAACATCCAGGAATACATGCACACATCCTTAGCACACATCCTTAGCAAACATCCAGGAATACATGCACACACACACATCCTTAGCAAACATCCAGGAATACATGCACACACACATCCTTAGCAAACATCCAGGAATACATGCACACACATCCTTAGCAAACATCCAGGAATACATGCACACACACATCCTTAGCAAACATCCAGGAATACATGCACACACATCCTTAGCAAACATCCAGGAATACATGTACACACATACATCCTTAGCAAACATCCAGGAATACATGCACACACATACATCCTTAGCAAACATCCAGGAATACATGCACACACACACATCCTTAGCAAACATCCAGGAATACATGCACACACACACATCCTTAGGAATAATCCAGGAATACATGCAAACACACACACATCCTTAGCAAACATCCAGGAATACATGCACACACACACATCCTTAGCAAACATCCAGGAATACATGCACACACACACATCCTTAGGAATAATCCAGGAATACATGCAAACACACACACATCCTTAGCAAACATCCAGGAATACATGCACACACATCCTTAGCAAACATCCAGGAATACATGCACACACATCCTTAGCAAACATCCAGGAATACATGCACACACATCCTTAGCAAACATCCAGGAATACATGCACACATCTTTATCATGGTGCTATTAGTATCATTTCTCACAAGCAAAAAGGCGAGTCTTGCAAGTTCTTGGATGAAGATTATGAGTGCAATATTTCAGGTGGTTATGGAAACCCAGCAAACAATGATGTTCTAGCGAGCAAATACTGGTATGGACAGTATAGAGGGTCTTCTTATAGTCCGATAGTATTGATGGGCAGGGCACATATCCCGTTACAATTCCATAAGGGGATGAACTATGCCAAAGGACCCATGGAAAGGCTTTAAAGACCAGCTTGCCAACTTGCCTTAACTGACATGGCTGCAGGCAGCTTGGAACAAGACAGCTGGAGATCACAGGCGCATGGTAAACCTTTGAGACCAAAAGAAAATCCACAGTCCGAGGAAAGGCTTAGACAGCAAATAGAAAATATAAATCAACCACCGGCATACAATGCTTATGTCTGCGCTGGATGTGGCAAAATATCTAGGTTGCAGCTGGGGCTGAGTAACCACGTGAAAAACTGCATTCCAAATTCACCTTTGGACTCAAAGACAAACCTTATTATGTGCTCATCAAATCATAAATCTGACACATGAACTCAGTGCTAAAGAAGTATATCAACATGTTACATAAACATTTAATAAACACTAAAGCTTCCATCCTGAAGAAAATTTCACTCTCAAAAGTTAATTCACTTATCTGTTACTTAGCACCATTCTAAAAAGTTCTTTAACATCGTTGTAAAAATAGCAGAAGTTTTGAGCTTTGAGAACAAAATAATTATGGTCAATCAACAAGGCATGTACACAGCTTTTATGGGAGTGCATAGTGGTGCTAGATATATTTTATAGAAGTATCAAGTGATAGTGAGATTGGCAAGATATTTTCTATTTTATATATATTAATATATATATATATATATATATATATATATATATATATATATATATAGGCCTATATATATATATATATATATATATATAAATATATATATATAGGCCTATATATATATATATATATATATATATAGGCCTATATATATATATATATATATATATATATAGGGAGAGATAGATAGATATATATATAAGGATATTATTTTTCTTGAATTTAATGCATATTCTAATAAATGATATCTAACAAAAAAAGTAACTCTTGCTTTAAAAAAAGAAGAGCTATAACTCAAGGCCAACACCACCCTACAGAATCACTATCAGATTACACAAATGATATAGAATGAATGTGATATCATTGAAACTGCGGATGTAATCAGATCTATATACTTTTAAATATAGGTTTGTTTGATTACCTTGTAAAAAGTTAAAAGAATTAAAGAGTATTGCAAATCATATTATTATAAATAATAATAATAATTATTATTATTATCGCAGAGTCCTTCATTTAACAAATAAAGGATAAGTGCAATGTTTGATATGACAATATTAATTATTTAAATAACAAGTATTTTATAATTAATTAAAAACACTTATTTACATAGTCACATATTATCCAATCCAATAGTTAGTTTATTAAGGTTATCACAGATATTTTTAAAAATTTATATTTCTATGCAAAATGGTCCTAATAAGAAATAAAACCTTTCTGATCAATGAAAATTTTTATATAAGAATTTTGAAACAATGGATCACATTTTTGGTAAAAAAAAATGAAATATCACATTTTATAATATAGGAAATATCAGATTTTATAATAAATGAAATATCACATTTTGTAGTAAAGGAAATATCCACATTTTGTAATAAATAAAATGCAACATTTTATTTTATAGTAAATGTAGTATCACATTTTAAAACAAATCACATTAATTCCGTTATCAGTGATATCTATTTGTTTATTCATTTGAAAAACAAATCCAAAATTAAAATCTTATTATTAATTATATAAATAGGACAAAGGAGAGCTTAAAAAATGTTTACATAAGTTTTCTTTTTTTTTAATATTTCATTTGTATGCAATAATAACATTCATTACATAGTTTTATGGAAAATTACAAGTATCTAGTCTACATACTGTACATCAAATAATTCTAACAAAAATAAGCACCAAGAAATGAAGTATTACATAACTAAATATCACAAGTTGCGGAGGAAAAGAATAAATACATTTTAAAATAACATATATCACACTGCTAATTATGTTACTCTGTCAGTATCAAAGTCTCAACATCTGTCAACAAAAAGATGGCCAAGGAGTTGAATCCTTGCTTTGAAAATCTGTTTCTTTTATCCTCTTAAGTCCTTAATGATGTCAAGTACTTTGTGCGCCCTGACCAGCCTTATCACAACATAGTCACCCCCACAGTAGTGTTTCTATAATCAATATGACCAGACAATGATGATAGCTGTAAATAAGTCTGATCATAAAGGTTATGAATTCAAACCTCAATCCAGTCCTTCAGAAGATTGGTTTATGGGGCAATAATCTTCATTTCTAAAGGAATGTCAGACATGTATAAAATTAAATAACTGACAGCAACCCTGACCTACACAAATTCAATTCTCCATTTTCTACTCTCTCTACCTACTTTTCTAAACATAACTATTTAATGCTGTTCAGGAACAAGACAAAATAAAGTTTACCTTGACACTGTTAATAAATACTGGCAGACTGTACATTAAGAGAGTAATTATAATTAAAAATAATTATTTTCTTTCAATGGCTGCTCTGATAGTTTTGTCCAGAATGCTGACCCAGTTAAACTTCTGCTCGGCTGTGTCTGCTGCACAAATCACATTCTGTTTGGGTGTCTCCACACTAAAACCATTTTTCACATCTGAAATTTGACAGCGGAAAAAAAAGTTTTTTTAAAGTAATTATAAGATCAAAGCAGAAATGTAGGTCAACAAAGTTGTTTGATTCAATATAATAAAATCTGTCTTCCAGTCTAACTAATACAAGCTCTTCCCTTTATAATTTTTAACAAATTTTTGTCAATATCCAAACAATTTAATTGTTAAAAAATATTAGGGAATGTGCTTTTATTAACCTGTAGACAAAATTAGAAGCTTTAGGCTAGGGGTGCACTGGATAGTACTTTTTGATATCCGGCCGGAGCCGGATATAACCGGATAGTACAATTAGATATTCGGCCGGAGCCGGAGCCGGATACCTACATGACTCAAACAGCTCGTTTTACTGAAGTTTTTGCAAATCTTCTATATAACATACCTATATTCATATTATTTTGTTATTTACATTCTTACTTTAAACTCTATCACTGATTGATAAATTAAAATGAACAGCATTTTTTTTTACAGATATGCTTATCATAAACTAATCTTTGTAACATGAGATGGTATGTGCGTATGTATTGTAAAGTAGAATGTGGGATAACTCATGCAGAATATATAAACATATATGTAACTAATGTAGATCTTTCAAAGGTAAAGTTCACTCTTGGTTTTATAGCGTAAATCTTTCTTAAGTACAATCTAAGTTGTATAGTGGGTAGATGTTTGTGTTCATGTATTTGACACCATCAACTTGTCATTAGGCTCGTGTTTTAAAGGCCACAAACCGCTTCTGGTTTGTATCTAATACAGATAATGGCTTAGTAAATATCTTAAGTACAGCAAATTTGCGGCCGTATGCTGGCCATTAAATTTTGTACAATGCAAAACATAGCTGCTTCGGTCAAATGACTCATTCAACCAATGGGCAGTTAAACCAAAATATGATTCGGTGGTATTATCAGCTGTCCAAGTGTCAGTTGAGAAAGCGATGCTTTTAGCATCAGATAGCATTTCACGAAGCTTTGAGGAAATATTGTCGTAGATATCTGGAATAACACGTTCTGTAAAATATTTGCGACTAGGCACAGTGTATCTTTTCTCCAGTACTTGTAAAAGTCCAATAAATCCAGGCTTCTCAACTACTTGGTAAGGTTCCATGTCAGTTGCAATAATCTTTGCTATGGCCAAGTGAATGCGTTTAGCATTATCACTATTAATATCCCACAATTTAGCTTTGTCTAAGACCTCTTTAATCCCTGGTTGCTGCTTGTGTGTGAGGCTTGACGAATCACTGGAGCTCGTAGACGTGCTGGCACAGGCAGTGATATTACTTGATGCTGATTTCAATGCAGTCATTTCGTTGAATAAGTCTGGGTGTTTCGAGCGTAGATGACTAATCATAGTGGTGGTTGAGAAGTCTTTAGGTTTGCCTGGTTTACCACGTGACATTACTATTTTACAAGCATTGCAAACTGCTTTAGAGTTGTCCATTGTTTTGACATTAAAGTAACGCCATATAAGTGATGACTTTTTATCAGCCATTATTATTGTTGTCCAATTTACTAAAGGCCCTTACAAGCCACTTTAATACCCGTGGCTTGTGTAACAAAATACTTGTAGGGATGTGTCCTGTAGTTCAGCGCCCTAATTGACATTTCTCTCCAAGTAAACAAACTTAGTGTCATCATCTAGTGACCTCTAGACAGTGTCAATATGTCTTAACAATATCCGGTGCACCCCTACTTTAGGCAGATGTTATTAAACTTTATCATAAAATGTATTTGGTTGAGAAATGCCTATGACTAAGAGCTGGCTATGATTGAGAGCTGGCTATGATTGAGAGCTGGCTATGATTTAGAGCTGGCTATGATTTAGAGATGGCTATGATTTAGAGGTGGCTATGATTTAGAGATGGCTATGATTGAGAGCTGGCTATGATTGAGAGCTGGCTATAATTTAGAGGTGGCTTTGATTGAGAGCTGGCTATAATTTAGAGGTGGCTATGATTGAGAGCTGGGCTATGATTGAGAGCTGGCTATGATTTAGAGATGGCTATGATTTAGAGGTGGCTATGATTTAGAGATGGCTATGACTAAGAGCTGGCTATGATTGAGAGCTGGCTATGATTGAGAGCTGGCTATGATTTAGAGGTGGCTATGATTTAGAGATGGCTATGATTTAGAGGTGGCTATGATTTAGAGATGGCTATGATTGAGAGCTGACTATGATTGAGAGCTGGCTATAATTTAGAGGTGGCTATGATTGAGAGCTGGCTATGATTGAGAGCTGGCTATGATTTAGAGGTGGCTATGATTGAGAGCTGGGCTATGATTGAGAGATGGCTATGATTTAGAGATGGCTATGATTTAGAGGTGGCTATGATTTAGAGATGGCTATGATTTAGAGATGGCTATGATTGAGAGCTGGCTATGACTAAGAGCTGGCTATGATTGAGAGCTGGCTATGATTTAGAGGTGGCTATGATTTAGAGGTGGCTATGATTTAGAGATGGCTATGATTTAGAGATGGCTATGATTGAGAGCTGGCTATGATTGAGAGCTGGCTATAATTTAGAGGTGGCTATGATTGAGAGCTGGCTATGATTGAGAGCTGGCTATGATTTAGAGGTGGCTATGATTTAGAGATGGCTATGATTTAGAGGTGGCTATGATTTAGAGATGGCTATGATTGAGAGCTGGCTATGATTTAGAGGTGGCTAAGACTGAGAGCTGTCTATGATTTAGAGGTGGCTATGATTGGAGTCTACTTATAAGCCTAATTTCCAAGTTCAAATAAATGTCTTTTTTTTTAATTCAAAACAGATGATGGTAGTTGTGCAAGATGGCCACATAATCCCCTTAAAAACAACTGGTAACAGAACCTTATGAATTAAGATCTGTGTCTCAAGATGGAACTAATATAAAGGACAAATATACAATAAAAGGCAGAAGAGAAAAAGTCTAAATAAAAAATATATATATATGGGCATCATTAATCTTAGTAAAGGCTGATGGGAATCTTTGAAAGTCTGTAAGAAAGGTTCTTTGCCTTGCAACGTCTCAGTATGCTTCCATGATTAATCGTTGGTACAGTAATCTCAATTTTTTTTTTTTAAATATGTTAATTTTATATTTTGAGAACATGATTAAGAATTCTATTTTAACAAAATATATTTTAAAAATTACACTAGTGAAACTGATGTCAGCCATTCAATAAAATCCAATTAAGTTCTAATAATTGTAGTCTAATTCTAACTTCATTGATGATTCTTAGCCGAATGTTAGCTTTGGCTTTATGGAATCCTAATGAGCCATGAATAAAATTATGACCAGATTAATTTAGAACTTTTACTTTGACATACTTATTGAAGTGATATAGTATGTTAATATGGATCACTTAAATATCATTGGCTATTATTGAAGGTCACTTAAATATCACAGTGCTGTTTCTTGTGTCAATAAAAAACTATGAAACTCACATTTGGAATCTGGCATGTCTACCACTTTCATGCGTATTAGACTCATACTGGTTTCATACTTGTAGATAAACTCAACAGCTCGGCTGAATGGGAAATGTTTGGATGTTCTTCTTGTAATCAATAAGGCATCATTGAACAGATACAATCCTAACATGGCTATTTCTTGGAAAGATCTAAAACATAAAAAATGTTTAAACATTTTGATTAAATATTTTATCATTCATTGTATATTTGTTTTACATTTCAATATTTTCAAAGAAAATGTTATAAAATGTTGTAAATGTTGAACCATATTTGTCAACCTCAAATTTGTGTATTTTTATAATTGACGGGTGACACGGTTTTCATGAATAAAATTTAGATAAAACGTGTGCTAGTGAATTATCACTAAATTTGACATTTAACAATGCTTTTTGGAAAGCTAACATAATTTACCTAAACTCTGGTACAGAAGACTCTGTGGGTGCTCTCAGCTGAGCGACATCTATATGGTTTATCAGGTATCTGTTTGCTTCAAGTAAAGCCTGGGTATAATTGATAACACATGAATATGGTGTAAGTGTCATTCAAACAATGAGCAAACAGTGCTAAGAGACATTGTTCTTATACATAGTGTACACTTTTTTAAACTTATTTTATATTTAAACATTTAATGACTATCTGAAACAAGTATTGATCACACACAAAAAGAAAAGTTAATATGCTCACAGGGCAATTCAGTATTTTTCTAGTCAGGGACACCAACTGCTTTTCTCTCTCCATCCTGACCTTACACTGTTTGAGGTAAATACAGAGCATTTTTACAATATTTAAAAAATAATAATTAAAGACCCTTAAAGTACTTTCAGAGTATAAAATGAATTGACTTTTAATAAATAAACATTGTATCAATGCTTTAATGTTGAAAACTATTTTTTTTTAAAAAGTAATATTACAAAAGATAGACAATCTTCTGACACCAAAGTTTTTCAGTATATTATATTCTTTATTAATATTAGTGTGATTCATAAATAATTTAAAAGTGACTTTAAAGTGATAACTAGATTTCAGAGTGAACTTGTGAAATAAGCTGAGACACAAGAAATTGAATCAAGAATAAAAAAAAGAGATACAAAGCAAAATGGCTAGAAACTTGACAAAATGGAATATGAAAGCTAATCAAACAAAACACAGTGATTTAGCTTCTCTTTTGATACACTCACCATTTATTCAAAATTATTAGTTGCTGATCATCTCATTCAAAACTATTTTAAAATAGGATGGTCATTAAAAGATGAAAGTATTGGTCTATCATTTTATTGAATAATAGGTTTGACATAATAAGAATAATAATAGAGATAGTTGAACAGTAACATGGATATAAAATACAAAGTTAGTAAATCCCTGACTTTTATATTTGCTACAAGTTAAAGTGTACAATATTGAATACTACAGAAAACAATAAGAACCTCTCGTATTCCTCTGTCTAGTTCAGTGAGCGTGTTGATAGCATTCGCTAGGTCTTGGCGGTCTGGATGAGTTCTGGGCGTGTGCAGTTCAAACCAGGTCAACAGTTTCACATACTCTGAGATTCTATTCACAGGCAGCAGAAGTATTTCTTGCAGCCTAAAATGAAATGAGAAAAACTGAGCTCTGCAAAGTTACTTAAGTTTGCTTTCTGTTAGTTTCAGAAAAAATTAACTTTTAAACTCAAGTAGGTTAAAAATGTGTGTGCACCTACTTTAATTTCACCAAAGGAACTTCTGAACTGGATCATAATTTTGTTAATTTTGAAATTAAAGCTGGTTTGTGTGGTTTTAAAAAAGCATTAGCTATAAAGAAAAGTTTTTATATGTCTTGATTTTTGTCAGTAAGTTAAGAACTTGTTATCTGTGGGGGAAGATAATGTAAAGCTCATCTGTTTCTATGACCAACAGTCTTTACTACACCAGCTTATGTTGGATGGATTCAGGAGCATCCTAAAAATCCCAAAGTTCCTAATCCCAATCTTCACCTGGTTAGGATTTCAAGATCCAGCTCTTTAGCTATTGGCCAACACAGATAATAAAAATAATAATGAGTTATGCTTATTTGTTTTTAATTGCTTATTTCTAGAACATTGAATGCTTAAAGATCATATACAAATAATCAGCTTTTTTTTATATAATGTATAACATTAAGATATATAAATAGGTTCCCATCCTTCATTATTATTTCTAACAACCTGGCCATAGGTACCAATCATATGTAATGTAAAGTTCTCTTTTCAGAGCTTGCATCAATAGGGCAGATGATGCTAAAGACATCTGTTTCTGTGGCACATGGTTAATGAGGGTGTCATGTAATCAGCACAATGACCAACCGCCTTTACTTTTCCCCAACTAATGTCAGGTACCCATTAGAATTAGGTGGACTCAGAGGTGCCCTTAAGATACTAAAATTAAAAATCCCAGTCTTCACCAGGATTCTAACCCCAGATCCCTGGTTCAGAAGCCAAGTGCTTTACTACTCAGCCACGGAGCCCCCCCCCCTCCCCCAAACAATCATATGAGCTCAAAGAAGAAAACAAGACATCAGCAACTCACATCAACATGCGTGTCTCTGGTACCCTCTCATGTCTTTGAAGAAAGGCTCTGAAAGCTGGCGTCTGCTCCTTACATCTTTCTATTGCCCTGAGAATGACCTCATAGTTGTTTGTGAAATTGGTGTAAGCTTTCAGCTTGGTGCAGAACCTGATGAAGACATCTCCAATGCAAGTGTGTTGATAGTCCCAGTCGGCCAGTTTATTCCTCAAGTCTTCCTCCAACTCTCTGAATTCATGAACACAAAAGTATTATTACGACAATATTTAAATTGTTACTAGAGAAATAAGCAAGTAAATCTTTTTTTTTTTTACAAAGCTTATATTGATTCACTCTGTCTGTTTGTGTGTCTGGTAAACAATTTTTTACATGTTATTTCTCTGACACTCAATCTCGGATCAAGCTGAAATTTTGCATAATTATTTCTTTTACCTGACAACACAAGAATCATTTAAAAAAAAAGAAAATAACCAATTATTTTATTAATTCTGTTAATAATTTTTTATGTTTGGTATCTCAAACAAGGGAAAGAAATAGTGCTTGACCAAAATGGTGGTCTAAGGTGAATTAGTCCCCTTTATAGGTTGCCACTTTAAAGTAAGTTTGAAACAAACAATACATAAACTATACAATCTTCTATAGTTATAGGCACCCTCCCAACTAAGTAGTTAAAATGTGGGCTTGAGGAGGCACAAGCCTTGAGTTCAAATTCAGGTTGTTCCTTTTTTTTTTTTGTAAATGCTTTCATTAACCGATTATGGTTAAATTCACCCAGATTACCCTTTCCTCTCCCCCTTACATTTTCCCAACTGGTCCAGATAAGCGAGAGGATCATAGCATATTGAGAAAACTAAAAGCATGAAATAGTGCTAAACATAAACAATTTATAAAAATAATTATAATCACAGATTTATTGTTGTTGGTCTAGATCGATTACAAATTTAATTTCAGAACTGATCCAAACTAATTGATACAATTACACTTTGTATAAGCTTTGTTTTTTGTTTTTTTTTTACAGTATTTCTTATGTTTTTCTTTGTTAATTGCATGTATTTCATTGCTATTCAAGTTTACACTCCTATTTCAAGATTTACAGAGTCAAAGTAAATTTCATCTTTTGATGATGATTTACAATGGTGTAGTATAATCAGCACATTGACTATACACCTGATAATCTTTGCCACAGATGTTGTGGATCTTACAGAGCATTCAGGGATGTCCTGTATACATGTTCCTCCCTAAATCAGATTTTGAACACAGGACATGGTTCGATATTCAAGCTCTTAATAACTTAGGTAATATAGCCCATAATTTATTCCTTTAAAATTTTGAAATAACAGTGTTCATATTTGAAAATACCATTTGAATATATACTAGACTTGATGGGACACTTAACACTAGATATGGTATATATTGTCATTAAATACCAACCTTACTTCCGACAAGAAAGTGAGATTGTACTTGATTGCTTGATTGTACTATTAGCATAGAATAGACTAGAATACTAAACTGAAACCTTCTCCAATTCATTGGACAGATTGAGCAATGACATTGGATGCAAACAATCATTATTAAAACATGTTTTGTTTTCTCAACATAGAAGAAGTGAAGGAGAGATGTTTGTAAAGATACAGACACCTGCAATCCCATAGAAGGACAAAAAAAGGTGGACACACACGTAAACATATGAATAAATAAATAAGAGTAAAATTTTTAAAAGTAAGCTGAAAATGTATTTGATGAA
Source organism: Biomphalaria glabrata (assembly GCF_947242115.1). Lineage (NCBI taxonomy): Eukaryota > Metazoa > Mollusca > Gastropoda > Planorbidae > Biomphalaria > Biomphalaria glabrata. Next base: position 26,659,950 of record NC_074716.1, read on the forward strand.
ATATGTCAGTAAATCAAAGGCTGGAAAACTGAAGCTCTGTACATTCTCAAAGCAACATTTCTGTGTAGTATTTTTTGAGCAAACATAAAACTGCATGCACATAAAACTAGGTGCATATTCTCTGGAGATTATTCCACAGTACTTTTTGATGGAGAGTTTATTTCACTAATTTAGTCCACTGAGCTTTCATCAGCAAAAACACTTTTTTAGCTTTATACCAAGAAATGCAGAAAAAAACAACAACAACAAATGTTGAGAAACTGAATAACAGGTTCCTAAAATATTCCAAAATATATGAACTTGTTGCTGCTAAGATTGTAGTTGCACTTTACAACCAGATAATATGAAAAATATGCAACTGCTGCAAACAACAATGTGAATACAAGACATTTTCATACTTTAGGCAAAAGTCTGCCAGAAAGAGGCTCAACCAAAAAAGGAAAACATGTCCTCCATTTGCTGACCATCTGATAACCCAAGTAAATATTGTATTACCTTTTAGCATCATTGTACAAATAATAATAGAACCAACCTGCTGATTTTGTAGATATTCATTATGTCTGTAAATATAATCTGCACATTCTGACCACTAATTATGGCCCTGGAGAAAACAAAAACAAAAAGTTGAATCTAATAAAATTATCAAATAAAATTATTTCGCAAAAATTATTTTTAGTAATTTATCAAAATCTGATCTCACTAAAGCAAGCACTGCTTTTATATATGCTGAAACTTCTGAGATACTTTCATTCATTTATAAATGTTTCAGCACTTAATATTATTGCAGGTGTCTGAGTTTTACACAGTTATTACTTATATAAAGCTAATAAAAAAAATGTTTTTCATTTCTTTTTTGTATGCCAAATAGATTTGAACAGCTTTTATTCTTTAATATTTGAAATATATACAAGTCAGAAGAGTTTCTCTGTGTTTGTTTCAAAGGTCTGCTAGAAGTCACCTGTTAGAAGCAATGGCTGATTTCAGAGGTTTCACATACACATCATACACTGACTTGAGGGTTCTCATATATTCTGTTTCACTGGTGAGAAGTTCAAAGGCTACAGGTGTTCTTTTTTCAGGATGTCTAGCATATTGTTCAGGTGTCTAGAAATACACATCAAGGAAGAAGTGTTCTGTAAAATGTGTGCAATGTTATGTTACTGTGTTTACATAGTAAGTACAAAAAACAGGAATGGCAAAACTTAGCAAGATAGCTTTATAAAGCATGTGATGGGGCATGGTGGTGGCAGAGTAGTAAAGTACGTGATGTGGCATGGTGACAGAGTAGTAAAGTACATGATGGGGCATGGTGGCAGAGTAGTAAAGTACATGATGGGGCATGGTGGCAGAGTAGTAAAGTACATGATGGGGCATGATGGCAGAGAAGTAAAGTATGTGATGGGGCATGGTGGCAGAGTAGTAAAGTACATGATGGGGCATGGTGACAGAGTAGTAAAGTACATGATGGGGCATGGTGACAGAGTAGTAAAGTATGTGATGGGGCATGATGGCAGAGAAGTAAAGTATGTGATGGGGCATGATGGCAGAGTAGTAAAGTATGTGATGGGGCATGGTGGCAGAGTAGTAAAGTACATGATGGGGCATGGTGGCAGAGAAGTAAAGTACATGATGGAGCATGGTGGCAGAGAAGTAAAGTACATGATGGAGCATGGTGGCAGAGTAGTAAAGTACATGATGGAGCATGGTGGCAGAGTAGTAAAGTACATGATGGGGCATGGTGGCAGAGTAGTAAAGTACATGATGGAGCATGGTGGCAGAGAAGTAAAGTACATGATGGGGCATGGTGGCAGAGTAGTAAAGTACATGATGGGGCATGGTGACAGAGTAGTAAAGTACATGATGGGGCATGGTGACAGAGTAGTAAAGTATGTGATGGGGCATGATGGCAGAGAAGTAAAGTATGTGATGGGGCATGATGGCAGAGTAGTAAAGTATGTGATGGGGCATGGTGGCAGAGTAGTAAAGTACATGATGGGGCATGGTGGCAGAGAAGTAAAGTATGTGATGGGGCATGGTGGCAGAGTAGTAAAGTATGTGATGGGGCATGATGGCAGAGTAGTAAAGTATGTGATGGGGCATGGTGGCAGAGTAGTAAAGTACATGATGGGGCATGGTGGCAGAGAAGTAAAGTACATGATGGAGCATGGTGGCAGAGAAGTAAAGTACATGATGGAGCATGGTGGCAGAGTAGTAAAGTACATGATGGAGCATGGTGGCAGAGTAGTAAAGTACATGATGGGGCATGGTGGCAGAGTAGTAAAGTACATGATGGAGCATGGTGGCAGAGAAGTAAAGTACATGATGGGGCATGGTGGCAGAGTAGTAAAGTACATGATGGGGCATGGTGACAGAGTAGTAAAGTACATGATGGGGCATGGTGACAGAGTAGTAAAGTATGTGATGGGGCATGATGGCAGAGAAGTAAAGTATGTGATGGGGCATGATGGCAGAGTAGTAAAGTATGTGATGGGGCATGGTGGCAGAGTAGTAAAGTACATGATGGGGCATGGTGGCAGAGAAGTAAAGTATGTGATGGGGCATGGTGGCAGAGTAGTAAAGTATGTGATGGGGCATGGTGGCAGAGTAGTAAAGTACATGATGGGGCATGGTGACAGAGAAGTAAAGCATGTGATGGGGCATGGTGGCAGAGTAGTAAAGTATGTGATGGGGCATGGTGACAGAGTAGTAAAGTATGTGATGGGGCATGGTGACAGAGTAGTAAAGTATGTGATGGGGCATGGTGGCAGAGAAGTAAAGTATGTGATGGGGCATGGTGGCAGAGTAGTAAAGTACATGATGGGGCATGGTGACAGAGAAGTAAAGTATGTGATGGGGCATGGTGGCAGAGTAGTAAAGTATGTGATGGGGCATGGTGGCAGAGAAGTAAAGTATGTGATGGGGCATGGTGGCAGAGTAGTAAAGTACATGATGGGGCATGGTGACAGAGTAGTAAAGTATGTGATGGGGCATGGTGGCAGAGAAGTAAAGTATGTGATGGGGCATGGTGGCAGAGTAGTAAAGTATGTGATGGAGCATGGTGGCAGAGTAGTAAAGTATGTGATGGAGCATGGTGGCAGAGAAGTAAAGTATGTGATGGGGCATGGTGGCAGAGAAGTAAAGTATGTGATGGGGCATGGTGGCAGAGTAGTAAAGTATGTGATGGAGCATGGTGGCAGAGAAGTAAAGTATGTGATGGGGCATGGTGGCAGAGTAGTAAAGTATGTGATGGGGCATGATGGCAGAGTAGTAAAGTATGTGATGGGGCATGGTGGCAGAGAAGTAAAGTATGTGATGGGGCATGGTGGCAGAGTAGTAAAGTATGTGATGGAGCATGGTGGCAGAGTAGTAAAGTATGTGATGGAGCATGGTGGCAGAGTAGTAAAGTATGTGATGGGGCATGGTGGCAGAGAAGTAAAGTATGTGATGGGGCATGGTGGCAGAGTAGTAAAGTATGTGATGGAGCATGATGGCAGAGAAGTAAAGTATGTGATGGGGCATGATGGCAGAGTAGTAAAGTATTGTTACGACCCTATTGGCGGCGCAAAAGGGTTAACTATAGGCTCAGCTGACACACCCGTGAATCACTCAGGTCAGCGGGGCCATGGACAAGGGACAGTACTACGATCACACGCAAATATGACCAATGTTATGGTCATGTGATCGAAAGCCTGCGGTACGAGTGACACAGTGTGTAAGAAAGCGGCAGTTCAAGACGGGAGAGCGTTGAGACCAGGACTGTTAGTTGGCCATGAAGTCGGTCCTTGTCGAGTCCTCAAGTGTTATGTACGAGTCTAGGAAGAAATAGAGACAGTAGAGTTGTATACGGTGATGTACAGTTTAACATTCGTAGTAGCTTATTGTGTTGCCAATTGTGTCGTATTGGCTGTCTTCTACTTATTCACTCATTATTAAAGTACCAGATTATTGTGGAGCTCTTGTTGGCAGGTTCTTGATGTGTTGATGTGTTGTGTTGTGTTTAGCAGTGTTTATAGAAGGCCGGAGTAGAAGAGAATCGTAACACTGGTGTCAGAAGTGGGATCGGATCGTATCGGATAGGAACGGATCCGCTATGGCTACTATGAAAACGTTAGACCAACTCCGTGTGAAGGAACTGAAGGAAGAGCTCCGTGATCGAGGCCTGAAGACGAGCGGCAACAAAGAAACCTTACAAGCACGCCTTCGGGAAGAACTGGTGAAGGAAAAAGAAGATCCGGACACATATCTTTTTGAGGTCGAACCGGACTTGCTGGAACAGATCAATTACAAGATAGATGCCATGGACACCAAGATAGACACGATGGACTCGGGAATCAAAACGGAGTTATTGGCAATGAACCAACGCATACATGCTGTGGAGGAGAGAATCACCAACATTGACGAGCAGATGAATCAGAGGGTCAACGCAGTGGAGAAGGCCATCGACGAAATGAAGATACAAGTCCAACGCAAGCACACACCTGTACCAGAAGCAGATATGACGTCATTTGTACCTGAAGTCTCCAGGAAAATGAAGCCCCCCGTATTTGATGGTTCCGTGTCCTGGTCAGTATACAAGAAGCAATTTGACGCAGCAGCCAAAGTTAACAAATGGATCAGTGAGGAGGAGAAAGCAACAGCCCTTGTGTTATCCCTAAGAGGAAAAGCCTCCGAATTGCTACAGTCTCTACCGAACCAGCAAGACTTCGCCGCCCTAGTCCAGGCTATGGAACTCCGATACGGGGATGAACATCTGCAAGAAGTATATCGTGTGCAACTAAAGACCAGACAACAGCGCCCCGATGAAACACTACAGGAGCTAGAGACAGACATCGAACGCCTCGCACATCTAGCCTACCCAACCGCCGCACAAGATTTTCTGGAGGTCATTATTACAGACGCCTTCATTGATGCCCTTCGAGACCCCGAGTTAAAGAAAGCCACCAGAGTTAGTGGTAAACGTAAGGCCAGTGAAGCCCTCGTATATGCTCTCTCATATGAAGCCGCCAAAGACGCACCAGGGAGCACTCATCAAGGCCGAAGGTTAGAAGTCAAAGAGGAAGAATTTACACAACTTGTGAGAAGGGTGACAGAGGCAATAGATGAACGACGAACAAACCAAGTACCAGAAAGTCAACCTAGGGTTCCTGTACGATGCTGGAATTGTGGTGAACTCGGTCATATACAAAGAAGCTGCACTAGAAGATTTGCACAAACTGGAACCCATTACAGATCAGAAAGGTATGCACGACCAAATTCTCGGGGCTACCAGGGAAACTAGCACGCGCCGGCTTCAAGGGGCGGAACCCGGCGACACAGAGAATGAGAGCCCCTGCAACCATCATCCCGGTCGCCGTGCTAGGGCAAAGTAAGAGTCTAAAGGTCATCGGGAAAATTGGATGTCAAAACTATCACTTCCTCCTTGATACTGGTGCCTCACGATCAGTCATCCGGACGGATAAAGTGGACAATAGCAAGAAAACGCCAGTTAGGGCCTACTCGTTGAAAACAGCCAGTGGAGAACTGATGCCCATAAAAGGCCTGATCGACATAACAGTCGAGATCGGAAATCAGTCATTCAAACACGAATTCCTGATTGCTGACGTCACAGATGACTGCATAATAGGACTCGACTTCATGCTGAAATATGGCTTTTCTTTGAATATCGGCGGAGGCACTTTACAATGTGGGGACCTCGAAGTACCCTTGCTTGGCGACGAAAATGAAGAAGATGGCCGAGCCAGAAGGGTTACGTTGGTGGAAAATACAACCTTGCCTGCTAAGTCGGAAATGATCATTTGGGGGAAGATTGAGGACGACTATCCCACGACAAAAACCGCGCTGGTAGAAAGCTTGAACACCAACTATAACGGGATAGCAGTAGGAAAGACACTAGTCACGATTGGGAAAGACCAAAAGGTACCCGTAAGAATTATGAACCTCGGCACAGAGGAGAAACATTTACGGGAAGGAAGCCTCATCGCTGGTTGCCATGCTCTAGAGATGATAAGAAACTGCAGCAGTGAAAATCCCGACGGAATACTCAAGCCCAGTGAACCCCAGGTTACTAAACTTCTGGCAGAAGCCAAAACGATCTTGTCAAAAGAACAGTACACCAAAGCAGAACGATTCCTAAGAGAGTTCTCTGACATATTGCCATCTGATGAAATGGACGTTGGGCGAACAAACCTGATCCAGCATCGAATAGACACAGGAAACACTAGGCCCATCCGACAGCAACCACGTCGCCTGCCGCTAGCAAAACATCAAGAAGCTATGGACATGATAGAACGAATGAGGCAGCAAGGGGTTGTTGAACCATCCAACAGTCCGTGGTGTTCACCCATAGTCTTGGTAAAGAAGAAAGATGGATCCACTCGATTTTGTGTCGACTATAGATTACTAAATGACGCCACACACAAGGACAGCTATCCGCTTCCTAGGATTGACGACACATTGGACACACTTGCTGGGTCACAGATCTTTTCCACCCTTGACCTAAAGAGCGGTTACTGGCAAGTGGGACTACACCCCGAGGACAGAGATAAAACAGCCTTCTCTGCTGGTAATGGTCTCTGGCAATTCACCGTGATGCCTTTTGGCCTCTGTAACGCCCCAGCCACCTTTGAAAGACTAATGGAGCATGTGCTAAGAGGACTCAACTGGACCACGTGTCTTGTTTACTTAGATGACATTATCGTCATAGGCAGAACCTTCGAGGAACATATTGCAAACCTGAAGGAAGTGTTTGAACGAATTAGAAACGCTGGAATGAAATTGAATCCAAAGAAGTGCTCCTTGTTCAGAAGGACTGTCAAGTACCTTGGGCACATCGTGTCAAAGGAGGGAGTCAGCACAGACCCGGATAAAGTTGAAGCCGTAAATGGATGGCCGATCCCCGCTAATATCCAGGAGTTAAGAAGCTTTCTTGGACTCTGCACGTATTACAGACGTTTTGTGCCTAATTTCTCTAGCCTCTGTAGTGCCCTTCATCAATTGACAGAACCGAAGCGGCCGTTTATTTGGACAACGGAATGTCATGAGGCCTTTGAGAGACTTAAAAAGGCTCTTGTTTCATCGCCCATTCTGGCCTACCCGATACCAGCAGAGACGTTCGTACTTGACACTGATGCGAGCAATACCGGAATAGGTGCTGTCTTATCCCAAAAGGTAGATGGAACTGAGAGAGTCATAGCTTACTTTAGTCGGAGCTTGTCCAAAGCCGAGAGAAACTACTGTGTCACAAGACGTGAGCTACTGGCAGTTGTGGATGCTATACAACATTTTCACAAATACTTATATGGGCAAAAATTTATCATTAGGACAGACCACGCTGCTCTACAATGGCTGTTGTCATTTAAAAGTCCGGAAGGACAAGTCGCCAGGTGGATTGAACGTTTGCAAACCTATGACTTCGAGACACAACACCGAAAAGGACAAACTCACCAGAATGCTGACGCGCTGTCTCGACGACCTTGCAGAATGGAATGTAAACACTGCAGCAAGGTTGAAGAAAAGGAAGTTATCGTTGATTGTCGACATCTTGGGGTACAAGCTTCCGGGTCATGGTCCGACGAAAGAATCCGAGAAGACCAGTTAAAAGATGAGGACCTGGCTCCCATTCTGCTTATGAAGGAAGACGGACAAAGACCAGAATGGCATCACCTTTCTGATAAAGGAGCTGCTACCAAGGCATATTGGGCACAATGGGACTCACTGACAATCGACAATGGAGTTCTCAAGAGGGTCTGGGAAACGGCAGATGGGACATGCAATCGCTTACAGCTGTTGTTGCCTAAAGTGAGAGTTGCTGAGGTGCTGCAAGAAATCCATAATAATTCCAGTGGTTCACATTTAGGTGTCAACAAGACCTTTGAAAAAGTACGCCAGCGGTTTTACTGGTTCGGCTACCGGGATGATGTAGAAGAATGGTGCCGAAGATGCGACGCATGTTCAGCAGCAAAGGGCCCGCACAGGAGAACGAGGGGACGTATGCAGCAATACAACGTCGGTAACCCCTTTGAAAGAATAGCGCTCGATGTAGCCGGACCATTTCCTGAATCCCAGAGAGGAAACAAGTACGTTCTAGTAGTGATAGACTATTTTACTAAGTGGCCTGAAGCGTATGCGATACCAAACCAAGAAGCCACCACCATAGCGGAAACACTTGTGGAGAATTGGATTAGCCGATTCGGTCCTCCCAGGGAGTTACACTCCGACCAAGGTCGAAACTTCGAATCCAAGATCTTTCAAGAGATGTGCCAGGTACTCGGCATCGAAAAGACACGCACAACCCCTCTTCACCCCCAGTCAGATGGAATGGTGGAACGATTTAACCGAACATTGGAACAACATCTGTCGAAAGTCGTCGATGAACGTCAAGAGGACTGGGACACCTATATCCCAATGTTCCTTATGGCATATAGAGGATCGATTCACAGCACCACCGGTTACACTCCAGCAAAGATGTTGTTCGGCCGAGAGCTGCAACTACCTTGTGACTTGCTATTCGGGATCCCGGGAGATGTGCCAGCCTCTTCGACAGACTATGTCGCAAATCTCCGAAAACGGATGGAGAAAACTCACGCTCTAGCCCGCAGAAACATCAAGATCAACAGTGACCACATGAAGACAAGGTACGACAAACGGGCCAATGCCGCTGGGTTTCATGAGAACGATCTGGTGTGGCTGTACAACCCACAAAGACGAAAAGGCAAGTCCCCAAAGCTTCAAACAGACTGGGAAGGACCCTACCGCGTGATAAAAAGAATCAACGATGTCGTGTATCGAATACAGAAGAGCCCAAGATCCAAACTGAAGGTCGTCCACATCGACAGACTCAACAAGTACCATGGTGAAGCTGGATCTGCCCGGGACGGACAGATCTAAAATGGTTGCACTCAGATGTTTGGCGAGAACTTTGTGTGTCGAGCTTTGCAGGGAGAACGCCAACTCCAAGAAACCCATCGGCAAGACGATTTTGTCCAGCTGACGAGACCTGGTGATGGTCAAGTAAGTGAACTGGAGCCTGATGCTGAAGATGAGGGTCCTTCGCAAGTGGAGTGCTGCCAACTTGCTCCGCTAGTTTGCCCTCCGGACAAGCCTGAAGATGATGTGTGCCACTATCTCCCCTCCTGTGGACCTGACACCCATTCCCAAAAACCCGTCTCTTGAAAACCCTATGAAACAACCTGATAGGCCAGCGATCTTGGTGACCCCAGTCCTGACATCCTATCCCTCCCCGTGTGTTAAGTGGCTGCCCTCAGAGGTGAGCGACCGAAGAAGGCGACGTTTGCTCAGTCCAAAGTGCATGGCGATGCAACCACGACGTCAGTGCAGCCAGGTGAAGGTGACCTGGAGTAGGAGAAAGAGACATACGCCGAATACAACGCAGATGGCTCCATCGAGATGGCAATATAAGCCCATTGTAACCCCCACCGATAGACCTCCTCCTGCATCGATTCACCTCCACTGCCCATGTCGTGTGATAGATTTTGTCCGGGACGGACAAATCTGAGAAGGGGGCAGTGTTACGACCCTATTGGCGGCGCAAAAGGGTTAACTATAGGCTCAGCTGACACACCCGTGAATCACTCAGGTCAGCGGGGCCATGGACAAGGGACAGTACTACGATCACACGCAAATATGACCAATGTTATGGTCATGTGATCGAAAGCCTGCGGTACGAGTGACACAGTGTGTAAGAAAGCGGCAGTTCAAGACGGGAGAGCGTTGAGACCAGGACTGTTAGTTGGCCATGAAGTCGGTCCTTGTCGAGTCCTCAAGTGTTATGTACGAGTCTAGGAAGAAATAGAGACAGTAGAGTTGTATACGGTGATGTACAGTTTAACATTCGTAGTAGCTTATTGTGTTGCCAATTGTGTCGTATTGGCTGTCTTCTACTTATTCACTCATTATTAAAGTACCAGATTATTGTGAAGCTCTTGTTGGCAGGTTCTTGATGTGTTGATGTGTTGTGTTGTGTTTAGCAGTGTTTATAGAAGGCCGGAGTAGAAGAGAATCGTAACAGTATGTTATGGGGCATGGTGGCAGAGTAGTAAAGTACATGATGGGGCATGGTGGCAGAGTAGTAAAGTACATGATGGGGCATGGTGGCAGAGTAGTAAAGTACATGATGGGGCATGGTGGCAGAGTAGTAAAGTACATGATGGAGCATGATAGCAGAGTAGTAAAGTATGTGATGGGGCATGGTGGCAGAGTAGTAAAGTACATGATGGGGCATGGTGGCAGAGTAGTAAAGTACATGATGGGGCATGGTGGCAGAGTAGTAAAGTACATGATGGGGCATGGTGGCAGAGTAGTAAAGTACATGATGGGGCATGGTGGCAGAGTAGTAAAGTACATGATGGGGCATGATGGCAGAGTAGTAAAGTACATGATGGGGCATGGTGGCAGAGTAGTAAAGCATGTGATGGGGCATGGTGGCAGAGTAGTAAAGTACATGATGGGGTATGGTGGCAGAGTAGTAAAGTACATGATGGGGCATGGTGGCAGAGTAGTAAAGTACATGATGGAGCATGATAGCAGAGTAGTAAAGTATGTGATGGGGCATGGTGGCAGAGTAGTAAAGTACATGATGGGGCATGGTGGCAGAGTAGTAAAGTACATGATGGGGCATGGTGGCAGAGTAGTAAAGTACATGATGGGGCATGATGGCAGAGTAGTAAAGTACATGATGGGGCATGGTGGCAGAGTAGTAAAGTACATGATGGGGCATGGTGGCAGAGTAGTAAAGTACATGATGGGGCATGGTGGCAGAGTAGTAAAGTACATGATGGGGCATGATGGCAGAGTAGTAAAGTACATGATGGGGCATGGTGGCAGAGTAGTAAAGTATGTGATGGGGCATGGTGGCAGAGTAGTAAAGTACATGATGGGGCATGGTGGCAGAGTAGTAAAGTACATGATGGGGCATGATGGCAGAGTAGTAAAGTACATGATGGGGCATGGTGGCAGAGTAGTAAAGTACATGATGGGGCATGGTGGCAGAGTAGTAAAGTACATGATGGGGCATGGTGGCAGAGTAGTAAAGCATGTGATGGGGCATGGTGGCAGAGTAGTAAAGTATGTGATGGGGCATGGTGGCAGAGTAGTAAAGTATGTGATGGGGCATGGTGGCAGAGTAGTAAAGCATGTGATGGGGCATGGTGGCAGAGTAGTAAAGTAAATGATGGAGAATGGTGGCAGAGTAGTAAAGTACATGATGGAGCATGGTGGCAGAGTAGTAAAGCATGTGATGGGGCATGGTGGTAGAGTAGTAAAGTACATGATGGAGAATGGTGGCAGAGTAGTAAAGCATGTGATGGGGCATGGTGGCAGAGTAGTAAAGTACATGATGGAGCATGATAGCAGAGTAGTAAAGTATGTGATGGGGCATGGTGGCAGAGTAGTAAAGTACATGATGGGGCATGGTGGCAGAGTAGTAAAGTACATGATGGAGCATGATAGCAGAGTAGTAAAGTATGTGATGGGGCATGGTGGCAGAGTAGTAAAGTACATGATGGGGCATGGTGGCAGAGTAGTAAAGTACATGATGGGGCATGGTGGCAGAGTAGTAAAGTACATGATGGGGCATGATGGCAGAGTAGTAAAGTACATGATGGGGCATGGTGGCAGAGTAGTAAAGCATGTGATGGGGCATGGTGGCAGAGTAGTAAAGTACATGATGGGGCATGGTGGCAGGGTAGTAAAGCATGTGATGGGGCATGGTGGCAGAGTAGTAAAGTACATGATGGGGCATGGTGACAGAGTAGTAAAGCATGTGATGGGGCATGGTGGCAGAGTAGTAAAGTACATGATGGGGCATGGTGGCAGAGTAGTAAAGTACATGATGGTCCATGGTGACAGAGTAGTAAAGTATGTGATGGGGCATGGTGGTAGAGTAGTAAAGCATGTGATGGGGCATGGTGGCAGAGTAGTAAAGTACATGATGGGGCATGGTGGCAGAGTAGTAAAGCATGTGATGGGGCATGGTGGCAGAGTAGTAAAGTATGTGATGGGGCATGGTGGCAGTGTAGTAAAGCATGTGATGGGGCATGGTGGCAGAGTAGTAAAGTATGTGATGGGGCATGGTGGCAGAGTAGTAAAGCAAGTGATGGGGCATGGTGGCAGAGTAGTAAAGTACATGATGGAGAATGGTGGCAGAGTAGTAAAGTACATGATGGAGCATGGTGACAGAGTAGTAAAGCATGTGATGGGGCATGGTGGTAGAGTAGTAAAGTACATGATTGAGAATGGTGGCAGAGTAGTAAAGTACATGATGGAGCATGGTGGCAGAGTAGTAAAGCATGTGATGGGGCATGGTGGCAGAGTAGTAAAGTACATGATGGAGCATGGTGGCAGAGTAGTAAAGTACATGATGGAGAATGGTGGCAGAGTAGTAAAGTACATGATGGAGCATGGTGGCAGAGTAGTAAAGCATGTGATGGGGCATGGTGGCAGAGTAGTAAAGTACATGATGGGGCATGGTGGCAGAGTAGTAAAGTACATGATGGGGCATGGTGGCAGAGTAGTAAAGTACATGATGGGGCATGGTGGCAGAGTAGTAAAGTACATGATGGGGCATGGTGGCAGAGTAGTAAAGCATGTGATGGGGCATGGTGGTAGAGTAGTAAAGTACATGATGGAGAATGGTGGCAGAGTAGTAAAGCATGTGATGGGGCATGGTGGTAGAGTAGTAAAGTACATGATGGAGAATGGTGGCAGAGTAGTAAAGCATGTGATGGGGCATGGTGGCAGAGTAGTAAAGTACATGATGGAGCATGATAGCAGAGTAGTAAAGTATGTGATGGGGCATGGTGGCAGAGTAGTAAAGTACATGATGGGGCATGGTGGCAGAGTAGTAAAGTACATGATGGAGCATGATAGCAGAGTAGTAAAGTATGTGATGGGGCATGGTGGCAGAGTAGTAAAGTACATGATGGGGCATGGTGGCAGAGTAGTAAAGTACATGATGGGGCATGGTGGCAGAGTAGTAAAGTACATGATGGGGCATGATGGCAGAGTAGTAAAGTACATGATGGGGCATGGTGGCAGAGTAGTAAAGCATGTGATGGGGCATGGTGGCAGAGTAGTAAAGTACATGATGGGGCATGGTGGCAGGGTAGTAAAGCATGTGATGGGGCATGGTGGCAGAGTAGTAAAGTACATGATGGGGCATGGTGACAGAGTAGTAAAGCATGTGATGGGGCATGGTGGCAGAGTAGTAAAGTACATGATGGGGCATGGTGGCAGAGTAGTAAAGTACATGATGGTCCATGGTGACAGAGTAGTAAAGTATGTGATGGGGCATGGTGGTAGAGTAGTAAAGCATGTGATGGGGCATGGTGGCAGAGTAGTAAAGTACATGATGGGGCATGGTGGCAGAGTAGTAAAGCATGTGATGGGGCATGGTGGCAGAGTAGTAAAGTATGTGATGGGGCATGGTGGCAGTGTAGTAAAGCATGTGATGGGGCATGGTGGCAGAGTAGTAAAGTATGTGATGGGGCATGGTGGCAGAGTAGTAAAGCAAGTGATGGGGCATGGTGGCAGAGTAGTAAAGTACATGATGGAGAATGGTGGCAGAGTAGTAAAGTACATGATGGAGCATGGTGGCAGAGTAGTAAAGCATGTGATGGGGCATGGTGGTAGAGTAGTAAAGTACATGATGGAGAATGGTGGCAGAGTAGTAAAGTACATGATGGAGCATGGTGGCAGAGTAGTAAAGCATGTGATGGGGCATGGTGGCAGAGTAGTAAAGTACATGATGGAGCATGGTGGCAGAGTAGTAAAGTACATGATGGAGAATGGTGGCAGAGTAGTAAAGTACATGATGGAGCATGGTGGCAGAGTAGTAAAGCATGTGATGGGGCATGGTGGCAGAGTAGTAAAGTACATGATGGGGCATGGTGGCAGAGTAGTAAAGTACATGATGGGGCATGGTGGCAGAGTAGTAAAGTACATGATGGGGCATGGTGGCAGAGTAGTAAAGTACATGATGGGGCATGGTGGCAGAGTAGTAAAGCATGTGATGGGGCATGGTGGTAGAGTAGTAAAGTACATGATGGAGAATGGTGGCAGAGTAGTAAAGCATGTGATGGGGCATGGTGGTAGAGTAGTAAAGTACATGATGGAGAATGGTGGCAGAGTAGTAAAGTACATGATGGAGCATGGTGGCAGAGTAGTAAAGCATGTGATGGGGCATGGTGGCAGAGTAGTAAAGTACATGATGGAGCATGGTGGCAGAGTAGTAAAGTACATGATGGAGAATGGTGGCAGAGTAGTAAAGTACATGATGGAGCATGGTGGCAGAGTAGTAAAGCATGTGATGGGGCATGGTGGCAGAGTAGTAAAGTACATGATGGGGCATGGTGGCAGAGTAGTAAAGTACATGATGGGGCATGGTGGCAGAGTAGTAAAGTACATGATGGGGCATGGTGGCAGAGTAGTAAAGTACATGATGGGGCATGGTGGCAGAGTAGTAAAGTACATGATGGGGCATGGTGGCAGAGTAGTAAAGTACATGATGGGGCATGGTGGCAGAGTAGTAAAGCATGTGATGGGGCATGGTGGCAGAGTAGTAAAGTACATGGTTTCTGAATTGAAGACAGACATTTTGTACTTTATTAGGATGTGTCAGAGTCCTCTCAACTCTACAGGGTACCTGACATACATTGGGGAAGTCAAGGCCTTTGTTTGTTGTGCTGGCCACATGACATCCTTATTAGACACAGATGAGCTTTACGTCTTCTGATTCCATTGCAAAGTAAGTTTACTTCATTTTTCTTTTATAGAAAGCATGTAGGAAGTTAAATAAAAAGGTTCAGAGTTCAATTTCACAAATAGTCTGTTTTTTTTTGTTCAATAAACACAATAAATAGCTATTGTGGTTATTTCTATTATGTATTGAAATTGCTCAAAGATCAAGTGCCAGTTTGTTCAAATGAGTTTCATTCTATTCTTTTAATGAGCCCACATCGAAATTAAGTGGGAACAATTAAGTTGCTCATTGTGATGTTTCCATGAAGGTGATATCTATACTTAAGTAACACTACCTATGTTCAGAATGTAATACATTTGTTAACAGACAATAAGTCTGTCATTCAATGAAAATAAAAAACCTTGTCCCAGAGGGACTATCTTTCAATTAAGTTATAAGACCAAAGAGTTAATAAATGAAGAAATGTTCACTGACCAGTCGTTGACTTTTGCTTGCTCTCATTGTTCCATATCTGACACTCAAGTCAATAGTCTCCTGGTGTGAACTTCTGCTAAGTTTGTTGCTATCTTTTTCTTGCAAGGAATCTTTCAAATTTTCTAGCACAAAAAAAAAGTAAGAAACATGCAAACAATGTGGGCTAATGTTACAAGTATTTAATCACTGAAGTAAAGAGAATGCATCTGCTTTAGGTTGATTGGAAAGGACAGCATTATTACCTTGAGGACATTTTGTTGACATTAGTGCATTACACATAACATAGTGCAAGAATGATGTATAATGAACCTAACAAGCAAAATACAATTCTTAGAAAAATATTTCCATTAATCTTTAATAACACATGAAATTATAATGAGAAAAAAAATCATTGAGTCCACCCCCAGAGACTAAACTATCATGTTGAAGTTAGTTTACAATTGTGCATTACATATAGCAATACATTATGAGAGCAATTTATACTAATAATAAGGCTTGTCTTCAAGTCCGAAGATTAGTGAGGAATGCAGTATTTCCCATGGCTGTGCAACCCCATCTGTGACCTACATATTTTGCCACATCCAGGGCAAGCATAACCATTAATTTATACTATAGCACACAAAATATACCTTCATATCACAGTTTCTCTTAAACATTAAATGTGAAATGTACAACAGTAGGTTCAATTTTGTTCAGTGCTTAATCGACAAAGGAATAAAAGAGTTCTTTAATCTATTTTGTTTTTGTGATTGTTCTTATTTCTCCAATGTGAAGGTCAAGCCTGAACCAGAGTAGCACTAGTAGATCTAAGTAAATCAACTCAATTTATGGCCAGTCATCAATCTACTCCCTTGTAACAGTTTGAATGTTCAGTTTGAACTTCTTACTATACACTTGTTGTAAGTAGCAACATGAAATTTACAACTTCGCTTTAATAATTAGACATTTTAAGACAATGTCTTATTACTGTTATTAGTGAGCTTCCATAGAATAATAAATGGAGGTGAATATTAGTCCACCTACCTTCATCTTCCCTCCTATCTGTTGCCAAATTCTCATCCTCCTCATCATACTCTCTGATTTCCTTCCTGTCTGTCGCAAGGCTACTTTCATCTTCTGTGTGATCCACAGTTTCTCTCCTGTCTGTTGCTAGGCTACCTTCATCATCTGTAAGGCCTCTATCCTCCGATTCATTAGCTGCAATGGCTCTGCCTCTCTCTTCCCCCATCTCAGACACTTTTCTTTCCTCATAATCTTCAGATTCTTTTAAAAAGTGGCTCAGATTTTCAACAGGTTTCTGTAGTAGCAAGCAAGAGCAAACATTTGACTTTCCAATATTTGAAAAATTAAAAAAAAAACATGAAATCAACATAACCATATTAATCTAAAAAAAATAATTAATTCCTTTCATTTTTAACATCTAGTTCAGATGATTGATTAGCTTATATATGATTCTACTATACAAACTCTAAAAAGAATATACAATCAAAATTGTAGTAAACTTTAATTGGACCAAATTTCTAGAATTTGCATCCTCTGTATAAAGTGTCTCAAGGAAATATCAAAATATTAAAATCAACTCATAAAATAGAAGTGAAGCTTATTAAGAGTCACATCATTGAGACATCCATTGACGGAGGGTTTAAGAATATACAAACAATTATAGATGAACACAAAATTTTATAAACAAAAAAAATAAAAACTATGTAAAAAAAAAAAAGCAGTGAATTACTCTAAAAAAAAGTGACTCCACTATAGCTATGAAATACCATGATATGATAAAGACCAGATAAAATTATAACAAGTTCTTAAAGTGACATAGATTTTCATAATTACTGTAGTGAGTCCCATGTTTTCAGTATTTATGCCTGCTCTCTGTAGCAAGTAACGACCCAGGAACTTCAGTGGATGAGACTAAAAAACAAAAAAGCAATAAAATACATTACACCACACATTGAACAAACAAATAAAAATTCAACAAACAAATTCCTAAAGACATACAAAAATACTTAGGATTAAGAAAGATTTAAAGTGTTTGTACATTGGTTTTGTGTTTAGGTTAAAAAAAACAAGTGTTTCTATGGAACTGATGTTGTATGTCTGTATCAATTAACATTTGATATTTATAAAGCAAATGTTCAAACCAAGTGAGGTAAATGTGGTCTTAACAAGGAAATGAGGTCAAAGCAGTTTAAAAAAAAAAAGCAAGAGGGGAGTTTGGGCCTCATGGTTCAGGTTACAAAGGTGACATTGTCATTTGACAATTATTTCTAGCCTCAGAGCACACAATTAGTTTAGGACAGATTTTATATAGGCTTACTCCTTGAACCGGTTGGAGGTGGTAACATCACTAGGAGAAATTTAGGTTTTAATTACCCTTATACTCATGTCAATTTCTATAAGCATTAAAGACAACCCCCACTAAAGTCCAATAATATTTACACTTACAGTGCTAGGTGACTCTCCTAATGCTTTCAGACCATCTCTTAGAGCATCAGTGATGTTTGAAACACCTTGTATGTCAGTCTGACCTAACACATCAAATACTAACTGACCTTTTCAGAGAAATGAAGAATAAAGAATCAAAACCAATGGGAGTACAAAATAATTTTTTTTGAAATGCTGACAAGGGAAAAAAAGTTTGTTTTTTTCAAATGTCAGTAAAGTGACAGCAAGTGAAACAAAACACTTAACATATTCTGACAAAAAATGTTAGCTATTAGACTTACACCCAATATAAACTAATATTATTTGATTATCAAAAGTTAAAATCCTGTTACCTGTTAACTGAGCTGATATATTGCGATGAAGCTTGTCAAAATATGGATCCATGAGGGTTCTTATATCTCTCACTGCCTCCAGGGCCTGGTCAGCTACAGTGCTCCACACATTCAATTTACTTTGGCAAAAGTAAACACCAGGTGGCTGCTTGTTGCCTTCATAAGAAATCAGCCATTCTGTGTTGACTGATGGGAAGAATATTCAATAGTTAAAAAATCAGCACAATGCAGAACATGTTCTAGATTTTTCTTGGCATATCAATGTTCATCCCTTTTTAACTTATTATGAATAGATAAACAAATACTGAAAAAAAAATTAATACAATATCTACCAATAGGGATAATGCTATTTTTTTTTAACTTGAAAATGATGTATTCTATTGAAAAGCCAATTTTGCTCTAGTGTTAAAATAGTTGCACTTTTTATTGTCCTCCAAAAGCATAATCTTTCATTAAAAAAAAATTATTATGCATATTATATGCACATATTATAAATTAAAAACATAATATGTACTATAAACAGGCACAGTAATTCAGTATAGTAAAATGACATTTATATCCTAATAATGCACATGCTTCCAGAAGCTCTTGGAGAGTACAAGTACTTTTAAGATTGTTCTATATCATTGATCAAAGATTTGATGAGCTATTTTAGTATGCTTCTCATTTTTTGGTGTCTACTACAAAACTCTGATGTAAAAAAATTGATAAAGAATTTTGTGTCACACCTATTAAAGTTAGAAACTACACAAATTCATTGTGCACAAGATATCCCTTAGTAAATTTGACAGACAATTAAGCACAATTACCATCATCACAATTTATCAGCTAAATTTTGTTTATAGGGAACTTTATAGTGTGGGCTATTTATCAATTTATAATCTTTCATCTGTGAATTATCAGTTATAAATTTTCACTTGCCCACTGTATATGAATAACCACTGAAATATATATATTAATCATATTTCATTTTATATGTCAGAATTTAGGAAAATGAATATCTAAATAATGTATGAATCCAAACTTTATCTAAATGCTGACTACATACTGTGATTGTAAGTACCAACTAGTCCAGTTGGTGAGGAATACTGCATACTGGTCAATAAACTCAACTGTACCATTAGTTCCATGCCTTCCTCTGATGGAAATATAATAAAAGTTTTTGAAAGCTTGATATTTCAATGTGAACTCAAAGTTTCAATGTTAAATAAAAAAAAAATAAAAAAAAATAAAAAAAAACAATAATAAATGATATTGTAGAAAACTTTCAAATACAGACTTACAGTTTAGATCTAAACAATTTAGTTTCATGACCAATACAATCTCAGACAAAAACATACTATACACTCTGTTTACATTCACCTTGTTTGAATGAATAATGTATACACAATACAATAACTTTTAGACTGTACATGGGTATACACTAGAATCCTTTTCACTTTTAGGATGTACATGGCCATGTTAAAGTTTGTTACGTTAATGTCCCTACCAAATCATTTGGAGATTTTCAGGATAAACTAAACAATGTCAAGGATGCTTAATTGAACGTCACTGTTGCCAACTAAAAAAAAAATTATTGAGCTCTAATTTTAACACTATCTCAATGCATGGCTATGAATCTTTGTATTAAATCTCCTTTATTACTGCTGGTTAGTTGCCATTTGTTTTTAAATAAGTTTGAAGTCGGAGAGTAAAAGTAAAACACCAAATGTTTTTATTGCTGCTAACAGAAGAACATAGAAAAAGTTGCTTAAAAAGTTTTACAAAATGACTATTTACATTTGTAACAAATATCAGCACTGGATACACCAAAAAGTTATAGTGTTTACGCCATATAGAATCAAAGTTACTCTCTTGTACCTATATATTTCATTGGTAAAATACCACTTTCTAATTTCAATGTTGTTTTTTTTATTGCTATAATGTAACTATATAAAGTTATGTAATACCTTTAAAAAAAAAGATTAAAAAATGCATTTCAAATTTAAATCAATAAATAGTTTACAGGTCTTCAAATGCTACAAAAATGTCTTTTAATTTCAGTTACAATCACAATGATCTATCAAGGATTCCACTAGATTTATTAACTCTTTGACTGCTGTGTTTTTTTTTCATAAAAATGCTACTTTTTTTAAAAAAATAAGAAAATGTTCCAAACATGGCTAAAACAAAAATTTATTGTTTAAGTACCAATAATGCTATAGTAACATATTTGGTATCAAAGTAAAGGTAAATGAATGGAGAATGTGAAAATGTAAACATCTTTCTATTTAAATATAAGATACAAATTATAATCTAAATAATATGACACTCAGAAAAAAAAATGGATGCCAACTTTAGAACTTTTGAGACCTAAATTTAGATTTTGTTCTTTGTATTACTGTTGAAACAGCATATTTAGACTATTTACAGCATTTTCAAAAAGAAATCTGATAAAACAGTCAATAAAAGATGATGAATCATTGATTATATTATTATTTTTACCTGTTTTTTTTAGTCTGAAAAAAAGTGAAAATTATTGCGCTTTTCATTACTACCAATAACAATAGATACCAGTACTAAATCTATCAACCAAATGCACTCAAATATTATGTACATTTGAATCAATGGGATATAGATCTAGATTTGTCTTCTTTTTATTTGCCTAGAACATCTTTTATTCTAATACTAGACCAGTGCAAGACATAGGCTAGCGAGAGATCAAAGCCTAAATCTCTAACTAGATGAAGGACAATAAAAATCCTAATTCATTTTACCTAAGATATAGACATCTAATAGATCATTATTACTGTTCCTTTGTGATAAATTATGGATTTAGAATAGTTTTATACTTTACTTTTATTTAGTAGTAAACCTTTTGGAGTGTAACTTGAACCAGTATAGTGATGGTGATGATTTTTACCAAAAAGCAATACTAAAAAAAATTGCAAGAAAATATACCAAGAAAAGGCCTAGCATGGTGGATGAATATTGGATTATTGGATTTAGATCTGCCATTTCTGTTGTTTTCATTTATCTTAGGCTTAGTTCTATAGGAATCTACAAAGGTGTAAAGATAAAAGCATAGATCTAGTCAACCTTGATCTACATTCAGGACCTAGCCCTATAGTCTAAGGCTAAGGCCTAAGCAAGGCAATACTAGATCTAAGTCTAAATGCTAATAATGTCCAAGTCTGCTTCATCCTATGCTAAATCTTGATCAAGATCTTCATTATTACAATTCATAGAAGTATAAATAAAACAATAAAGCTTCTTCAGTAGTAAACATTGTGGGTGTGTTTTGGACAAGCATAGCCATGATGTTGTAAATTTTTACAGATAAAGAATACTAAAAAAAAAAAAGAAAATGGGGAAAAAATGCCCACAGTGGATGATTATTTGATGTAGATCTACCATTTCCTTTCTTTTTATTTACCATAAGCTTAGATCTAGAGATATATCTAGATTGACTAGATCTAGAGTCCAAGTCTATAGATAAAAGCTTAGATCTAGTCAATCTCGATCTACAGACTACACCTGACCTACTGACAATAATAGATTTAGATCTAGATCTAAATACTAATAATATAGATATAAACACGCTAAATTTAGACCTACCTGGATCTAATCTATATATCTACATCTAATTCTTCATTATTACTATTTATTTGTGATAAATTTTAGAATAATTATAAAGTTTCTTCAGTAGTCAACATTGTGGGTGTGTCTTGGAATAGCGTAGTCATGGCGACGTTTTTTTACATTGTAAAAAAAGTAATAAATAAATGTCTAAATAAAGCCAAAAGCTTCTCATTTCTATGTAAACAAAGGATGAAGAACTCTTTTATAAAGTAAAAATAGTTCCACTGTTGTTAGTTAAAAATTTTAATTTAAAAATGCAACGAAACAAAGGTAGGGTAAGAACGTCTATGGGATAGACGTTCCGTGCGTTTAGGGCGGACAGACCGTCTATGGGATAGACGCTCCGCACTCATTGAGTTAAACCAAATACCTGAGCAAGCTAAGGGAACAAATAAGTCAAACTGGCCACCCATGTCAACAGGCAAGACATGATTGGCCAGGGCCTCAAAAAAATCTTTAGCCTGTGTATCCTCTTCATCTGCCAGTGTGACTAAGTTGACTGTACAGCCATGAGCAAGCTTTAGTTCACTTGGCTCATCACAATGACAAAATAGACCAATGCTCCTGAATAGAATAAAAAAAATAGAAATAAAGATGCAGAATTAAAATGAAGGAAGTTATATTTAATTTATAGAATCCACACAATGTGGTTAAAACTCTTTAATAAGATATTTCAAACAAATGTGACTGTTTATTCAGTGTCTATAAATAAATCTTTTCATAACATTTGAGATCTTTATGAATGTTTCATCGGCTGTGTGGTAAATCACTTGGCTTCCAAACCAAAGGGTCCTGGGTTTGAATACTGGTGAAGGCTGGAAATTTTAATTTCAGGATCTTTAGGGTGCTCTAATGGGTACCTGACATTCGTTGAAGAAAAAAGGTGGTTGGTCGGTATGCTGGCCTTTTTAGCTGGGCCACAAAAACAAATCACAGAAACAAATGACTTTTACATCATCTGCCCTATAGATGGCAAGGTCTGAAATGAAACTTTACTTTTTATAAATGTTACTAATAGACCAGCACTTGCTGTAAATACTAGGAAATGGTTCTAAAAAAATAATTTTGGCTGCTTACTGTGCATTTCTTCCTTCTAAGACTGACTCAACCTGTTGTACAATAGACTGAGCTGTAGTTCCTTCATACTCATAAACAATTGGCAATACTCCAAAGAGAACAGCATCCAGTAGAAGCTTTCAAAGAAACAAATAGTTTCAATAATACGCTAAACAATTTGTAACATAATTTAAACTGTCTCCCTTATAATGCCATTTGAAAAAATATCTTGTTACTGAACACACCTCAGCAGCAGGTATACGAGATGATATGATGATAACTCTTGGATTCACTGAAGTAAAATGTCCACCAATTTTATTTGAATTTGATTTCCAAGATGTGGCTTTAAAACTGAAGAAGTAATGAAAAAATGTAACAAAATAATTTCCTTTTTTAATATATTATCTCACTGGGAGTTGGAGAAACGTAAAAGCAGTTGGTTGTTGTGCTGGTCACATGACACCTTCATTAACCATGGGCCACAGAAACAGTGGACCTTTAGATCATCTGCCCTATAGACTGCATGGTCTGAAAGGGGAAATTTACTTTTTTCAATTTATACAGGGCTGTGCAAAAGTAGGTATACAGTGATAAAAAAAGAGAAGGAAATAGAAATATGAACATGAAGTCAACTCTAATAAGTTAAGATACATATGGAATAAACTGGAAATGAGATTGTTTGGCTCAGGGGAATTTACAAATCTGTAGATGGTCTAAATCCCAGCACTGTTTAGAGGCTTTTAACTAACGTTTTTCTATCTCAAACACTATTAAAGAAATATTTTAGAAACCATAATTTTTAATATTAAATATTACCTTGGAAGAATGCAGAAACCAATATGCCAACCACAAATAGGACTGCAAGAGGATGTGGGGGCAGATAATAACAATCTGATGTATAGCACTGTTAACAAACATAATGTAGACTCAAACACAATGAGAACATAATAAAAAACATTACAAAATTCACCTTTTCATAACTGATGCTGTTGGGGGTAGCCAGGTAGTGTTGACTAGATCCTGTAGCCTCTTTTCTGCATGGTTAGCAGTAGTCAAATAGTCAGTCAAAGTAGACCTATTGGTCCTAGGCAAGGAATACTCTTCACCAGCCTGGAGTGAAGGCATGCCATTAAATTCAAACATCATATCTCAACTCTCACAAATGTGAAATCACTTAATGATTGATTTTAAATTTCTAAGTATTTAAGAAAAAAATTGATAATAAACAAATGAATGTTGTTTTTTTTCTGTTCAAGTAAACATTAAGTGAACACAATGTCAAAGTTTTTTAAAGTTAATGAATTACTTTAACTCTCACCATTAGAATTCTGTGTTTTTCTCTACGACTGTTAGAATCCATGCCAATTTCAAAGTCCAGAGATTTGGAGGCCAATGTATTATTTGGAGTACTGCGCCTTATTCCAAATTTGTCATGCAAGACTAAGTCAGAGCTAAAAAAAAAATAGAATTTTACATTTTACAAAAAAAACTTACAAATGTCTTAGCCATTAAAATCTGTTTACTTTTCTCCACTAACAAACATCTCCAGATGATTGCTATGATATGCACATATTTGAAAATATGATTCAGTTTTAAACTTGTATTAAACAATAACTGATGCATTAGAATAGTAGCATTTTTCTTGTACTTACGAGGGTCGTACAGGGTCATTAGCATTCTGGTCTGTTGCAATAGCAAGGCTTGATTTGATTAAATCTTTTGGTTTAAAATCTGGACCTTGCCAAGGACGTCTAATATCCATCAGTCTCCCTTAAAATAAAGTTCCAACTTAATTATTCTATTTTCTCCATGATGTTTACAATAGTCTTAAGAACTCTTTCTTTTTCAAAATTTTAAGCAGCATGAAGAAAGAAATATATAGATTCTAAGTAGAATAAATTGTTCATTTTTCCGAGATTTATTTTTAAAAAAAGATAAAAGTAAACATCATAATAAAATTTTTAAAAACTTCTTTAAAATATAGCTTACGGCTATCAATTCTAGAAAGTCGCCCAGGGCTGACAGGAGTTTTGGGTCTATTGTGTCTGCTTTCAATACTTCGATCTAAACTTGCCTGATGAAAGATGTAAAGGGTACAAGTATATGTCCATAAAGGAAAAAAAGAACTCTTGTTATTATATTATATTATAAACTTATGAATATTTTAACACTTTGAACGCCTTTGTTTTAAAATCTATGTATTTATAGAGAAATGCATATTATATTGAACAATTTTTGTAAATCAATCTTTAATCATTGAAATAATTTTGGTGCCTTAATACTCAATGTAAAATCAAAATTTAAAATGTTTTAGTTTCTTTCTTTACAAAGAAAAAAAAAGATTAAATAACTTTTCATACAGAACGACTTCTTGTGATATGATAGTCCAGCGTATGTATGCAAGCAACATAATGTCTCTTCCATGCACCATATTCATTATCAGCAGGAGTGTATGGCAGGAACCAACCAAGGCCAATACATTTTGGCATCCAGATAACTTCCTGAAATAGCATAAGTAAAGAAACATTGATGCTAATTAGATTTATTCCAAAATCTGAAAAGAAATTTTCTGGATGACAAAATCAAAGAATAATACAATTGATCAGTATTATAAAACTTAATATTGACATCACACAAAACTTAAGTAGTTTAACATAGAACTAGCATTTTGAAATAAGAGCAAGGAAAAACACAACTCTATCCTGAACAAGTCAAAAAAAAAAGAGAATAAAATATACCAAACTATAATGGTCCAGTTCTCACACAAAACTTCAGGAAAAGTTTTTACCATAAGTTTTCTACAATGATTAAGGAATTATTTTTCACCTCAGAAATGGGAAAAGAAGAATATTGGGGCATGTTCTGGAAGATGAAAATTTGAGCCCCTGATCAGAAAATGTTGATCATTTCCTTCAGCAAAAAGCCCAGTCAAGATTCTTTGCCCAGGCTACCACTTTACAAAGAAAACTGTAAGAAGAGAGCTGATTGATTTGGAAAACTTTCATTCCAGATACAGGTCTGCTTCTCTAAACACTTCATTACTCACTATTAAAAACAAATAATAAGAAGAAAAAAAAGAACGAAAAAAAAAAAATTATATATGAAAATATTTGTTACCTGTTCAGAAAGAAATTTCCAATGCCAACTGACTTGTGCACATCTACACAAGCTCTTAGGCTCCAAGAAGGAGAAAATATACAGAGAGAGAAATCTAGGAAGCACAGTGGTGAAATCCAAATGTTGCAATGCCATATTCTCACTAAACCATCTCTGAACAAAGCTACAATAAGAATCAAACATTCAAGAGGGGCTCTAAGCTCAAGTGGTTAAAAAGATGATTTGAATGAAACATAATACTTAAATTAAGCATTAAAATTAAATTAATTATGAGGCATAACTTAAAGGTGGAGGTTTGGTGGCTGAGTGGTAAAGCGCTTGGCTCCAAAACTGGGGGTCCCGGGTTTGAACCCTTGTGAAGACTGGGATTTTAAATTTCGGGATCTTTGGGCGCCTCTGTGTCCACCCAGCTCTAATGGGTACCTGACATTAGTTGGGGAAAGGTTAAGGCAGTTGGTAGCTGTGCAGACCATATGACACACTCGTTAACCGTTTGCCACATAAACAGATGACCTTTATGTTATCTTCCCTATAGATAATGTAGGTCTGAAAGGCCAGCTTTACTTTACTATACTTAAAGGTAGGTTTATTTTATTCATAAAATATTAATTTGTCATAGTTTTTGTGGGGTTCTTCCTCCATTTCTCCCTGGGTTTTTTTTCCACTCAATTTTCATAATTTGGAAAACTTAATGACCTGTTTTAAAGATCATTTTCCTTCTGTGAATGTCACACATAGATTTGTCATTGCTTTTAAAAATGTTTACTTAGTACATTATATTCATGACTCTAAAAACCCCATTCATAAGTGGTAATGCCATAAATTTATTTATATTTTCAAATAAAATATCCAGAGGGAAACTCAGTAGGATAATTTTGGCAATTATAAGAACATCTTTCATAATATCCCTTTAAAGCTTCAGTGGCATTAAGATCTATCCCATGTAACCCAGGGAGTAGCTGGTCCTGAAGAGAGACGACTAAATGCTCAAAGATAAATTTTTTAATGAGACTGACACTAATCTTTGACCAAGATTGTCAACATTCTAAAATGGTATTCATCAACAATCAACACAAAACTTTTTTTAAAAGTTGTTTTAGCTGTTAATTTAAATACCTGTACTGTGATCTACTGCATTGTCTAAAAATAACATCCAAAAATCTCTTTCGCTGTGAATCAGTCCAATGATCAAACTGTTTTAAGAAAAACAAAAATTATAAACAGTAAATATCTCTATTTTTCTAATTTCTCAAAGTGTTATTAGTGGATGTGTAAATGTGCACAAAGCCTCTGTGCTGGTAACGCTCATTGGATCTTATACCAAAGAAAATTTTTATAAATGCAGGTGCACTTCTTAGCTGGATTCTGCAGATTACAAAATAGAATAAGTTACTTCTCATTATAATAAGCAAAGAATTTTCAGGATTTGCATGTAACATTCCTTTAGGTACAGAATAATTCATTCTTGACTGTTTATTTTAAAGTTACAATGTTTTAAAAATTATACAGGTAACTTTGATCAAGCAAAGCTATCTTTATTGCTATAAAGAGAGAACCATGAGAATGTGAAGTTAATCTCTAAATTAGCCTTAACTATTTTTGTTTTCTTTATTGTCATTTTGTTGTGTTTTTTTTTTTTTCAATTGCCATGAACTCAAATCAAATTTACATTTGAATAGATCAATTAATGATTTTATCTTTTAAGAAGTAATGACAAAAAACATTTTCCAGAGTAGCACACCCCTGAATTCCCAGTTAATCACACTTGCCCAATTTGTCATCCATCCATCAAAGTCATTATTTAGTTTCCCAAGTAGGAGCTGGAGGATTAGGTGAATATAGGGAGGAGGAGGAGGACAGTTGACTGTGGGCTCTACACGCCACTAGAACAGTGGAAAAAATTCTTATGCTGTATGCATGTATATACAAAAAAAAGATGTCACATGTAAATTATGAGTGAGTCTGGTGTGAATGTACACTTTGGTTTCTTATAGTTATAATGTTTTTTGTTTGGTGTAATGCACAAATTGTAAGACAAATTTCCTTACGGATAATAAAGATTATTATTATTATTATTATTATTATTAATATAGTCATAAAGTACCAATAATGCAGGTTTGTTTGTTTGGAAAATCTTCAAGGGATACTTTTAACATGCCATTCTATTATATTATATAGAAACATTTCTTTTTAAAAATTTTCTCTAAACAAAGCTGACATATTTACATTGTTGGCTTCATTTTACTACAGCACACTTAATATTTATACATACCCAATGGGACACTAAATTCCGACGTTCTTTAAAAATCTAAGAATAAAAGAAAATTTTATTTTTTTTAATGATAATTTAAGTTAAAATAAAAGAATATTTCTTTTTTTCTTTTTTTTTTGGGGGGGGGGGGGGGGGGATGAGAGAAGAAACAAAATGTAAATAGATAATTCATATGTGACTCAAAAGCATTTTAAAAAAAGTAAATTTGTTTAAAAATTATAAGGTTTAAAAGCCCCCTTTTAGGAGTAGTGGGGGATGGGCAGGATGGGGGTCAAAAGGATAAGCAATTTTAATTGCCCTTGTTTCAGATCAAGAATTAATGAAGGCATTTTGTATTCACCACAACAACAAACTATTTTTTATATAAACAATATTTACTTTACAAATATTTTATATTTACTTTCTCAAGCTGAAGCCTAGCATCTAATTAGATGTGTTTAAACTCGGACTTTAGTTTGTACTACAATTGACAAAGAGTAAGTGCCTACTTCTTGACTAGAGCCCACCTCACTACTATTTCAAATCTTGTCACCTCACTACTATTTCAAATCTTGTCACCTCACAACTATTTCAAATCCTGTCACCTCACAACTATTTCAAATCTTGTCACCTCACAACTATTTCAAATCTTGTCACCTCACAACTATTTCAAATCCTGTCACCTCACAACTATTTCAAATCTTGTCACCTCACAACTATTTCAAATCTTGTCACCTCACAACTATTTCAAATCCTGTCACCTCACAACTATTTCAAATCTTGTCACCTCACAACTATTTCAAATCTTGTCACCTCACAACTATTTCAAATCTTGTCACCTCACAACTATTTCAAATCCTGTCACCTCACAACTATTTCAAATCTTGTCACCTCACAACTATTTCAAATCTTGTCACCTCACAACTATTTCAAATCCTGTCACCTCACAACTATTTCAAATCTTGTCACCTCACAACTATTTCAAATCCTGTCACCTCACAACTATTTCAAATCTTGTCACCTCACAACTATTTCAAATCTTGTCACCTCACAACTATTTCAAATCCTGTCACCTCACAACTATTTCAAATCTTGTCACCTCACAACTATTTCAAATCCTGTCACCTCACAACTATTTCAAATCTTGTCACCTCACAACTATTTCAAATCCTGTCACCTCACAACTATTTCAAATCTTGTCACCTCACAACTATTTCAAATCTTGTCACCTCACAACTATTTCAAATCCTGTCACCTCACAACTATTTCAAATCTTGTCACCTCACAACTATTTCAAATCCTGTCACCTCACTACTATTTCAAATCTTGTCACCTCACTACTATTTCAAATCTTGTCACCTCACTACTATTTCAAATCTTGTCACCTCACTACTATTTCAAATCTTGTCACCTCACAACTATTTCAAATCTTGTCACCTCACTACTATTTCAAATCTTGTCACCTCACTACTATTTCAAATCTTGTCACCTCACTACTATTTCAAATCTTGTCACCTCACTACTATTTCAAATCTTGTCACCTCACTACTATTTCAAATCTTGTCACCTCACTACTATTTCAAATCTTGTCACCTCACTACTATTTCAAATCTTGTCACCTCACTACTATTTCAAATCTTGTCACCTCACTACTATTTCAAATCTTGTCACCTCACTACTATTTCAAATCTTGTCACCTCACTACTATTTCAAATCTTGTCACCTCACTACTATTTCAAATCTTGTCACCTCACTACTATTTCAAATCTTGTCACCTCACTACTATTTCAAATCCTGTCACCTCACTACTATTTCAAATCTTGTCACCTCACAACTATTTCAAATCCTGTCACCTCACAACTATTTCAAATCTTGTCACCTCACAACTATTTCAAATCTTGTCACCTCACAACTATTTCAAATCTTGTCACCTCACAACTATTTCAAATCCTGTCACCTCACAACTATTTCAAATCTTGTCACCTCACTACTATTTCAAATCTTGTCACCTCACAACTATTTCAAATCCTGTCACCTCACAACTATTTCAAATCCTGTCACCTCACTACTATTTCAAATCTTGTCACCTCACTACTATTTCAAATCTTGTCACCTCACTACTATTTCAAATCTTGTCACCTCACTACTATTTCAAATCTTGTCACCTCACAACTATTTCAAATCTTGTCACCTCACAACTATTTCAAATCTTGTCACCTCACAACTATTTCAAATCCTGTCACCTCACAACTATTTCAAATCCTGTCACCTCACAACTATTTCAAATCCTGTCACCTCACTACTATTTCAAATCTTGTCACCTCACTACTATTTCAAATCTTGTCACCTCACTACTATTTCAAATCTTGTCACCTCACTACTATTTCAAATCCTGTCACCTCACAACTATTTCAAATCTTGTCACCTCACTACTATTTCAAATCTTGTCACCTCACAACTATTTCAAATCTTGTCACCTCACAACTATTTCAAATCTTGTCACCTCACAACTATTTCAAATCTTGTCACCTCACAACTATTTCAAATCCTGTCACCTCACTACTATTTCAAATCTTGTCACCTCACAACTATTTCAAATCTTGTCACCTCACAACTATTTCAAATCCTGTCACCTCACAACTATTTCAAATCTTGTCACCTCACAACTATTTCAAATCTTGTCACCTCACAACTATTTCAAATCTTGTCACCTCACAACTATTTCAAATCCTGTCACCTCACAACTATTTCAAATCTTGTCACCTCACAACTATTTCAAATCTTGTCACCTCACAACTATTTCAAATCCTGTCACCTCACAACTATTTCAAATCCTGTCACCTCACTACTATTTCAAATCTTGTCACCTCACAACTATTTCAAATCCTGTCACCTCACAACTATTTCAAATCTTGTCACCTCACAACTATTTCAAATCTTGTCACCTCACAACTATTTCAAATCTTGTCACCTCACAACTATTTCAAATCCTGTCACCTCACTACTATTTCAAATCTTGTCACCTCACAACTATTTCAAATCTTGTCACCTCACAACTATTTCAAATCCTGTCACCTCACAACTATTTCAAATCTTGTCACCTCACAACTATTTCAAATCTTGTCACCTCACAACTATTTCAAATCTTGTCACCTCACAACTATTTCAAATCCTGTCACCTCACAACTATTTCAAATCTTGTCACCTCACAACTAT
This sequence comes from Biomphalaria glabrata, assembly GCF_947242115.1. NCBI lineage: Eukaryota > Metazoa > Mollusca > Gastropoda > Planorbidae > Biomphalaria > Biomphalaria glabrata. Next base: position 26,691,181 of record NC_074716.1, read on the forward strand.
TTCAAATCTTGTCACCTCACAACTATTTCAAATCCTGTCACCTCACAACTATTTCAAATCCTGTCACCTCACTACTATTTCAAATCTTGTCACCTCACTACTATTTCAAATCTTGTCACCTCACTACTATTTCAAATCTTGTCACCTCACTACTATTTCAAATCCTGTCACCTCACAACTATTTCAAATCTTGTCACCTCACTACTATTTCAAATCTTGTCACCTCACAACTATTTCAAATCTTGTCACCTCACAACTATTTCAAATCTTGTCACCTCACAACTATTTCAAATCCTGTCACCTCACAACTATTTCAAATCTTGTCACCTCACAACTATTTCAAATCTTGTCACCTCACAACTATTTCAAATCTTGTCACCTCACAACTATTTCAAATCCTGTCACCTCACTACTATTTCAAATCTTGTCACCTCACAACTATTTCAAATCCTGTCACCTCACAACTATTTCAAATCTTGTCACCTCACAACTATTTCAAATCTTGTCACCTCACAACTATTTCAAATTTTGTCACCTCACAACTATTTCAAATCTTGTCACCTCACAACTATTTCAAATCCTGTCACCTCACAACTATTTCAAATCTTGTCACCTCACAACTATTTCAAATCTTGTCACCTCACAACTATTTCAAATCCTGTCACCTCACAACTATTTCAAATCTTGTCACCTCACAACTATTTCAAATCCTGTCACCTCACAACTATTTCAAATCTTGTCACCTCACTACTATTTCAAATCTTGTCACATCACTACTATTTCAAATCTTGTCACCTCACAACTATTTCAAATCTTGTCACCTCACAACTATTTCAAATCTTGTCACCTCATTATTATTTCAAATCTTGTCACCTCACAACTATTTCAAATCTTGTCACCTCATTATTATTTCAAATCTTGTCACCTCACAACTATTTCAAATCTTGTCACCTCATTATTATTTCAAATCTTGTCACCTCACAACTATTTCAAATCTTGTCACCTCATTATTATTTCAAATCTTGTCACCTCACAACTATTTCAAATCTTGTCACCTCATTATTATTTCAAATCTTGTCACCTCACAACTATTTCAAATCTTGTCACCTCACAACTATTTCAAATCTTGTCACCTCACTACTATTTCAAATCCTGTCACCTCACAACTATTTCAAATCTTGTCACCTCATTATTATTTCAAATCTTGTCACCTCACAACTATTTCAAATCTTGTCACCTCACTACTATTTCAAATCCTGTCACCTCACAACTATTTCAAATCTTGTCACCTCACAACTATTTCAAATCCTGTCACCTCACTACTATTTCAAATCTTGTCACCTCACTACTATTTCAAATCTTGTCACCTCACTACTATTTCAAATCTTGTCACCTCACTACTATTTCAAATCCTGTCACCTCACTACTATTTCAAATCTTGTCACCTCACAACTATTTCAAATCTTGTCACCTCACAACTATTTCAAATCCTATCACCTCACTACTATTTCAAATCTTGTCACCTCATTATTATTTCAAATCTTGTCACCTCACAACTATTTCAAATCTTGTCACCTCACAACTATTTCAAATTTTGTCACCTCACAACTATTTCAAATCCTGTCACCTCACTACTATTTCAAATCTTGTCACCTCACAACTATTTCAAATCTTGTCACCTCACAACTATTTCAAATCCTATCACCTCACTACTATTTCAAATCTTGTCACCTCACAACTATTTCAAATCCTGTCACCTCACTACTATTTCAAATCTTGTCACCTCACAACTATTTCAAATCTTGTCACCTCACAACTATTTCAAATCTTGTCACCTCACAACTATTTCAAATCTTGTCACCTCACAACTATTTCAAATCCTGTCACCTCACAACTATTTCAAATCCTGTCACCTCACAACTATTTCAAATCTTGTCACCTCACAACTATTTCAAATCTTGTCACCTCACAACTATTTCAAATCTTGTCACCTCACAACTATTTCAAATCTTGTCACCTCACAACTATTTCAAATCCTGTCACCTCACAACTATTTCAAATCTTGTCACCTCACTACTATTTCAAATCCTGTCACCTCACAACTATTTAAATTCTTGTCACCTCACTACTATTTCAAATCCTGTCACCTCACAACTATTTAAATTCTTGTCACCTCACTACTATTTCAAATCCTGTCACCTCACAACTATTTCAAATCTTGTCACCTCACTACTATTTCAAATCCTGTCTTCTGCTGTTAGAGAAAACAGTTTTACATCAAATGATTTCTTTAGCACAAATATTTAAATATGATTATAATATTTCATTTAGATGTATGTGGTTTGGACTGTAGTCATGGTGGTCCTGAGTTATAACCCTGCCCACTGATACCTCAAGCCATCCTGCAGAAGGTTGGGGCTAGGGCATAATAATCTTCATTTCTGAAGAAAACATCTAAAACTACAAGTTAAATGTAAGCTTTTTTCTTTCAAGGATTGTATTTATCTTAAGAGCTACCTGTTCATTTGAAGGCTTATTGACTAGAGGTGTCCAGGCACTGTTTTGAGTTTTCATCTTTAATGTTTGAAACTTCTCCACAACTACAGCCTTTTCTCTCCTCATTGTTGTAGTGCGACCTAAAATCTTTGCATCATCATCTGTAATGTCAAGTCGAGTTTGAAATTTCATTTTCTTTTTAAACTGTGGAATTCCTGCCATTTCAGTAAATGTTTTTCTTTTTACTGGCAAAAAAAAATAATTTATTATTGTATGGTATGGTATGTAAAAGTTGAATTTGTGAATATTAAAAATGTGATCAAAGGATATTATTATATGTTGAAAAAATAGACTATATATTATAAGATTTGAATGTGTCAATATACTCTCATGAAAAGATAATAATAATAATAGCAATGTCTTTGATTCAGAAGATTGAGTGCAGAGTTTCACATGACTATGCAACCCAGTAGCGACCTGCATAGTTTTCTGCATTTCGTGCAGACAGATCCATTGTCTGCTGGTAGTCTGTTTAAGTTTTCTTTCCGTCTTCTGCACCTGTCTTCAATAATGGCTTTCCTTTCGTCTCAATAAAGCTCTTACTAAATATCATACACAAACACAGATCCAATTTAAGGAAAATATACTAAATGTAAGCATAAACAATGGTTTGTAGTTTTTAAAATATGTTTGAATTTCTATATACTTTGAGAAAAGTAGCTATTAGTTTTATGTATTAATTATGTATTAATGCCAAGTAATTTAGTTTTTTTTAAGCAGGCTATGGTGGCTAACTTTGTTGAATGCCTTAGAAAAGTCTAATAAAATAGCATCTATTTGCTTACTATAATCTTATCTTTGAAAAAATCATCAACTAATCCTATTAGCTGAGTTTCACATGACCTATATTTCCTAAAGCCATGTTGGAGTGAGGACATTATGTTTATCTAAGAGATTTATCATGTTGCTACATATTATGTGTACTAGTATTTTATATGTGATGCTGGTGAGTGATACTGGTCTGTAGTTCCCCAAATTGTATCCATTTTTAAATAGGGGAGTAACATTAGCTTCTTTCCAGTCCCTCAGTACCAGGCCCTGATTTAGTAATGCTTGAAAAAGCTTGTGGAATAGTTCTTTCAGCAATCTAGCTGGAATACCATCAGGTCCAGAAGCTTTATTTTGGTTTTATGCTAGCTAATAGTTTTTGGATCCCTTTTTCTTGTACATTTATATCTCCTAGGTTTTCTACTTGGTTCAAATTTATTAACGTCTTTGTCTCAAGGGACTGAGAATGCTGATGCAAAATATTTATTAAATTTCATTATCATTATGTGTTAAGTTATCTTCATATCAATAATATTTATAGACTTCAATATCTGTCCTATGACTGTGCAGTGTACAATGTATATATATATATATATATATAGAGAGAGAGAGAGAGAGAGAGACTACTAGAGTCTATATATGTATAAGGAAAAGAAATTATAAAGCACATAGCACAAAAAAGTAATGATTGGCAGACTACTCGCTTGCAATTTCAGTATGTTTTAACAGTAAATCTTACAATTTGCTATGCTTTAACTGATAGAATCTAGTTTTTATGTTTTTTACCAAACATAAGATAATGATTATGGAATTCTTTTGTATAAGAGCTAGTGCATGTCTATTCAGTTTACATTAAATCAGACAGTCAAAAACAAATTATACGAAGGAGCACAATCACCCAGTGGCGTCACTAGGGAGGGTGCGGGGGTGCAGTCCGCACCAGGTGACACCCGTTATGGGGGTGACACCCAAGAAAAAAAGGCACTTTGTGAATAATTGACAATTTTAAAAAATTAATGACAGTGGGTAAATATAAGAACATACAATAAATAGATCTATCTACTTTTTTTTTTCATTTCGGCAAAACATATTTTAATTTTTTAATGAAATTCTATCAAAATGTTTAAAATGTTATGTCATAATTAATATCACAAGGAAAACGTGAAACCTTACTTTCAGTTGTATACCAGCTGCAAGTATGTATATGAACACTGCTTTTATTTTTTTTTTAAATGTTTTAATCAAATCTATTAAATTTGTAGCTAGTATCGTAATATCAGGATGCCAACCTATAGTCGCAGTTTAACAAATGATGACATTCTTCAGGCATAAAATATTATTGAAATCTTACATGTAATTAATGTAAATTTTGTAGAATTGGAAAATAAATAAGCGACTATTGAGATTTCTGAAGATGATGATTTTATCTTATTTTTCTGTAAAAGAAGCTCTAGCCAAGGTGAGGGAATTAGGAAATGTTACAATGTGTCAGTCAAATGATATACTTAAATATTTTAGGTGATTTTTTTTTTGGCTAGTGCCAAGTTTGGTTCTGATGCTTCCTAATGGGGATGATTTAGTCACTTAATAGCAAAAAAAAAAAATTTATTCTTTTGTTGTCGACTATTTCAACAAATTGTGTTGAAATGAAATAGAAATGTGTAACTTAATTTAATGTGTGGTTGAAATTAAGTCTGAAATTGGAATATTTAAAGACGTATGAAGAATTCATCTGGATTAGAAAATCGGAAAACAAGGACATCCGGCTATAACTACAAATGACAAGGAAGTCGTTGCTATGATTGATGTAAAGAAGAAAAACAATGGAAGGAGATATTGCATGGACTGTTTCTATAAAAGCAGAATATTTGAGATTTTGTGACCGTATTAACAATGAGTCTTTATTGAAAAAAGAAGTTCCATGAGATGATGGAAATGTTATGAAGATAAAACCCATAACTAAAGTGCATCTGTCATGTTAAAAAGTTTATAAATGTTTTAGCAACGACGTAAAAGATATTAGAGTCAGTACGGCTGTAAGCACCTTTGTATCTTGTTTGACAACACACCAGACATAGCACACCTAACATAGCACACACTAATCAGATTCAGAAGTTATACGATTTTAAAGGAGACAAAAAAGCTGATGAGGTCAACTTAATATCTTAAAGTTTCTAGAAAATGTTGAGCTTGAATTTATATGTGGAGCTCTAAGATATGAAAACGCAGCTTTAATGTCTGGAAACATGAAGGAGTACGGGGTGGAGGTGTACTAGAGGGCCAAAGATACAAAAGAGTAGGCATATCTTTAAACTATTGACAATGTGGTGACTAATTAAACCTTTTATTAAACAAAAGCATAGCACATTAGCGCAAAGTGTTATTTAAAAAAAAAGGCTCTTCTAAAAGAAACTGTGATTCAGAAGAAATAAAATTTAAAACTAGGATAAAATGTCAGGCGAGCAATCACAAGATGCCGGACTCACTATTTAAGAAGAGAAAAAGAGGTTCATTCTTATGTGCATTGATCGTTTTTTTAACTCTGAGCTTCAGCTCCTACTGGGAGCAATCATTGATGTAGCAGATAAATTTGGAGCAATCCAACTGAAAAATTCTTTAGTTCAACAACCAACAAAGTTTTGTAGATGTCAGTTTCAAAATATTTGTGTATATAATTTTTTTTTCAAAAGGCGACAAACTGAAGTACCATGACTGAGAAGGGATCTTAAGGCAACAAAAGTTATACTTGAAGAAAAAAAATTGATATGCCACTATATAGACATTAAAAAATATTTCTAAATCATTTAACAAAGCCTTCAAACGTTTCTTACTATCTGCTTATCTATGGCGTCATGTGAAAAAAAAAAGATTTTTTAAATTAAATTTCAGACGTTTTTGAGACAAAGGAACAAACGACACTTTCATGAAGGGGGATTTTATAAAAAATTAGATCGTTAAAGACATTAACTTTGATGAAGCTAATGATAAGTTTTCAAGTTTGAAATCCAGAAAAAAACAAGGTTTGTAAGACAGTTTGTGTGGAAACACAAACTGAAAATCGGCCCCTGAAGTGGTCCACCCAGGCAGGTAAAAAGGCAGGTTTTTAATATTATCAGAATGAAATTATATCAATGACAAATGACAGAGAAGAATGGAGAAAAAAGGTTAACAGATCTTGTGTGGTGCCACAGCGGTCCAGCAGACCAAAGGATAGGTAAAAACGAATGTGAAGTTAGATGTGAACCGGGCCTAACTGATGTCTTATAATGAATATCTAATTGATCTAGTTGTTTTATAAAGGGTTAATCTCTTATCCCTCAAAAAAAAAACATTTCCGTATTCTATACGGTCATGGTGTATCTGCAGTTCACACAATAATATGAAAAACTACTTATTAATTGTTGTTTTAAATTATGTCTGACTTATATGCATACTAAATAGATTTTTTCTTTTTAAAAAAATAATAACTATTTTTGTGTGTAAATATAGAACTTAGTATAACAGAACTTACATAACTTAATACAAATGTAAAAACAATTTTTTGACAAAAATCTACTACCATTTGCATAAATGTGTTAAAAATATGGTAAATAGCTATCTCCCCTAATAAAGAGCCTCCCGTGTTTGTTACTATTAATAGTGAATAGTTGTAAAAGTGGTGTATTTTTATTTTTAAAAAAATGCTTGCATAAATGATTTTAAAAATTAGATTTTTCGCTTTGAGAAAAGAAAAAAGTAGCCGTTGCATCAGAACTTTGAATGGTCTAAAATATCATGATGTCGGATTTTCACTATCTTTTCTAGTTTACTAGATCTAAATGGACAGACAGACATTCCAAACAAAACTAATAGCGTATTTTCCCCTTTCGGGGGCAGCTAAAAACAGTGTAATTTACTTATGGTTGCATTGTTGCAAAATTGAACTATATATTAATGGCAATGGTACAAAGATGAAGGATGCATGCAGAGCTTCATCTGACTACACAAACCCAGTGAACTGAATTTTAAAATTTAATAGACACTCATTTTATAGTTGTTGAACAATCATATAACGAAGGTAATTATAAACTATATATATATTACAGTGCAACAATTAACCAAAAAATATTTTAAAGTGGAGGGGGGGGGGGGAGGGGGTGACACCCTGAGCTGACCGCACCGGGTGACACCCACCCTAGTGAAGCCACTGCAATCACCATCAGATATTGTTGTCTTTAGAGACTCACAATAAAATACTGTAGACATTAATAATAATATTTAATAAACAGAGACTTGTGTTGATATAAGTAGACATTGAAGACTATCCTTTTATTTCATCACATCTTTTCAAGTACTTTCTCACAAAACATTCACAACAAACAATGACGCAATATAAACATATTAGCACATCCTTCCCATTAAAGTTTTAAAGTTCTTAAAGCTGATATCTACTAGGAACTTTAACTCGACCACTGCTGGTTGTCTTGACTAGCACAACAAGTTCTCTAGGTGTTATAATAAATGAAAAACTGTCATGGAATCCACATATTGATGAAACTATAAAAAAAATCAAACAAAGCATTAGGATTTATTAAAAGAAATTTCTATAAATCAAATAAGAACATAAAACTAAAATGTTATTTAACCTTGGTCAGGCCAATAATAGAATATGCATCCTCCGTTTGGGACCCCTCAACTCAAGATAACATTAAGAACCTGGAACAGACACAAAATAGAGCAGTGAGACTCATAACAAACAAATATTCACACTTAACCAGAGAAACACCTTTAGTAAAATCAATTAATTTTTAAAGCCTTCAGGACAGAAGACTCAAAAGTAAAGTAGCAACTATACATAAAACACTGAACCATAATCTTCAAATACAAAATTTAATAAAATACTCTGAAAGACACAAAGATAAAGGCACATTCCTTGTTCCATATGCTAGGACAAATTTGTACACATACTCCTTCTTCCCTAGTGTTAGAGCATGGAATGGGTTGCCTGAGCTAGCCAGGAAAACCAGTGACTTGGCAGAATTTAAGTCATTGATTAATATGCATGACTAAATGCATGATGCGTAGGACGTAATCATCTTTTTTGAAGTAACGTCTGTATTATATAAGATAAGATGTTGGTCTATAACTGTCTGTTTTGTTTGTTCTAACAGTTTGCATGATTAATTTTTTCTAGATCTAGACATCTAGTAGGTCAACCTACTATCTAGGATTAGATTCTAGATCTAGATTCATAAAAGTTAGATCTAGATAGGCCTATCTACAATTAATATTCATATTGACTATCATCATAAAAATATGATTATATAGATCTATTATTTAAATTCTAGATCTAATATTACTTATAGACTATAATATTACTATTACCAAAGTTTCTATAAACCTCTAACTATATAGTATTATAGATCTACTTTTTTTATACAGATAGACTTGATAGAGACATTAGAGAGATCTAGCTAGGGGCTAGTAGTACTGACTACTACTGTAACTGTAACTGTAGACACTGTAGTAGTAGACTAGACACTTGTTATCACTAGTACTAACTAGTAGTAGTATTCATAGAGTCATAGTAGTAGTACTACTGGTACTACTTATTACTACTAGTACTGAATACGCACTACTACAGTGAGTACGTACTTAGTCAAGTCAGTCAACTGTCAAGAATTATAAAATTATTTTTAAAAATTCCAGATACACATCATACAGTATAAAAGATCGCACACATTATTTCATTCAAAAAATAATTAAAAGATAGAAAATAATACTTTTAATTTGTCAGGACTTTAATTTGTAGCTAAAGTGAGTAGGTCTAGATTGAATATAGTCTCACATCTAGATCTAGATTTATATGGCTATGCCTATGGTGAAGCCATTTGTAAACTATTTAGACGCATGCGCATAGGGCTGTTGTCATAGGAAATGTAAGTATAAAAAGTGGAAGCGCGAAAATTTTGCTTTTTATTTTGTTCCATCTTAACTAGTCTAAATCTAGAATATAGATCTAGTAGATGTTGTGGTTGGACCATGGAACTATAGTTGGACTAACTAATCTAGACTCTAGATGTTTAGATCAAGATCTACATTTAGATCTATTCTTGTCTAGAATAATGTTAGGGTTACAATTTATTTCATCGCCAAATCAGCCAATGGGCGGACTGGGCTCAATAGCTTTGGTCGGCAGCCAGTCTAGGAGACGGAAACTCCGATATAAAACCTACGACAATCTGTGTAGACTGCATTTAGTTTAAAGAGTGGTATTGGTCTGCGCGAGCCAATTATCACTTTAAAAATACTTTGCTCAGGCTGGAGGCAATGCAGTATTTTATATAACTAGCACACAAATTTATTTATTTGATGAAACATTACATAGAGGCGTAGCAGTGGCGTAGCTACCAATTTGCGGGTGGTGCGGGCCGCACAGGGCACCAAGTGGAGAGGGGCACCAAAATTCCCCCAGTGTGTATTAATTTCCTATTTCCCTGAGCGTTTCAGTAAAAACGACTAATTATATGGACACGAACAAACATAAACTGTATTTTAAACATGAACTAACGATTTATAAACTAGTCATGTCGCTATTCTATTTCATCTCCAAGACTATTTCTTCAATACAATGTAAGCTATAGAACAGTTTGAATCTAATTTACTAGATTTATTTCGGACACACGGTACATGTTGTTACTACACTGATCAATGCTCTGTAATATAATGAAGAAGAAGAAGATTGGCCAACCTTTTTTACTTTATTGTTTAGTCCATTAGTTTAATCTAGATATAGAGTCTAGAGGGTGAAAATCTGTTACATATTGCGCATGCTGTTATTGTGTATGAAATAACTGAACAATTAAAAGCAACAAAACAAGATGAGACGGTTATCATTGAATCCAGAAAAAATGATGAGGCCGACATCCTGAATGATGAAAAAGAAGAAAATACTTCAATACCGCAGGTTCTAGAGACTAAAGGACAGCACACTAGCATGTTTTTAGCACACTCCTCAAATATTCATACTGAAGAAGCTGAACCATCAGACAGTGTAAACAATACAGAAAGCAGGATAATAAACTCTAGACTGAACGACATTGGAGATTGGCCTGATGTCATCACAGATAATATTCGCATACACCTTGCCACTCAAGGATCTGAAACAGTTCAGCGTATGGACAGTAAATTCAGAGAGGTATATAGACATCAAGAATCAGCAAAAGGAAAGGCTAGAAAGCTTCCAAAGGCTAGTTTTTTTCCGGCAAAAGTCAAACGGCGAGAAAGTTCTTAGAAAGTGGATGTGTTATTCGCCAAAAAAAGAATCCTTATTTTGCTTCCCCTGCATACTCTTCTCAACAAGATCAAGTACCAAATCTTCATTTAAATCCAAAGATGGATTCAGTGATTGGTGGAGGTTATCCCGAAAATAGAAAAACATGAGACCAGCGGAACTCACATTCAGTCATCGCTTGCTTGGGGGGAACTTGAAGTTCGCCTGAGAGTAGGGTATTGACAACAAGGCCCAAGATTTGATTATACAAGAGACGAAAACCTGGAGAGACTACCTGAAGAGAATCTTGGACATCATTCGTTTTCTCTCAAAGCAAAATCTGGCACTTTGTGGGCATCGCGAGCGAGCAGAAGAAGTGTTGGAAGGGCAAAATCAAGGCAATTTCTTGGAGTATTGGAGTTAGTAAAATTACTATCAAAGTCCGATCCACTCTTGAGGGAGTATGTGCTTCAAACTAAGCTTTGTTCCAGACCGAATACATACATGTCTCCACAAATACAAAATGAATTTATTACAATATTGGAGAATCACGTTAAAAACAAATCATACAGCAAGTAAAACAAGCCAAATATTTCTCTATTATTTTTGACAGTACAACTGACATCTCAAAGCTGGATCAAACTTCCGAAATAAATTTTACGGTACGTTGTCATGGATAATGACGGGGTGCAAGTTCGTGAGTCCTTTATTGACTTCATCGACACAAAGGACAAGCATGCTGCTGAAATCGCTGAGATGATTCTAGAGAAACTGCGTTCGGATGGCTTAGACATAATGGACTGCAGGGGTCAAGGCTATGATAATGCTGCGGTCATGAAAGGTCAAAACTACGGTGTCCAAAAACGTATTCTAGAAGTCAATCCCAAAGCACTATTCATTGCCTGCTCAAACCATTCTCTTAATTTAGCAGGAATTCGAGCTGCTGAAGCTGAAGTCAATTCGGTAACATTTTTTTTTGGTACACTGGACCGTTTACACACCTTTTTCTCAACTTCACAACACCGCTGGGATATCCTCATCAAAATAACCGGAAATAGCCTTAAACGTTTAGTTGAAACCTGCTGGATGGGGGAGGAGAAACCGTCTAGATGATTAGGGATACATTTTCTAAAATTATAGAAACTCTGCAGACATTAACTAGCAGAGATGAAAATTCATCGACTAGATCTGAAGCAGGTAGATTATTAGTTGCTATTCAGTCTTTTAATTTCCTCACCTATCTTGGATTTTGGGCTCCTGTATTAACTGAAATTAATGATACGCAAGTCTACCTTCAAAAACAAGGATTGTCTATTCGAGACTGCTCACTCAAACTAAAAAAATTGGAGACATTTTAAAGTAGTAATCGAGAGGCCATCGCTGAAGCCAGCATTACCTTTGCCGAAAGCGTGTGCTCAGATCTGAGAATCAGTACAGAACCTCAAAAACGTATTGCCCATAAGAAAAAGATGCCTGGTGAGAAAAGTGACGACTCTGTACTTACACACAAAGAAGAGCTACGAAGGGAAATTTATGCTACCTTGGACAGGATTGTTCAAGAAATAATCACCCTATTCCAGCAACTTCATGATGTAGCAGATAGATATGAATTTTTGTCGCCTTCCCTGCAATTAAATCCTCAGGTCGAAATCAATCTCGATAATACTCCTAGTGACATTGATAAAAACGAATTTCTGCTGGAGCGAAAGAGGCTTCAACGGTTTGTCACAGTTTCATCAGAAGCCTCCGAACTTCCAAAACCTGTTGAGCTCTTGAAATTTTAAAAAAATATATATCAGCTAGATGATTCAGTCCCGAATTTCGTCATCATGATTCGCATATTTTTGACTATTGTGGTAAGCGTCGCTACATGCAAGAGAAGTTTTTCCAAACTTAAACTGATCAAGAAATACTTGCGATCAACGATGACAAATTTACGACTCACTAATTTGGCCATTTTGTCCATTGAACAAGAGCTGGTGGAAAAAAGTGATTTCGATAAAATTATTGATACTTTTGCCAGCAAGAAAGAGCGTAAAATTCATTTGTAGTATGTTTATGTAAAAGTGATTTTTTGAATTAACAATATTTGATTAATGAATACATATTATTTTGAACAAAAAATTAAGGTTTTGCAATGTTAGTATTTAGTTATCTTTTTTTTTTTTTTGGGGGGGGGGGCATCAAGATGAGGTACCGCACCAGGCATCATATACTCTAGCTACGCCACTGAGGCGTAGCCGGGAAGGGGTTTGGGATTTAGTGACTGATTTTTTGCTTTGCTTTTGTTTATTTTAGGTGAGATTTTAATACCAAACCATCACTTGCCCCAGCACAGCCCACAGGGCTTTCAGTTTAAAACCCCCTACCAGTTAAATCCCCCTCTTCTATAAAACAAAACAAAAAATGTAAACGACAATTCCCTAATTCCAAGAACACAGCTAAGGAAGATTTTGATTTTAAAACCCCCCTCCAAAATTTTCAATAAACCCCCACTTCAATATAAAGAAAACAAATTACAAACTCAAAATTCTATGAGCGTAGCCAAAGGGGTTTTCTTCCTTCAGCGGGGTTTGAGGCTAAAAAAATACCTCTTCAATATTAAAAAAAGCCAATTACGTACTCAAAATGCTATGAGCATAGCCAAATGGATTTTGAGTTTAAACCCCCTTTCAGCAGGGTTTGAAGCTAACAAATAGCTCTTCAATATAAAGAAAAAACAAATTAGGCCTACGCACTCAAAATGCTTAGAGCGTAGCCATATGGGTTTTGAGTTTAAACCCCCCTTCAGCGGGGTTTGAAACTAAAAAATACCTCATTAACATTTTTTAAAAAAAAGCAAATTATACTGTTATAAACATGGTGGTGGCACAGATGGGGGTAGTGGTGTGAGTGTAGTCAGCCGACGCAAATCACCCCAGGCCAGCGCTAGACGAGCGGTCAACCGTGACGAGTTACGACGGTCAGCCGAGACGAGTGTCGACATGACGGTTCGGGAAGGATCGACGTCGTGAGCAGAGCTCAGGAGCGTCACGAGAGTTGTAGTCATCTGACCACCTAGAAACGTCGAACGGCGTTCTGTCCTGTTCGAGAAGGCCAGTAGGGACCCTATATAAGAGCGGAGGTGTCGCAGTCAAGACGGTTGAGAAAAGGGGCTCAATACAGCACGGTTCACGAGAGAAGGTTCACGACAGGGGTTCAGAACACGGTCGACTACAGCACAGTTCAACGGTGTGGTTCTGTACGGAGCATTACGACGGTTCATTGCGGAGTACTGTCAAGTACAGTTGAGACGACTGGCGTCTTGATCTTGGTCTGCGATCGAGTCCGACACAACGAGCCTAGTGTGTGAAGTCAGTCCTGAACTGTTGAACCCAGTGCAAGCCCGGAACGAGACGGAGAGGCCAGTGCAAGAGTTGATACGGCGGAACGGTGTTATCGGAGAGATATTTGTACAGTGTACGTGTTGCCAATTGTACAGTATTGGCTGTTATTTATTCAACTATTAAAGTGTTACGTTACTTTGGAGCCCTGAGTTGTCAAGTTCTTTAAGTTGGTGGTGTATGGTGCAGTTTGCAGTGAGCCTGGATAGTGAGATTCGTAACAATACACTCAAAATTAGATAAGATAAAATTCTATGGGTGTAGTCAAAGGGGTATTGAGTTAAAACCCCCTACAGCGGGGTTTGAAACTAAAAAATACCTCATTTACTTTATTATTTATAGCTTTTATATAGCGCTACTTTCATGCTTTTAGCATGATCAGAGCGCTTTGGTCCAATCTCATTTGTGGATCAGTTGGGGGGGGGGGGGGTATCTAGGAGTTGGTTTCCGTGCTGCCTTTAGGCGCTCAGTAAACACAACTCTGCCCGAGTCGGGTGTCGAACCTCGAGCCCCCTTCTAGGTAGCCAAGCCAAGCCAAGTTCAAGTGCACTTAGCCTCTCGACCACGCTTCCCACCGTGTAGCCAAATGGGTTAAAAAAAAAAAAGCAAATTATACACTCAAGCCAAAATAATAAAATATAAGAAAAAAATCCTGAAAAATAGACAAAATTGTCATTATGGGGTGCCAATCCTACGCGCGATAAAAAACGGCATTGTCAGCTTTCATTTAATAAAAATGTATTGCAAAGACGAATGTATTTTCTAATACAAAATGTTAATTTTGACATTGTGCTAAATGCTTAGGGCCTATCCCTACCCAGACTGGGCCCCGCGCCATCCGTTACTCAAAGGGCCCCGCTGCGAACAATGGCAAGATAACTGAAGAAACAAGAGAAAGTCTTCTTGGTTAACTCGTTGGACATAGATAACGATAGTTCCGACATTGCATACAGTAAGCGAGGGTTAGGCTAATTTGCCTATTTTTCAACTTCGAAAGCAATTTTATACAATTAAAAGGTGAATTAAACAACTACTATTAAGTTCTTTATAGGCCTACTATCGATCGATTGAATAAAATCATTCGTTTAAATGAAAATATTAGGCCTATTAAGGTTTAAATGACATTTGCTCACAAATGGGGTGACTATGTCTTCAACTTTTACTTTCTACGTAAATGTCTTTTAAAGTAGGCTACCGGTAACTATAACAAAAAAGCTTTTTATTTTTCCTAAGATTATAACATTTTAAAATATAACAATTAAAGAAGCACAATCAAATTTAGCTATTTAAATTATTTCTTTGTAAATTAAGTAAAAATCCAAACATTTGTCGCCTTTTTTTTTTTTTTACGAGGTTCAGGTGGCCACTCATCATCCAAGTGCGAAATTATTTCCTAACAGCTGGAATGTGAAGCTTCATTGCCAGTAGTTTCATTTTCTTTTACTAAGCTGATGTTGAGGATATTGGCTGTGTAGGATGTTTGCGTCAATCTCAAAGCACTGGTTGATTTAACCTAACAGAAATCTCTTTTCTTGTCTACGGACTACGGGCACAACATGGCCTAAATTGTGCCGATGTGCCAAAAAATCAAACTCATTCTTGTCCCATTGCCAGTTACAGTTCTACTTATTTTAGTTATTGTATTCACTCTTCACCAGTTTTTAATAAAGTTTCTTCATCATAATAGGCCTATTTATGCTTTTGTCAGCTCAGCTTTTTCTTGTAGACTCTGCAAACACCACATATAGGCCTGTCTGTTATCTGCCTTGTTTTGCTACTTACAAGAAAGAGGAAGTGTGAGTGATTTTAAAACACTAACCTAAATTCTTTGAACATTAGATGAAAACTTTTTTTTAAAAAAGCCTTTCACATTTTAAGTATTAAGTAAGCAAAGTAGGCCTAACCCCCATTTACTATACTGCAACATCTGGTTTTGCAGTTGACATTAGCCTACTAACTTTGCAAATAAAATACCGCGCCGAAATCACATTAAAATTGTTACCTATTTGCTAAACGACAGGGTCGTGTCCTCCGTCGGGCATTGACCAAAAGCGTAAAAAAAAAAAAGTCCAATTTTCACAATTGGATATCCATCAATCAGTTTAACTCCTTCATATCTTCTGGATTAATTGCACAAACATCAGCCACAGACACCATAAGATGAAAATTTGTCATGACATCCTTCTTGAACATACCCGGTAGGCCTATATCAATATCTTCTTGAGCTGAAATGTTTTATTAAATAGCCTACAGTGTCATTATAGATCAGGTTTTTTAAAGATTACTTTTCTTGTTTATTGTGTCTTCCTCTGGGTGTGCTTGTAACCCTATGAAACGATGTGTTAAAAACATTCTAGGCCCCTACTTTATGCTGACTTTGCAGAGACCTTATTTTTTTTAAATAGAGAAATCATTACTAAATAATTTGAAAGCACTAAGTAGCCTATTGTCCTAATTGTATATTGAGTAAACCGGTACACACCAAAATAGTGACTATAGAGAAATTGTGGCATTGTTTAAAACTGTAAACGGTAGGTCTACATTTTGTGCGGCCTACCGGTACCAAGTCACAAAGTTGCCAATCCCACTTCAATTGTAGGGTATAAAGCCATAAAATCGCGGTAATCTAGCCAATAGATTTAACAGTTTTAAATAAAGCTTTTAATTAATGCCTGCACTTTCATATTTAACTTTTATATAACCCATGGCATTTTGCTGTCGCATCCATGTAAAACAAATAGGCCTATAACTGTAAGCTTTGTAAAACGGTCGCATCCATGTAAAACAAGTAACTGTTAGCTTTGTAAAATAATTATCTAAATATAGATCAAGCCTTTGGGAACTACGTAAGCCCGGAAAGTCTGTCAGCACACTTGGCACATTATTCCATCTGGAGTTTGTGTCATTGGCCTTGCTTCCCCCCCCCCCCCCTTTTAACGCCATTCTTATGCCCACTCAATTTTCGCACCAGTTTTCACAGCGCGACGACATGATGCTGAGTCTATATCATGTGGGCACACTGGATGCCGTAGCTGCAATCCTGCACACAGGCAGTATGATTATCTTCATAAACCTGGTGTTTGTGTATATATATATCATGGGCGTAGCCAGGATTATTTCCTCTCCCCCCCCCCGGCGAGAAAAAAATAATTATATGTATGGATGTGTGTGTGTGTACATAATCTTTATTACATTCTGACTCTTCATTCTTTCGGAAGACGTTTATTGTGCCCTAGAATAGGTTCTCCCTGGAGTTAGTGGAAAAATTGTAGACTCCCCGTCGTTGCTAGCGAAAGGGTTTTGGAGCCCCGCCGACAAGCACTATTTCTGGTATTGAAAGCCAACAAAATGCATTTTCCTGCTATTAAAATGTTTTGTTTCAAAAATCTAATTAGCTATTCTTACTGCCTAAACCCTCCCGCGACGTTCGGCGCATTTGCCGTCAAGCTGTTTCCACAAAAATCTGTCACTGGTAATGTCTGAAGCCTCTTCCCACCTGCTCTGAGGACCTCCATGAATGTGTGGCGCCAAGTTGTACTATGATGTCATCGCAACTCTTATTATGCGTAATTCATTTTGTCGGAGAACATGTCCAAACCTCGTGCGACGCTGTCACAATCTTACTAAGGGGTCGACTCCTAGTTCGGCATAGGATTTCCTTGATTTAGACCCGATCTCAATAACTGACTCCTTAAATCTGTCTTAGCCATCTTTGTTGAGCCACATTTAGTGTTTTTCAATTTCGGTAGATGACTATTCACTGCACTTTATTAATGGAGCCCCGCTAGGGGCGGACTGGCTATATGGGCAAACGGGCAAATGCCCGGTGGGCCGGTCTGGTCGCGACCAAAGAAAAAAAAAATTCCATGCAGACAACTTTAAAAAAAAAGTGACAGCAGCAAGACACAAAGGCTCGAACACGTTTTCTTGTTTGTTTGAATTCTTATTACAATTAATTTTGTTTGAAACTCAACAAGAATATTTTTAAAAAATACACTATAGGCCTACACTGTATATGGGTATTATCATTTGCAAAACGTTAGACCGCACGAGCGGCATGGACTGCTCTGATGTCTTCTAGGTTGTGTATGGCCTAATCATTTTGCTGGTCGACATGGGCCTTTGATGGCAGTCCCATTTTTTTTTTGCTCCTTCCCTCCCCCGTCTTGTAATGGTTCCAATGAAATTTAACCAAAAAGAGGGATGAGTGAGGTTAAGTTAGAAAAC
Organism: Biomphalaria glabrata; assembly: GCF_947242115.1. Classification (NCBI taxonomy): domain Eukaryota; kingdom Metazoa; phylum Mollusca; class Gastropoda; family Planorbidae; genus Biomphalaria; species Biomphalaria glabrata. Next base: position 26,709,367 of record NC_074716.1, read on the forward strand.
GCAGCAAAAAAAAAGATAGGCGCGACAATTAGCTCTTTAACAATATTTAATAGAAATTAAGACTAAGACTAAGACTAAGACTGCTTTATTGATCCTTACGGAAATTTGTTGTGATTACAAGGACTCGTTTCTCATATAAAGACAACACAACAGAAAAATACACATAAATACAACAGACAACATAAAGAGTTCATTCAGCGACTACACACAGGTATCTTGGTGCATTTCATGTTCCCTGATCAATGAGTGGCGGTGATAGAGTCTGACCGAGTGAGGTACGAACGAGTTTTTGTACCGCTCCGTTCTTGTTTTGATTGACAGCAGTCGCCCACTTCGCGACGACCTGGCGTAGTTCTGATGGAGCGGGTGGCCGTTGTCTTTCAAGATTTTTTCGATTTTTCTTAGGCACGTTTGTTCAAAAAGTTCCTTTAAATGTGGTAATGTTGTGAGTGTAATTTTTGATGCTTTTTTAATGATGTTTTCTAGACGTTGCAACAGTTTAGATGAGGCGTTGCCTTGCCAACAACTTATTCCGTATGTTAGCAGATTTTGTACAGTCGCGCCGTAAAATGTCTCAAGGATCTTCTTATTTAATTTAAAACTGTTGAGTTTGTATAGAAAAAAGAGTCGCTGGGCTGTTTTCTTTGTCAGAGTTCCAAGGTGGTCTTCCCATGAAAGTTTGTTGTTGATGATAATGCCTAGATATGTATATGCCTTTCCTTGTTCTATAGATGTAGTGTTTATTTGCAGTTCACATATAGTTTGTTTTTTCTTTCTAAAATCTATTATAAGTTCTTTAGTTTTTGTTACATTCAGTTCTAGAAAGTTGTGGGTGCACCAGTTTGTAAACTCTTAACTTTAACAAATACACATTACACACAGCCGCGAAATTGCAAATCACCCAACCAATTCACAGCTCAATATGGGTATAAAGCTCTATACTTTCTGCGATTAGAAAAGAAAAATTATTTTTTTTATTTTTAATAACATTGATCTAAAAATACTACACTTAAGGCTTACAAAAAATTAATGGCAAACTTATGCTTAGTATGAAGCATAGACTATATATTTAATATTACATGGACTGCCAACACTAAGGAAACTAAGCATAAGTTCCATTCACCGAGGCGTCCTTGGTTGCGTGGTAAATTGACTTCCGGTAGAATTTGTTACTATATAAAGAAACTATTCCCGAATATTTTTACCATCACTTTTACAGCAAATCATAAATGGAAACTTAATTGTCATATACGATGTTACAGAGGTAAGTGTGCACAAATCAATTTGTGACTTAGATCTATGACTATAAAGCTTTGTAACTGATTTTCTTAGCCAATATAGATAATTAGCCAAGCCTGTATTTCGTGTATTCTTGTTTACGACATTAATTGTCTGCTAATTGGTGCTGCCAGTTTGGATTATTTGTTTTTCTTTTTTTTTTCATCACATTTGATAATTATTATCATTATTTTTACAATGTATATTTTAAATGTGATAAGCGATTTACTGAAAGAGTCAATACATTTCTGAGAGTGTCATTTATTAATTTTGTATATAATGGGTGATATAGGCCTAAGTTAAGTCTGTGAATGAGTCAGTCTAAATAAAATAACAACATAGTGAGTCAATAAGCCTACAATCTTACATCTTTACCAACTTTTGTTCAGATCTACAAATATTTTTTTTATTCAATTTGATTTTAATTTCAAGATAATGTGCATTTTTATCTATAGTAATGGAAAATCAACCATAAAAAAAAAATCAACGATGTATGTATGACTAACTGAAAAATATGCATAAAAATTTCGGCCTTCAAGTTTTTAGTGTTTTTTTTTTTAACTAACTAGAATCCCAAATAACATCCAATTCTTCTAAAAGCTATAAAAAGATCTGATATTGTTTCGAAGAATTTAAGTCATTGGTTAATATGCATGACTAAATGCATGACGCGTAGGACGTAATCATCTTCTTTTTATCTTCTTTTAAGATAAGATAAGAATATATTCGCCCAATAAAATTTTAGAATCATTAGGCTCTACTTCACTAGAAAGTGATTGTACACATAAACATGTAGACTTTCACCCAGATGTAGTGACCTATGGCTATAAACTGTATCTACAAATACGAACTTACACACAACACACTACTATATATATATATATAATAGAACACTAATTATGTAAATGCCCATTTTTAAGTTTGTAAAATAATAATTTGTTTTTATAAAAAATCTGGCTATGCCTATAGTACTCTTAACAAAATTATGACTAAAAATATTATGAACGTCGAGTCTCTAGATTCATCATCTGTGTGTGTCTGATAAACCCAGAGAACGAAGATATAGAATCTATATAGGCCCCCTATATTATTATATAGAATCTAGCTCTAGTTGACTCTAGACTAGATCTAGGATAATTTCAAGTCTAGATGTTCTGCTTCGTTTTACCTTGATCATGATGATTAATTTTAATCTGACTTCCTGACTTGTTAACTTAAGTTAAACTTCGTCTTACTTAGCCCATAGGCGCCTTGCCCTTAACCTCTTCATATGTGAATCATGAATTGAAGTGCTTGGCTCACAGATCGTTCTTTAAACTATTTGAAGATCTACTTTATCTTTACTAACGACTCTAATCTATATTTAGTTTATATCTTTATTTTATATGATAATAATAGACCTAGACTCTTATACTTATAATAAAGACAAAGTTATAAGATCTAGAATCTGTATCTAGATCTATTCCCATTTGTGATTTATACACTACAGATTTAATGTTTCTGATGAGCAATACTACTATCTACAGCCATGCCCATTAACATAGGCCCTACTCATGTACTAGATCTAGCTCTTTTGATCACAACTCATATCTTGCCTAGATATAAACAACTGTACTAGATTGGACTAGACATTCTAATGGGTTCTATTTTCGTTTTTCATTATTCTCACATATTCTAGTAGGCAATAGGTACCAAATTGTGCTATTTATTCACTGTAGATCTAGATCTTAACTTTTCTCTTAACTACCAAAGAAGTACACAAAGGATGTTGAATGGTACCCAAAGGGCTCTAATTGCTACCATTCAATGTGTGGATTCAAGTATTTACCCAGATACTGCCACAATATGCTCTTATTGTTTTCAAAGGAGTTTTCACACAGTGCCAGAAGCTGTATAAATACATTTAACAGTAAGTTTTTAAGTAATTAATCATTTATTTTTAAACGTTATGTAAGTCTATTTTAATTGTAAGAATCCATGTGCTATTTTATTTAAAGCTAACTTATAGGTGAATATTTACACAATATTGTTGTTATGTTGTAAATAAAACATATTATATTCCCTCCAGCCTGTGCAGGGTATTTCTAAAGTGATAATTTTCTCATGCAGGCCAATACCACTCTTTTGTTATCTAAGGTGTTTTCCTTCAAATTATACTTTCTTGCATAAGAATTAAATATTTATGCAACAATTCTCAATTAGAAGTACAGATTAACCAGTTATCTTGGTGGAAAAGGATGTCAGATGAGTTGAGAAAATGCTTAAAGAAAGTCTTTACATAATTCTTTGAACTAAGTCACTATAAATATTTTGGAGATTTTTTAAATTTAATTAGAATTTTATTATTGCTCACATTAAAAGCAATTGTTCTTTTCTTTTTTGCAGATGTAGGCCCTATATTTCAAGAAGAAATGATGCTTTCTTATTTCTAAGAGTTTATCAATAGGATGAATGCCACAAAACTCACTTGTTATGCCAGAAACTCTTCCTACGAAACTTCCAGTAAGTAAAAAAAAAAGTAAAGTTTCCCTTTCAGACCTTGTGATCGATAGGGCAGATGATGTAAAGATCATCTGTTTCTGACCATTCTGTTGCCTACGGTTAACGAGGGTGTCATGTGGCCATCACAGTGACCAACCGCCATTACTTTCCCCAACTAATGTCAGGTACCCATTAGAGCTGAGTGGACTCAGACTCAAATTAAAAATTCCAGTCTTTACCAGGATTTGAACCCCAGTCCCCGGTTCGGAAGCCAAGCGCTTTACTGCTAAGCCACCAGGCCTCCTTCCAGTAAGTAGGGCAGCTTAAAATTTAATACTTTTATCTTAGTGCAAAAAGAATAAAAGTTGTCTTCAAATTCTCCCTTTAAATTTGCAAAGATATGTTTATAATTTAATGTATGCAGTAAAAAATTATGTTTCAAACTCTCAGTACAATATTCAATGACTCTCTTTATTTGGGTTACCTCAGCATGCTTGTGCAGAAAATTTCCTGAATTTTTTTAAAAATCTGTTCCCTTCACTTTCAAGTGCATTTAATCATTCATTAAATTTTCATAATATTACTGAATATAATGTCAAAGATTAAATATTGTTATTATTATACTATTCCTTTTTTTTTGTAATATTTTAGTTTCATAATATGTTCCCATAGCATTTTTTGTGTAAAACCTCTAATATACTTTACTATGCTCCTAATATACTTTTTAAGGAACTGTTTTGTTAGATGTTTTCAGAATTGATTTTATCCGTAAAGGACTTGAACATATGGAAGTTTGGTACTATATGAAACTAAGATTGAATTGGTGACTTGTTATGAATTTAATGTATGTTGTTTCTATTCCATCAACAGTACTAGAATTTGTCCAGTGCCTGTGATCCTCTGAGTTGAAGGAGAATGTGCTCCATAATACCTACTAGGAGCTTGCTGATAGCTGGAAGTTCATGAATACTATGTTGTCCTTGATTTGATGATTCTGAAAACTACCATTTCTGAAGACTTGAGCATTATTTCTATAAGTTAAAAAAATCTTTTCAGGAAATATTGTGTTTATAATATTAAGAAAGTGAAGATAATATTGTTCTTACTAATATTATTGACTTATTAAAATAGAAAGCACATCATTACCAATATTCACTTGTCAATAAATGTTAGCATTATTCAATTTTTAGTTACATGTTCAAACTATTAAATTTTATTATTTAAATTATAGCAACTTTCTCTTTCAGTCCAGCTTAAGATACATTCCTGTAAAAAGTCTATAATAATAAGTTAATGTTGATGTAGTATTGTTCAGACACTTACAAGTTTAATCATCTATACTTCACAAAAAAAAAGTGTTTGAATGGTTTTCATTTGTTTGTACATCAAATATGTATTAATATAATTATCATTTTTAGATGAAACATTAAATACTGAAGATGACCATTTCAATTTCTGATGTAGGTCTATTCTCATTTCATGAAATAAACAGAATATTATCTGAAATTTCATCCCTTCATGGTAACTGTAACTGGCTTCATAAAAAAATGGAGTGATGACTGGGTTGACTATACATTTTTGTATAAATAATGCATCAATGAATGTAGCTTATACTGTTCTTTTCCTCATCTTGAAATGTGTGGACTGATAATTAGCTGTTGCATGATACTCTAAATGACAAATATCTTCTACTCATTACAATAGCATATTTCCATGTTGTTTGGCTAAGTGGAAGCAGATAAAATTTGTTCCTCTATTAGCTGTAAAATCTCGAAATTCATGAGCAGCTCAGAAAAAAAGAAAAGAAATTCAAACTAGTTTAGACATGTTATATATATATATATTTGCTAATTAAAAAATGTAAGACTAGTTTATGTTACAACAATGGACAGCATCTTTAAAGTTGATTTCAATGCAATCACAAGAAATAATTTTTTCTCTACAATTAGGCCTGCTTTAATAATTTTTTTTTATGTAAATAAATTTTATGCATAGGATTAAATATAACATGTACTTAAGGAGATTTTTTACCTATTATTTCACAATTACAAGTAATTTAAAGTGATACATGTATTGATAACACAATGTTATTGGAGAAAGTAAGAAAAAATCTCACTTGTAGTAGATCCCTTTCAATTTGAAAGTTAGTGACAATCAAATCAGGTTTGTGGAAGTAGTATGCTCCTTAAGTAAAAAAAAAACAAAACAACGAAAAATGCATTATAAAAAGTTTTCGCTTTAAATAAAATTTCTCTTGGGTGACTTGAGTAGAAAGTAATAGAAATATGAACTTCATTTAGCAATATGCTCACACTAAGCAGAAGTGGTTTTTACTAGTGAAAATTGTCTGTCCAAATAAGCTATTGAAACTACTGTTAGCTTCACATGATATGAACTGTTAAGTTTGACAGTTCTTCCTCTAAGACTTTTAGGTACCGGTATTATCTATCAAAAAAAAAAATACAGACCTTCATCAACAGATGCCTGAGAAATATCCTAAAAATACACTGGTATGACAAAGTAGAAAACACCAAACTGTGGGAGATGAGTGGACAGAAAAATATAGAAGTGCAGATCTCAGAGAGGAAGTGGAGATGGATTGGTCACACCCTTAGAAAAGATACCAGCAACAGAGCTAGGCAGGCCTTAGAGTGGAACCCCCAGGGAACAAGACGCAGAGGAAGACCAAAAAGAACATGGCGACGCAGTGTACTTGAAGAAGCAGAGAAGACCGGGAAGAGCTGGGACACCATCAAAAAGCTAGCAAGAGACCGTGGAAAGTGGCGTGTTTTTGTCGAGGCCCTATGTTCCATGAGGAACTCAAAGGAGTGATGATGATGATGATTATCTATCAAGAGCAGGGTAAAACAAGGATGGGTTTTGGCCATCAACACTATTCGGAATTGTTTCGTCTGCACTCTCATAGCGCCTTGGAAGATGGAGTAGGCCCTATATATCCACAGTAGATCGGATGGAAGGCTTCTTAAACTGGCTTGACCAAAACGAGGAAACTACATAACCTGATTAGGGAACTGATGTTTGACGACGATGCTGCTCTCACTACCTTTCGCAGTAATTATTACAAAGGCTAATCAATACTTCGACAGCTGCAGGTCAATAGTTCAGTCTTACAATAACTCTCACCAAGACAGAAAAAAGGGCATAAAAAGTCAACATCATCAAACTCCATTTGAGTGAGGGCTTGAGAGGCTCAAATCTTCTCTTGCAAAAGCCCTGGACAGAAACCCTGCTGTATTGCGTAGTGCATACATGTCACCATACAGATCGAGAATTTTTGGTTCTGACCTGTTGAGACGGAGATCAGCAAGTCTGGGGCAGTCAAACAGAAAATGAGGCACGGGGGCACCAGGATTCGAAATTTGGCCATAGCCGTGAGAAACATGAGGCAACAGGACAGTGGCCTGTCCTGCGTTATAATAACTTGCCATAAAACATCACCTACTTTTTCTATTTTATCAACGACAGCATCTAAATGCCAAACATACTTTTCTTACATTTTTCAACTCGGAGAAAACTTTACATCTAGACTTATTACTTTTACTTTAGGCCTACACATAATATAGGACTTTTTTACAACTTATAAACGAAAGGTCATTTTAGCCTATTATAGTAAGAGCATATAGATCTAAATTTACCGGGTTATCCTTCTAAATAAGTCTTACTATTTGGTTTATATATATATAGGCTATGCTCTCACAAGAACCTCAATTCAATCAATGTCGTAAACAAGAAAATACACGAAATACAGACTTGGCTAATTAGTCTATATTGGCTAAGAAAATCAGCTATAAAGCTTTACAGTTATAGATCTAAGTCAGAAATTGATTTGTGCACACTTACCTCTGTCACATCTTCTTTAACAATTCAGTTTCCATTCATGATTTGCTGTAAAAGTGGTGATCTAAAATATTCGGGAATGGTTTCTTTATACGTAAAAAAAAATCTACCGGAAGTCAATTTACCACGCAACCAAGGACGCCTCCGTGAACGGGACTTGTTTATTGAAAAATATAGGCTTAGTGCGTAGAGTTGGCAGTCCATGTAATATATAGTCTATGGTATGAAGTCATTGATGATGAAAATTATTACAATAATGTATATAGCGCTGTCACATCCGATATTTAATGAAAGGCGATTTATATTTTAAATAATGGGTCATGGTATATTCATATACAAACCGCGTTTTTTGAGAAAGTACTAGGAAGAAGCAAGAGCTTTTCACATTAACGTAAGTGCCTCTCTAACCGTTCTGCTTTCTCTTATCTTTTAATGGAATGGGTTGATTGAGTCAGCCAGGAAAACTAATGATTTAGCATATTTTAAGTCACAGATCAACATGCATGACTAGATTGACAAATGAAATGCGTAAGACTTAACAATCTTATTTTTTTAAAGGAAAGGTCTGTAATCTATAAGTAATACTAAAAAGCTTCAAACTCATTAGGCTGCTATTGTAGGCCTACCTATTGTTTATAGTTTTCAGACTACATACATGTATAAATAGAATACATTATGTAGTCCTACGAATGCATACATCCAGTTTTCGATGCGTTATCAAACTTTATATATTTTATAGAGAATTAGGCTTACACCTATAATATAACACATGGGCGTAGCCGGCAGGGGAGGGTCTTCAAACCATCACTTGCCTCATACCTCATTGTTTGAAAGGGAAACTTTACTTATTGCCCCAGTGCAGCCAACTTAGGCAAACTACAGCACCAAATTTCTTGAGTGTAGCCAAAAGGGGTTTTGTGGTTTCCCTTCCCCCTCCAATACAAAAACTAAAGCCTTTGTCTACAAGTCGCTGAACTCCACTGAATAGCAGATTTAGTTTTTGATTTTTTTTCTTTAGCGGAAGAGTAGCGGGCTAATTGTAGATACACTGTAGATACCTCAGAATATGCATTTTTAAAGCTTAAAATAACTGAAATAATGCTCACAGCGCTCCCCCGGACACCCTATATATAGCTGCCCTTTGGCAGTGTGTACTGTCTTTCCACTAATTAGGCTATAGGAAGAGAGTATTCTAGGGTAGAAAAAACGTTTGAAAGAATGAAAGATCAGAATGCAATGAAGATTAATTACATATACACACATACATAAATATAAATTGCGGAGTGGGGTAAAAAAAAATCCCACCACCGAAAATATATGACATGTCATTTGTGGGCCGATTTTGATACCCAGTCCGCCACTGAGCCCCGCCACTGGTAGAAATGTGTAACCTCTCTTGAATACGCTCTTGGAATTAGGTGACTGTAGTTTGCTTTAGATTTTATATCGAAAAGGGAAGTTTTATCATCAAAATCATCTGTTGGGGTTTTAAACTAAAAAATCTCAGGACTTAGTTCTTCGGTTTTTTTTAATTCAAAACCCCATTTAGCTACGGTCATAGCATTTGGTAACTAGTTTGCTTTAGAATAATATTGAAGATAGCGGTTTTCCACCTCAAAACGCTCTGTAAGGGGATTTTAAACTCAAAACCATCTGGAGGGGTTTTAAACTTGAAAAGAACAAAAAAGCCATCTGTAGGAGAGTGGTTTAAACTCAAAACCCCCAATCGGCTTGGCTACGCTCAAAAATTTTTAGTGTAATTTGCTTTTTTTTTTTATATTGAAGAGATATTTTTTAGCATCAATCCCCTCTGAAAAGGGGGTTTAAACTCAAAACTCCTTTGGCTACGCTCATAGATTTTAGAGTGTGCAATTTGTTGTTGTTTATTTTATTGAAAAGGTATTTTTTAGCTTTAAACTTCACTGGAGGGGAGTTAAATTAAAACTCAAAACACTGACTACACAATTTTGAGTGTATAATTTGCTTTCTTTTTAATATTAAAGAAGTATTTTTTTTTACCTTCAAACCCCGCTGAAGGGGGGCTTAAACTCAAAACTGAGTCAAAACCCATTTAGCTACCCTTATAACATTTTGAGTGCGTAATTTGCTTTTTTTTTTAACATTGAAGAGGTATTTTTTTTTTAGCTTCTAACCCTACTGAAGATTTGGGGGGGGGGGGGGGGTAAACTCAAAACCCCTTTGGCTACGCTCATAGAATTTTGAGTGTGTAATTTGCTTTTTTTATATTGAAAATGGGGTTTATCGTGAATTTTGGAGGGAGGTTTAAAATCAAAATCTTCCTTAACTGTGCTCTTGGAATTTGGGGATTGTCGTTTGCATTTTTTTTTATAGAAGAGGGGGATTTTACTGCAAAAATCCCCGGTAGGGGGTTTTAAACTCAAATCCTCCTGGTAGGGGGTTTTAAACTCAAAAACGCTTGGCTGTGCTTGGGCAAGAGATGGTTTAGTATTAAAATCTCACCTAAAATAAACAAAATCAAAGCAAAAAATCTGTCACTTAATTCCTATCCCCCCCCCCCTGCGAGGGCGGGGTGGGTTGAACCCCAACCCCCTTCTTTGGCTACGCCCATGATATACATATATATATATATATGTGGTACCGTACAAATAATTACGACAGCCAGTTCGTTGAAAAACACATTTAACAAAGAATACATTTCTGATTGTGCCTTGATTTTTTTTAGAATCATTTTAAAGATGTATGTACTTGTTTCCCGCCACAGCTTGCCGCACCACTTGGTGCTTGGGCTTGGTGCTAAGACAAAATCAAAAAGCAAGCTGCTCACCCGCACCTGCCAATGCAATCAAAAGAATCCGGTACCATGTTGAAATTCTAAGCAAAGTGCGGCCTACCGGTACCAAGTGACAAAGTTTGCCAATCCCACTTAAATTGTATAAAGCCATAAAATCGCGGTAATCTAGCCAATATTGACCAATAGATTGAACAGTTTTAAATAAAGCTTTCATGACTGCACTTTCATGGGAAGCGTGGACAAGAGGCTAAGTGCGCTTGAACTTGGCTTAGCTACCTATGAAGGGGGCTCGAGGTTCGACACCCGACTCGGGCAAAGTTGTGTTTACTGATCTGCCTGAAGGCAGAACGGAAAAAAACTTTCTCCCTCCCCACTGGTCCACAACTGAGATTGGACCAAAGCGTGCTATAAGTATGAGAGTAGCGCTATATAAAAGCCATAATTTATTACCTAACACTGAATAGTATCGGTACGTAGCAACGTAGAAGGTAGCAAGACAAAGCGCTAGAGAAGCATCAGCAACATGACTTTCAGTGTTAAATGAGCCGTTCAACTCATGAACTAGTGTTGACATGTAATGGTAGATTTAAAAGCATAGGGATAATTTAAGCCCATGGAGGGCTCTGGCCTGCTTCAACACATCCTTCCATTCAGATCTCTCCTGGGCCTTTCGTCTCCACGCCCTAACCCCAAGCTGATGTAGATCTGCTTCCACATCATCAATCCATCTTATTCGGGGCCTGCCTTTTGTTTTTTTTTTATGTCCCTAACGATGAAATTATAATTATGTTTTTTTTTTTGCTTTTTAATGCTGGCATCACTAAATTGTAACGTAAACAACATAGCAACTACCACATGAGACGACTGTTTCATAGTTTACCTTCCAAATTAGTAGCTTTTCTATGACATTGGCTATTAAGGCAATTTTAGAGTTCCAGCTGCTGGACTGCTTTATAACAGGTAATTTTATAGGGCTCCGAGAACACTTCAATCAAAAGTGCCTCAGTTCCATAATGGGCATAGTTGGCAGAATAACCTCACAAATAACCATTTTTCTGCTGGAGGTTGGTGTGGAAAGTATAGAAGCACTTCTTACTATTTGACAGCTGTAATGGGTCAGATACTTGTCCTGCATGGTGGACGACTGCATGCCAAGATTGGCAAAATTAAAGGAGGACGTGTAACAGAGGTACGCGCTATAAAGATCAACTCAGGCACAACTTTCTCTTCACTTGAATAGAGGATAGTAGTCAGCAGCAGATGGCCTATTAAAGAGACAGTTGGAGAGCACTGTGGGACACACATTTGAGGTGCAAAAAAAACCCCCCCAAAACTTGTAGAAGACAGGTGCAGAAGACTTAAAGGAAAATTGGATAGTTCCCCAGCAGACAACAGCTTTGTTTGTATAAGATGTGGAAAAATATGCATGTCGCAACAGGGTTTGCATGGCCATGTGAAACACTGCACACGTTCTTAATCTTTGTACTGGAAGACATTTCCATTATTATTATTTTATACAGGGATACCTGTAGTATACTATTCTTACTAAGAGTCTGTTATAAAGTAATATACTCATAGTCAGGGCCGGCCTTAGTGCACTGGAGCCTATGTGGCCGCAGTGAGTCCCGCACTATCGTAGGCCTGCGCCAACTCTAGTTCTAAATTATTAAATTAAACCATTTTAACTTCTTATAAATATGGTTCCCGCGGCGTCCTGATTTTCCAGGAGCTCCTGGAAATCTCCTGAAATTGCAAAGTATATGAAAAAAAAGTCATGAAAATCTCATGAACTTATTAAAATATCCTGAAAACTCATAAAAATGTCAAAATTTTCATTTTGGGGTGTCATTCAAAATGGAAAACGCCAATCCTACTCGCGGTAAAAAAAAAAAAAAAGCATTTTCAGCTTTCATTTAATAAAATGTACTTGTAAAATGTAATAGTCATTGGCATATAAATATAGATCTAAATCTATCTCGATCTCTTAAAAATCATTAGTGATATTTTGCTAGTTGATAGTAAATCTAAAAGGCAGATCTGAATGTTTAACAGCTTTTTGTTGGGGAAAACTACCTTCTATTGTAGATGGCTCAAGTAAATTGGATTGTGATTTTGCACTTAGTAAAGTAAGAATAAAGTAGAAAAATTAACTTATTTTCTAACAAAAAATCTCAATTTTATTATCCTTATCCAATTAGGCCCTGCGCAATCTGTTTCGCATAAGGCCCCACAATTTGTATGACCAGCCCTGACTGTAGTTATGACCATTGGGAACAGGGCTCCAGTGGTGAGGTATAAAATGGTTGAATGCCAAAGGTTTTGACCATAAAGTCAACAAAAATTCACTTGAAACATTTAATTCCTCCCCCATTCAATCAATGATATGCATTGAGAACAGAGTAGAAAATGGAGAGAGACTGTACAAAAATCAAAATAACCATGATTCATTTTTAAAAAATATACACAAAATATTCTAAAGTAAGGTAATAATTTATTTAATCAACAACCAATTTTCAAAGTTGCTGTTTTTTTTTTTTTTAATCCTGTCTTGTGACTTTGTGAGGCTATTTCAAGCTGCATAACCAACCAATGCTTTTGCCCCTACAGAAAATTTCAGCAACCAGAACCTGAAACACTTAAATTATCACATTCTTTTGTAAATCTAAATGTTTTCAATTTACATTTTAACTTGCCATGCAGACGTTAACAGTTAAATCAGGTAAATATTACAGGAGGTACTGGTACTGTACATAATTAAAATGGATGGGGGGTGGGGATGATTAAAAATATACTAAATTAAGCTTATTTGGCAATTTGAATACCAGTAGCAGATAGATTTTCGTTAATTTTTTTTTTTTTCAAATACGTTCTTTGAACTGTCATTATAGTAGTCTTGAGTTTAAACTATTTACACATCCATTTCCTGCCATCTTGGAGGATGTCTGAACAAGGACATCATAATGATTTCTAAAAAAAAAAAAAAAAAAAAAAAAAAGATTCAGAAACTTCTAAAATAAACTTGTAGCTGATACAAGTGCAATACATGTAGGTAAAGTAAAGAATCAATTAACTGACAATGGGGCACAAGAAAGACATTTCACCTGTCTCTGATAAGGAGTTACTGCACCATGGAATCCCATACGGTATTAAAGAAACAATTTTGAAATCAAGCAAAGCATTATGGTTTATTAGAAGATGTGTTTAAAAATCAACTAAGAACATAAAATTAACATGTTATTTTCTTCAACTGAAGAAAACAAAATAGACACAGAAATAGCTACTAAGTTTAAAACAAATGAATAGTTAAAATTACTTATAAAAATAGCAAAATAACTAAACTCAGAAATAGCAAAAATCTTAGACAGTAAGGTAGCAATAATACATAACTATATACTAAACTATATAATAATAACGTACAATCACAAAACACTTTGTTACAACCCAATAACAATAACATACCATTACTTAGAAACAAACAAAGGCACATTTTTATTCCATATGCTAAAACAAATGTACCGGTATATAAAAGTGCTCTTTCTTCCCTAAATAAAAGCTATGAGAGCATGGAATGGTTGCCCAATACAGACAGGAAAAACCATTGACATATTTTATAGACTACAGACAAGTAGAACATAAAATATAGATATTCTTTCTTAAAGTATTGCTTGCATTGTATAAAATATAATATATAAATATATATTACTGCTAAATTATTACTATTGGTCTTTCATCTATACTGTTTTCTCAATCTAGATATAATTTATTTTCAGAGTAACGGTAAAGTAAGCCTTACTTTAAATTACCTATGATCAAAATTATCATGGACTGAAATAGGCACAGTTGATTGAAAGATTTAGCTTTAATCTAATCAAATGATATCAGCCAAGTGCACATTAATATTTTTTCATCTTTTTAATCATCTTAGACCCTAAAAACTTTGTGTTATAGATGCAACGACTTAAAAAAAAAGAGGTAAATCCTAAGAAACAAGAGCATGGGCAGAACACAACGGGAATCTTAATATAAAAATGTACATATATTCAATAGATATTTATCTAAAGATGTTCTATTTAGATCTAGTAAAGATCTTATTACAATTCAATATTAGATACCTGTACAGGGCTTTTTTTTTGTGACAGTATGCACCGGTATGGCGTACCGCACCTTTTTCAGTGTGGGAAAAAAAATTACTGCTTTTCTTGGATTTTAACGTTTGTTATTAATATATTAGTAGCTAAAAGTTAGGCTATTCATCACCGAGTGCTGGCACCTAATCACTGAGTATGGTACCTATTTTTCTTTTTTTACCAAAAAAAAAAGCACTGATTATATATATCTAGATATCTAAACGAAATAGAACAATAACGTTCAAGTATAAAGTAGATTTAAGTCTAGATTTAGACCTACATACCCTATCTAAATCTTATTTTATAAATTAAAGTCATTACATCAAAAGAAAAAATAATTAGATTTTAGATATAATATATATATACATCCAATATATTATATGTATGTTAATTAGTGACTTTAAACTATTTTAAAGTCGTTGGTTTTCCCGACTGATTCAGGTAACCAATTCCATGCTTTAATGATTAATGGTACTAGTGAAGAAGGAGATTTATTAATTTTTATAATATAATCAAGTCTACTAAATCTTGATTTATATCTTAAGAAATCTAGATCTACAAAGATGTTATCAAGCTTGTATATAAAAAAATGTATATATAAATATATATATATCTTATTTTTCTTATATAATATTTCTACATTGTCTACTAGACCTAGAGTAGATTATAGATCTTAGATCATTACATATAGTAATCTCGATGTCAGTAGAGTAACCTAAAAAAGAAGAAAAAGTCATTCTGATGTTGATGTAGATTAAAGCTTAATCAAAGGTCTGGTCACCAGGCAATTTCTGAATTCGAATCTAGATATAGAACTAGAAATATTCTAGACACTAAATTAGATTTAGTCATTAAAAATTGTCTACTTTATAGAATAATAGTAGGCCTATAGCTAAAATGTTTGTTTGTAAAATGTTTTACATATTTCGGATGTCATGTTCCTTCAGAGTTGAAGATAGTTTACTTCCTAGTCCAAACCTCCCGCAGGACGACGGGGGATGGGAGCGGGCAGGGTTTGAACCCTCGACAAATCCGAACGACAGTCCAGCGCGCAAACCGCACGACCAGGCAGCCATCCAGAGCTAGAATCAGCTCTAGAGATGATCTACTAGATGATATATCTAGTAGTAGAGACTCTAGACAACCACAGTTACAGTAGTCATGAGTAGTCCCAGAATCTAATCTACTACTAGAGGTCACTAGGTCTAGTAACTACTAATAATTTACGTTTAAGTAATAGTGTAGATTATTTATGCATGACTAAATGCATGACGCGTAGGACGTAATCATCTTCTTTTTTGAAGTAACGTATGTATTATATAAGATAAGATTATAGATCTACATCTGAGTATTAGAATTAGAGTTTATTAGACTTAGACGACTTAGTCACTTAATACTTAAGTTAATAGACAGTATATATTCTATATATTTATATAAAATTATTATTATAATAATATATTATAATTAATATAGTCTAAAATAATAAATAATAATAATTAACAGTCAAAGTTACAATTATCAAATGGAGGTCTAGTCTAGAACATAGTCTACTACTTTTCTAGATCTATCCTAGTAGCCTACTAGAGTCTAGTCTACTAAGTAGGATAGACAACAAACAAATGACGATCGGTCTGACATCTAAGAGGAAGTTAGTATGCTAGTACTCTAGCATTTTCTTTCGCGCATGCACTTATATTCTCCAGTAAAAACTTCCGGTGCGTTTATACCGCCGAAGAGTTTCGTTAAAAGCCCAAACGCCATTTTGGCAATAATTATGGTTTTATTAGTTGTTCTTTTCCTTTGAACTCAGAACTAAGGCAAGATTTCTAAGTAATAGCAATTCAGAATTCTGATTCATAACCAAAGTAGGCAAGATCTCAAATTCTGCATTTAATCATTAAATGTTAACTACCCTCTTCTATCCATCTCAGATCTAGATTTCTAGAGATTAGAATTAGAATCTAGATCATATTATGATTATCATTTATTATGTATTATCATAAAGATCATAGGTCATAGATGTCTAGTGACAGTGTAATAAGTGTAGAATAAGAATAGATTATTATTGATTATAGAGTCTAGATCTAATCTAGATCTAGAATCTACTAGGACTAGAGTAACTAGACTGTCACTGTCTAGACTAATCAATCTAGATTATTATCATTTAAAAATAATAGGTCTTGTCAGTCTAGAGCAATTAGATTCTAAAGTAACTATAAATTATAAATATAGTAATATTAAATATACTAAAATATATACAATCATAGTCAGTAATAGTAAAATATACTTATTATGTATATACTACTATTCTACTAATAATAATAATAATCTATATTATAATATTCTATTGATCTAGTCAGTGACAATCTAGTCAATAACTCAATCTAGTGAATCTAGATCTAGTCACCAAGTCAGTAGAATGAGTAGATCTACTTACTTAGACTTAACATAACTAAGTAAGACTTACTAAGTTACTACTCATACTCATAGGCCTATTAGATCATCTCTTAAAATCTCTACTACTACTACTAGATCTATACTAAGACACTAAGTAATTAAGTCAGACAAACTAGTCTTAGATATCTATACTAGATGATCATGATGCTAAATTGCTAAATCTAGCAGTTTCAAGTAGAAGTATAGCTATACATCTATGCTAGATCTAGAATCTAGAATCTTTAGAAAGTAGATCTATCTTGAATAATCTAGAGACAAAGTAGTCTAGAACATATTAATATTTAATTTAGTAAACTAAATTTTACTGCAAATACTGATTATATCAGCATAAAAGGGCAGCAAAGATTATGATTACTGAGAAAACTGTCCTCGTTTAATGTTAGCGAAAGGGCCTTGGCTATGTTTTATCACGCTCACATTTGCAATATTTTAAGTTTTAGTATCACTGCCTGGTATGGCAATCTTGAGTATTAAAAATAAAAATAAACTTTATAGAACCCTAGATCTAAAATTCTAAATGCTGCTGGTAAAATCATTGGCAAAAAACAAACCCCATTTGGGCAGCTGTTTGAGACAAACATCTATAATAAAGCTAAAAAAAGATTCTAGGAATAAAAGTCACCCTTTGGGTCAGGATTTTTTGTGTGATTTTACAATCACAAAAGAGATACAAGACACTGATAGCAAAGACAAACAGACACAAACACTCTTTTGTTCCCCTGGCAATCAAATCATTAAATAGAAACAATATATATCTGATATAAACTTTTCGCATGTAAATTATGAGTGAGTCTGGTGTGAATGTACATTTTGGTTTGTTATAGTTCTAAATTATGTTTTTTGTTTGGTATAATGCACAACTTGTAATACAAATTCCCGTACAGACAATAAAAGATTATTATTATCTAATAGACTAATTATACTCTATTCTAGAATTTAGACGTCTATAGATATAGAATAGACTAGAGTCTAGATTCTAGATCAAGACTAGATCTAGTCCATTCTAGTCTAGATTAGAATTTTTGTTAGGTCTTTACTACTCTTTACTGTCTCTAGATTCTAGATCTATATTTTACTCTATATTAAAAAATATATAAAATATCTAAGTTAACTTAGTATCTTCAGAGCTAGATTCTAGAATTCTAGATCTTGTAGCGATCTACTAGTCTTGCATTCTAGATCATATAATTATATGAGTGATCTAATTCTTCTTGTAACTAGATCTAGTGGCAATCTAGTTAGTAAAGTACTTAAATGCAAGTAGATCTAGTCATTCTAGTGTCTACTCTAGAAAATATCTACTAGAAATTTCTAGATTTATATTGTACATATTTATAGTAAATAAATAAAAACTAATATTATATAGAGTCAAGATCAAATCTAATATAAGACTAATGGCCTAATCTAAAATTTAGTAAATGGATGTTTCAAATCCAAGAATACTCAACTCTTCTAAACTTATAGACTCAAGAGAGTAGTCAGTAGTGTTAGTTCTATTCTGAGTCTAGATTCTAGATTAACTCTACTACAGTCTACTAGCCTAGGCTCTAGAGAGCTAGAATCTAGATAGATTAGATATAGATCTATACATAATTAATATGAGAATATAATATATATATGAACTATAAGTAGTGCCTCTTTTCTATCTCTGCCCTCTGTGCATTGTATCAACTAAATTGCTCTTTCAATACATGAAATAGTTTTTTGTATTTAAGCCAGAAGATATGAAGAATTAAAAGTTCCCCTTTCAGATCTCCGCGATCTATAGGGCAGATGATGTAAAGGTCATCTGTTTCTGTGGCCCACGGTTGCTGAGGGTGTCATGTGGCCAGCACAATGACCAATCGCCTTTACTTTTCCCTGACTAATGTCAGTTCCCCGTTAGAGCCGGTCAGACGCAGAGGTTTCCAAAAATCCCGAAATTTAAAAAAAATCATGTCTTCACCAGGATTCGAACCCGGGACCCCCAGTTCAGAAGCCAAGTGCTCTACCTCTTGGCCACAGTGCCTCCATATGAAGGATTGAATAAAATTCCTTTGCTGTAAACAATAGAGTGTTAGCAGAACATTTTTACAATTAAGGCCAATGGCTTCCAGATGGAAGACTCAACCCCGAACAGAAGAACATGTCCTCTTTTCCTAAGCATGTCTATTGGATTATTTATGAATGAGATAAGCATATATATATTATGACTTCCAACTAGAGCAACAACAAAAAAAAAAAAAGAAACACAAGATGTTGATAATGTTAGATTAATCAGGAGGTTATCTGTGTGCATTCAATAAATCATTAAAAAAAAAAGCTCAATAGAATTCTTTATATAATATTTCTTTTCTAGTGTATTACATAGCATAGTGTGTGTGTAAGTTCTTTAATTGTATGGAAAATCAAAGTTACTTAGGTGTAAAAAAATGTATAATAAATTGATCTGTCATTCTGCTATTGCATGCCAAAGACAGTGAAGAGTTGGTATGTCCTTATCAGTATAACTAGCTAGTATAGTGGCCTCTTATGTAAATTTTTTGATCAAATGCAGATTAAAATTGAACAAAGAAACATGCATTGAGACAAAAAGAAAATTTGTGACAGTGGTTGAGAAATAAAAGATTGAGGTATTGTGTGTGCATGTAAAAGTACATTAAACACCAGAACAAATGGTCATATATGTGACCTTCAGAAAGCTAGTACATTCTGGTAAGATCCACCTGGGAAAACATGTTTGTATTTTATAGCAGTGTGTATAGAGATTCATCATTATATAATATAAATTAAAGATCCTTCTTTGAAATCTTTTTCGCTTTTCTTTTTTTTTTTTTTTTTTATTGATGTTCATCAATAAAGATAAGAAAAGTCAAACACAATGAGAATTTTTGTAACTAGTTTTAATCAATAGCATTTAATAAAACAAAAAATTCATGTTTTTTTATGGTAAATACATTTTCATTGATTTAAATTATTTTTTGTTCTTTCTGCAAAAAAAAAATAATTATTAAAATTCAATGTCATTTATTCTTGTTTTTCGACAGAAGCAGTATAGAACATTGATCATGACTGTTAGAAGTGAACAAAATCCATCTTGCAAGCCTTTAAACTTTGAAAAACAAATGCTAGTTGAAGAGGAGATAGATGATGAGGATGATGATGGAGATGATGAGGATAATCACTTTATTATATCCCTAGAGGATAATGGTGAAGAAGAAGGATTACTCTGTGACCCAGAAGATATAGATTATGGAAATGGTAAACTCACAATAGACCTTTCACAAACAGATGCAGAAAAACACTCTGCACAGACACCAGATCAATTAGTACTTGAAGAAGCAACACATATCTTGACATTACCTTTGAGTAATGCTGCTAAAGAAGCCCACTCTCGTTTATTATCAGACACCACCATTCCATACCAGTCTACAGGGTCAAGTTCTTCTATACCATGTCAATCTGCAGTCACAGACTCTAGAAATAATAATTATCATTGGTCAGACCCAGAAATAAAGAGTTCCCTTAATCACGAAGAATCATGCCAGGAAAACAAAATCTCAAAACGCCTAGATTTGAACGGTGTAGAGACTGTTCATTTAGATTCTGAATCAGGTGGTATTTGGTCAGAAGCTATATTTATTTCTACCAGCAAAGGTGCTTTTGTAGATAACTCTTCAAATTGCAATGGTGGAGAAAATCATGATAGTGGCCTTCCGAAAGCTGGTACAGAATTTCAATCAGCATTATCTGTTGAACACATTAGACAGCCAATTTCTTCAGAGAATGTACAAGTTTCAAATTTAGCTTACCCCAAGTCATCTGAAGCAGAGATTTTGAATTTTCAAAACAATAGACCTGCTTCATCTTCCACAGTCTTTTTACCAGTTCCCAAGTTGTCTGGTCCTTTTCCTAGACCTCTACAATGCAGCTCACAACTTCAGAACACTGAGAATAGTAAATGTGACTCTTTGTCTTGTCAAGTTAACAATTGCACTTGTATAATGTGTTATCAAGGGCGGGGCATTAAAGATCCAGATGTGTTGGTTGATCATTATTATGTGCATAAGAACCCAAAGAGAAAAAGACCTGGAAGCACCTTGCACTATAACAAAAAGCTGAAATCTACCTCAAATAATGAATTCACAAATATATCATCTGTTTTTACCAATCAAAATCAAGGTAGCAACATAAAGTTAAACAATAATTTAATTCTCAGAAGTCTCATTAACGCACCACCGGTAACATCTATAAATAGTTTAGTTACCAATTATCCAACACTTATCACTAGGCCAGGGTCACCACCACCAAGTAGCTCTAACTCATCTAGCAGCACCCCGAAGACCACCAGTAAAACCATACATTCTTCCAAAGTTTTCTTATCACCTCATGAGTTGCCGCTACAGAAAACTCTATTTTATCCCACAGTTGTGACATCTGCAGTTGTTAGCAGCACAGTCTCTACCATTGAATTAAATAGAATGACCACAACGTCAGCTCCTAATGTCACATCAACAATCAAGTCACCTGTTGCATCAACCCAGTCTCATTCAAAACCATGGACAATTTACTACATTAATTCAAACCAAGTCTTGTTACAAAATACACAGACAGCTTCTGATTGTAAACAAATCTCAAAGTCTGATATGGCAGAGGGAATTCATGAAAATTTCCACCATTGTGTAGAAAGAAATATTTCATGTTCTCAGACTAGCATTGCTGCTCAGAATACACCTTCACTCAGCCACATTAATTGTTCTCCACTAAAAACTAGTCCTTCTATAGGGCTTAGACAAATCTTATCAGATACTAAATCAGTTGCTCCAGTAGGAGTGGGACACTTGGGGAAAACTAACTCTTCAATGCCAACTATTTTAACAGCACCACCCAAGGAAACAATCTACACCAAATCTCTACTAAAAAATAATGTTGTTTCATCTAAAGGTACAGAATATTTGGCAGCATCGAATGAAGCACAGCCCTCTGTTAGTAAATATATGCATACAGAGATTTCATCACTTTCCAATTTACAGACACCTGCCAACAGTAGTGAAAGTAGTCAACTTTTAAATGCAATCATTCAACGTTTGGTGGAGCCTCAAAGTTCATCAAAGCCTAGCCTTGTAAAAGAAAATCCTTTGATAACTCTTCCACCTGACACCAGCTTAAACTCACCAGCTAGTCAAAATGTTGAAGAAAAAAGAAAACTTATTTTAAATAATAACATTATTAAAACTATTATTAATGGATCACAGCACAATGAAGTTGCTAAAGGTAAACAGGCAATTAATAGCATTATCACACAGCCTCCTGAAGAACATATTCCTAAATCGTATATTCAAGATTGGGTGAACAAAGCAAAAACTTTAACTTCAGCCAATCTTACATATGGGAAATATCTGGATCACATTGACTATCCAGAACAGCCAGTAGATAATAATAATTGTGGTGATGAACATTCAGAAGTAAAATCACTTGAGAATCATAAAAAATCATACTGTGAATCTCTACTTGTACCTGACAATAGTGCAATGACTCAACTTTCAAACACAGTTTTAATAAAGGAGGAAAACAATTCAAGTGACTTTATTTCTTCTTCCAAAATCCCAAAAGGTCAGCTCATAACACCTGGCCAATCTTCAGTTATCAGCAATTCCAGCACTAATACATCTATAAGCAATAAAATGTCTGAATTGAAAGACTATTCTAACCATTCTCATTATTCTAACTCCTCCTCTGTTCATGAAGAGTCAAACACAGCTGAAAGATGCCCAGAGAAACTGGTCATTGACCTTGATAGTCCTTCTGTATTGAACTTCAATGATTGCTTTAAGAGTCACCATGCAACTCAACATACTAACAAAAACAAAAGTTCCTCAGCATCAAAGAGAAAACATTCTTCTACAGTTCTCTCTAGTTCAAAAGGTATCAAACTAAAAATAAAACTCTCTGATCGTAAATGCAAAGGAAAAGATCCAATAATAAGTGAAGTAAGTGACACTGCTTCTAAATTTTCTGCTGTGTGTGATGAGAGTTCTTTGAAAGACATTGGATTGACTCTCAACAAGTCAGAACCTGCCTCAAATGTGAGTATAACAAAAGCTGATGAAGAAATTGTAGAAACAGCAGAAGAGATGTTTCAGAGAACTCAGAAACAAGCGATGCAAGAAGTACTAAAGGCCCAAATGGGTGTTGGTCATATCAGTAGAAATCTTCGCCCTTCAAAGCCTTCTGGCAGTTTCATAGATAAATTTCCCTATATTTTTGCTTCTGGCCCATCAAAAAAGAGAAAGGATAATGATAAGCCGCCTACTACTGAGACTATTAGTATAAATTCTGACTCTGCAACAAATTTTTCTATGGAGAAAGAAAATAGTGAAAGGATTAAAAAGAGACATTTATCAGATGAGTCTGTGCTGCCAAAGCAACCAAAACTTTCAAAAATAGATTATCCAAAACTTCAAGAAGACACAAGTTTTACTAATATGAAAAAGATTTATTGTACTAATATTTTAGCAGGGCACCAAGTTTTTGTTAAATTTAACATATTTGAGAACACGTCAAGTGGGAGGTGTTTTCTGGTGCCTTTTTTCAATCTTGGGGGGTCTAGAAAACAATTTGACGTAGAGGATGTTGAATACATATCTAAAGCTGTCATAGAGTATGAAAAGAGTGAGAGAACATGTGCGCGACATTTGCTATTTTATTCTCGAGAAGGTAGCAAAGCCACATTTCTCAGAAAAGAAACAAATTTTTGTAGCACTAATTTCTCAGAAAAGTGCTACAAGAAAAGTAGTTTTATTTTAGAAGGATATAAGAGAACCAATGCTAAGAAAACAGAGCCTGTTGTAGAGCAGTGGACTCCAGATAATAGTGTGGCCATTGAAATTGATAGAGCTGAAGTAGATGAGGATATAGAGAAACATTTTGCAGAGATGTTGACAAATCAAAGTAATAGCATGTCAGAACTTGTAGACCCTGAGATTTCTAACAATAAAGTGAATATAAAAAGTGATGAAGAAAACACTAATAAATTCTTATCTCCAGAGAGGGGATTACCAATGAATGCTAAACTATTCAAAACTCCAACCAGCTCTTGCCCTAATTCTGAGAAGAAATCCATCGTGGATGATCTACTTATAAAAGTTACAGCAATTGCAAGTCTATCAGATAGCAACTTTGAAGTAGAACTGCCTCCTGCCAGTGAACCTTGCACAGCACAGCCAATCATTTTGAAGAAACCTTTTGTTTCTGAAAAAATAAATCCAGTTTTGAATAAATCTATATCTCCTGTAATAAAAGAGGAGCCACCAGATGATGGCTATGAAACACGGTTAAAGTTCATTGCTGAAGGGGCTGAAAGGAACAGTGTTAATGAATTATGCCAAGTAACTATTAAACAAGAGGTAGTGAATGATTATTTCAATGGTAGTGTCTGCAGCAATGGAATGTCTAGCTTGACAGCATGCAAGGATACAGGGAAAGAGACTGACAATTCAATATCCCAAACTATGCAAGAGTTTACAAATGTGCAAAAATCAACAATTAATGACAATAACAGCAACAGTAATGCAAATAATTTAAGCAATGATACTAGTATAGTAAGCAGTGATGTCATAGTTTCTCAAGGCAAGCCTGCCGAGGAGAAATGTTTGGAGGCTGAAGAACAACTTAGGAAGCCAGATAAGGGTGAAGATCAGGAATCTGTACCTCCTTCATCTTCAAGTGACATACCATCATCAAGTGATGATGATGACTTTGATGAAAACTTTGATAATTTGACCTCTTCACCTGCCTTAGCTGGAGATGATGACAGCTCTTTGACTGCTCACATAGAACCTCAAAATTTAAATCCTTTACAGAAGAAAATTACTAGTTTAGTTCAATCTTTAAAGCAGAGATTAGCCCAAGATACACCTAAGCTTCCAACATGGCTTGTGAGTGAACAGTCTCATGTTATCACAGCAAAAATCAGACATAAAAAGCGAAAAGCTAGAAGAGCTGAACCTGTTTTATCTGATAATAACATTTTGTCTTCAGGTGAGCAACAAGACAAAGTTGTGTCTCCTGATCAAAATTCACAGAAACCTAATTTGCCTTTCATTTCCTCTCCACCAGAATTAAGCCTTGCACTAAGTGCTCCACCAACCTCAACTCAACAAGTAGAGCCATCGGGTACCACACATCAACAAACTTCTGATGAGGCCACATCATTTACTGGTAATGTGCCTAAACCAATTTCAAGTGGAGACAAGGATAGGTTAATGCTGAAACACACTCAGGAAGACAATTTGGACATTGATAGCACAGAGGAAGAGATAACAAAATTAACATCAGGTTTTCAGAAAAGCAGCAGTGACCAGCTCTTATCCCAACACAGTCTAAACACTGCAATTACTTTATGTGTTAACAGCACAGAAACTGAACAGCTATCTCTCAATGATTGTACTCAGTCTGTGAAATCAGCAAGGTCATCACCCAGTGATTTTGATGTAGAAGTGGGGACAGAAGATTTCCCTTTAGATGTTGATGATAAACCAGTCGGTCCCAGTAGTGCTCTTAATTCTAATTCTAATAAACTTATATGGAAACACTTTAGCAAACCCTATAGTATTTTCTTGTCCAAAGAAATTAAACTCCCAGAATCCAAACCTAACAAGATTACAGAGCTTATCCATAATCATGATATACCAGTCAACAAACCCCCCAATATTCCCAAGAAGCAGCAGAATGACAGGATGCAAAAGAAAAATAATAATGTTAGTGAATTCCAAGTTGTTTCAGATATACCTGTAAAGCCCTCTACACCTGAAGTAGTTGGAAATGAATCAGTTACTTCTTACTTAAGTAACAAATTCTCTACTTCCAGCTCAAAAATGAAATGCCCTAGACTCCTATGTGGTGCCAGTAATAGGACATGTGCCAAGCCAAAGATAGAGACAGTACCCACCCCAACTGTTCCTGAGCCTATTAGCACAGCAGAGCTGTCCAAGACACCCAGTCTAAGTGAAATATTTGGGATTGCAATTAAGAAGGATTTCATTTATGAGAAAGTCAAAGCTAATGCAGCCCTAAATGCAACACAAGCACGCCAGGATGATTTAGCCAGTTCACAGGTAGCCAGAAAGAGAACTACCTCACAGACATACAAAAAGAGAATGCCTGCTCAGGTAGCTAAAAAGAGAACTAGTCTACAAATACCTGTAGTATCGGAAGTAAAAAATAAAATAAGTCTGCATGCTTTACAGGTTGCTAAAAAGAGAACAACCAAGGGAACAAAACGGTTTAAAAGCCAGTCTATACTAAACAAAACTTCTCAGGAAGAGCATATGAATTTCGGTTCTAGAGAAAATAGTGATGAAAGGAAAATGGAATCCAGTAAAACTACACCACTGACAGAAAGTACAGGAAAGGCAGAAAAAGTCACTCAAGAGAAATCAAATTATGTTCCACCTTGTACACGCCCATGTTATGTTCGTTTAGAACAAATAGATGTGAATAGAGAAATGTCCACATTAATTTTACACCCAGAGCATAAGAAACCAAAGTCTGTTACAATAAAACAAGATACCAACACTAAATCTACAACAGTTCAGCATATGACAAATGCAACACGAAAAGCAGGAAGAAGGTGGAAAAAGAGATCCAGAGCAGGTCAAAGAAGTGCCCCTCCTAAAAAAGATATTGTAGATTATTATACTTACATGATTGAGTCATTACAGAAAAAAGCTCAGCAATTAGAAGAAGCTAGTCAAAAAGTAAGAGAGCAAAAAGAAATGGAAGAGAAAAGTAAAAAAGAAAAAGAACTTGTTGAAGTTGATAAAACAGATCATGAGAGATTAGACAGAGCTGACAGAGCATTGGAATGCTTTGATAATGATGTTAATACTGTACAAGATTTGGAATTGTTAGATGAATCTCATAAAGATGATCAGATGAATAAAATGACTGAAAAGTTGTCAGACAAAACTGATGTAGCTCAGGAATGTGAAAATACATCATCTGTTGAAAATGTTGATCTAAAAAGTGAAGCAAGTAATGCCATCTTATGTAACATAGCTGTTGCAGACAAATTATCAGAAGATGAAATGATGACTAATAAATTGTTAGAAACTCCAGACCAGAGTACTTCTTTGGTGTTGAGCCCAATTGATCCAACATTTGGCAAGAAAGATGTTGTTTTGTGTAGTCTTGATGAAGACCTGATCAAATTGAGTGCTGAGAAGCAGAGGTTGGCATCTGAGGAAGATCTTCTTCTGGCACCAACCATTGAGTTTGATGATGATGATGACATGAGCTCTATGATGCAAGTGGATGTTGAGAAACTTTTGGGCTTAGAAACAGACATGTCTGACAATGATTTTATTTTAGACTCTGTTCAGGAAAGAGAAATTAGTCTGCCAAGTACTAACTCTAGCCTTATTTCAAATACAGATAACTCACAATTTTGTGATAAAACATTGCCCTGCACTGATGACTTACCAAAAGATAGTTCACCAAAGATTTCTCATGCTCTTCCTCTTTGGAAAAACATTCCAGAACCAGAATCAAAAAGCAACCTGGAGAAAAATTCAAAATCAGCATTGGAACAGCCCCATGATTTGATCTCATCTAGCTGTATCAAAAATTTGAAATTCAAATTAAAACGCCCTGCAGCTGAGCTCATAAAGTCCATTAAATTGTCTCAAGAAGTAACCAAAGCATTTGGAGAAACACCATCTGAAGGAAATTCGCCAACTGAAAACAAACACGATGTTGATAAGCTATTCAGCGGTAAAGACCAACAAGAGAGTCTTGCCAGTACAGCTCAACCTTTAAGTCCACAAGGCTCTGAAAAGCTAAACCAAGACTTAACCAAACAACCACCTATTCCTAAACTGAAAGTGAAATTAGGCAAAGAAACATTAGATGCTATTGAGAAGGCCAAAGCAATGTTTAATTTGAACAAGAAAGAAGGCAAACATTTTAAAGCTGGGCCTAAACTTGATTCAGAGAAATTGAATAAGGAAATAGCAGAAGATTCTAGGTTCTATCTTCGTGATTCCAAGGGAAATCACTTGGTTTCAACTCTGTTGTCCCCATCATCTCCTGAAAGTAGTCATGACAGAAATCATTTGTTGAAGAGTAATTCAGATCAGAATCTGTTTAAAGCGACTGAAATGCCAGAGTCATGTTTCTCTGAACATAAAGAAAAATCTAAAAAAGAAGGCATATTTTATAATGTGAAACATTTTGCTGATACTGAACCAAATGATACTCATCTCCCAACTGACACTGATAAAGATAAAGCAGCCTCAAGCACAAGCATCCAACCTGCTAAATGCAATGTGAATATTGATCTAGTCAAGTTAAAGTTGAGACTTAACCCAATTTTGACTAAGAAAAGAGGTGAGTCTGCTGAATTAGCTGCTCAGAATGAAAAATCTGTTACAAACCAACTATCTCCAATGACTGAAGAAAAAAATGATACCAGTACTAAAACTATTCTCGCCACTACCTCAAAACCATTACCAGCTCTCAACACTGCCAAATTGTGCAATATTTTGAAAAATGTCTGCCAACAAACTAATGCCAAGAAAGGATTACAGCGCAGCCCTAAAAGAAATAGGAGTCCTTCTAAGATGGCAGCAAAGAATATAATCAGTTATGGCATTGAAGGTGGCCGAGCTCTAAGAACAAGAAGTCAACAGCTTACAGAATCACCAAAAAATGTCAAAGTAACCACTCCAGTTGAAAGGATGAATGTATGTTCAGAGCCATCCAAATTGACTCTAGAGAAGGAAGATATCAAAGAAAGATCTTTTTTTGACTGTTTACAAAATGTTCAAGATGTAAATCAGATTGTTTGGGAAAAGAAAAAATAAAGTCAAGAAGAGTTAAGAACATTTACACCAATATTCCCTATTTAAAAATATTCCCTATTTAAAAAAAGAAAAGAAGAAAATAATATCGGTCACCTCATATCTGTTTGAGTAGTTAATATTTTACACTAGCCTACCTTTAATACAGGTAACATTAAATTCAACTTTAGAACCTTTAAATATTAATCAAGCATTAGACCATACAATCATTGAAAGTAGTATGGATCAACTTTTGATATAATTTCAATATAAACTTCAATCAGTTTCTGAAAATAATTCTGTTAGTTTACTGATAGTAATCTGGCGGTCATTTTTTTCTCTCCTTACAAGTATGTTGATATCAATAGTCTAGTTTCTTCCTCTCTGATTTGTAGGATAACTTATTGCTACAAAAATGTGTTCCGAATTTTTTCTAAATTTCAATTTCTTTTCGATATATAAAACCAGCATTTATATTCATTCTTTGAAAGTTAGGTACTTGTAAAAGAAAAAAAAATGGTTTAATAAAAAGTTTTGTTTTACTTCCATGTTTCAAAGTAAGAAACAAACAAAAAGAACAGAAGAGCCAAAATGTTTTGTCCAATTATTGCAACTTCTCTTTAATTTATTGCTGTGATAATTTTCTCAAAGATGTATATGTATTAGTAATAAAACTTAAAGCAAAACAGGATTTTAGGTTTTAGAAAAATTTATTGGCTGTGATAATGTCAAATTTTGGAAAGCTTGGAAACTTTCGTCGTGACTATGTTGCACATTTCTTGCATCATGGCTAGAATTTTGTTCATCTGTTTATAAGAGAACTGCTAGGGATCAAACCTTGCTTACAATTATATTTCTGGATATTAATCAAAATCTGCACACTTTAATGACACATTCAGTATAATCTTCTCATTTGCTTAGTTTTAAAAAGAAATTACAGTTGAATGATGGTGCATTTGATGATTTCCTCCATGGACTTTTACCTGTATGTTCTTCAACTTGTTCCACTATTAGCTGAGTGACCTGTTTTATATGGCACTATATTTCATTGTACACAACAAAATCTCAATGGAACTTTTAGGGAAATTTTTTTTTTCTCATTTACTGGTGAAATGTTCAGTATTCACTCAAGTCTTTCACAGAGTATTAAACACTAAACATGCTTTGAATGAAATGTAAAGAAAGAAAGGTTTTATTGTCTAGTCAAGTAGCTGCCAACATCTTTGGACATTGTTTTGACCGCCTGATGAACAATATCATTTACTATGAAAATGATAGAAGAAAAACTCATTTCAAGGCATTCTGTGGCAAGTCTCATGCGTTGAGTGATGTTGCTACTTTTTACTTTCAACAGTGCTTCAAGGAAGCTGTAGAACAGCACAGCTTTCATGCTGCTTATGTATTCTTCCTAGTATTTGAATAGTTAGGGTATTGGAAACAATCTCATGTGTCAATAAGATATGTGCTGGTATTTGTAGCAATTGTGAATTCTTGGTTTTCTGGTAAAATTGCAATTTTAAAACATTTCAATAGTTGCTATACTAATTGCTGTTATTAATGTAAAGCTTGGCTTTACTTATTTAAAAATCTAACTTTCAAATGGTTTGGTATGAAAGGCTCATCTATCTAATGCCACTACACCGGTACTTGAAACATGACCTTGTTTTGAAACATACTGGTAGTTGTTTTAATCATTACAATACTTAACTTGAAATCTTAAAAGGCAATAGCATTTCTAGTGCACACCAGTTATTGCTCAGAACAAATTTCACTTTTTATTTTTATTAGACATTCTGTCATCAGATCAACAGTTTTTAATTTTGTTAAAAAATAATAATCAAGCATCGTCTTACGAAACTCATGCTGCAAACAAATATCAATATTTTTGTATTCACATGGGAATGTTTTCATGCATTTCTCTATAAATAATGATCTTTGTATAAATGTTGCAAGCTATCTGCATAGTTTAAGCCTGCACTGAAATGATTCTAAACAAAATGAATCCTTGTTGAATTGAGAATATTATTTGTTTATTTTGATGGACATGTATAAATACATTATATTGCAATTTTTTTTTTTGTTATGGGGCATTTTCTTGTAAATGATGTAACATATGTATAAATTAAAATGTCTGTTTGTTTGATTTTTGTGCCATTTTACAATGATTGAATGGCTGTTAATTTATCACTTCTACTCAATTGTTAGAATGTATATATGAGAAATTGTTCATCTTTAGGGATGAACTAAATAAAATCTAAAGAGAAAATGATTTTTTGGTTTTATTGTTTTTCATTGACAAATAATATGTGGACATGAATAGCTTCTACATTATAGACTACTGTTCTTTTCATCTTGGTCATGTTCTTGTGATGGTTAGTATCTTGCAATTAGTTTTTTTTTGTATTCAACACAAGGAAAGACAATATTGGTTTATACTCTTCATTCATATCTCAAAAGGTACAATTCTGCACAATTGAAATTTTGTTTTCATCATTACCAGATTTAGATGCTACTTTCAGTACCGGTAATGGTACTTAAAGCAAACCCTTTCATTAAAAACTTAAATCTGCTGTTTTAACAAAATCTAGAATTGATCTAAACTCTTGCATTAGAGTAAATAACTTTTTCATGTTACTTTTTCTCCTCTTTAGATTTCTATAGCAATTTACTTCTGCAGAGATTATCAATGTGACTAAAAAAGGTTAATAATTTTTATTGGTCCAAATCAAATGGAAATATAGTTTGACTACCATTGATCACCTAAGCTTAACACTGTAACAATAACAGAATAAATGCAAATATGAACATCACTCACAACCAGCGCTTTATGAATTAGACTTCTATGTACTTCTCAATGACAACAGATGACCTTAAACACTATGACCGAAAGTGGGATAAAGGAGTTTTTAAATCTTTCTGTTTTAGTCCTAATGGAAAGGTGACGACCACTTCATTCAGATCTTATGCAACAGCGGTTTAATGGGTACAGGTTGTCTTTAAGAATTGTGTTTGTTTTCATGAAGAGGCTCTTCAAGAGATATGATACTTTTTAAATTAGTCTAAGTCTTTGTGACAGTGAAGTATTACCATGCCAGCAGGTGATAGCAAAGTTAATTAGAATGCTGATGGTTGCTGTATAGAAAAGTTAAATAATTATTTTGTAAATTTTAAATTTTCTTCTAAAATCCATTTCAAATAGCACAATTTTATGTTTCACAATATTAATTAGGATAATAAAAAAAATAACCTTGCTATTGAAAGAAACTTGTCAACATGGTTTCATAGTAGACCACACACAAACAGTATGAGATGTACAACAAGGGCTATAGGCCCATACAAAAAAAAATTGCCAATAAAATAAAAATTTTCTTATAAATTTGCTATCAAACTTAATAAGTTTAAATAAATAATATTTGACTAATACTAAAATGTTTAATTAAAAGATTTGTAATGCATTAATTATTTATACAAAAAATGTTTGAACTTTCAGTCAAGTGACTGAACAACTAGATTTATGTAATAGAGATTGCTTTGAGAGCAATATGTGATTAATTGTTATTGTTTGAGATCTTACTGGTAGTAATTACTTTAAAAATAGTATTTATTTAGCTTTTGACAATTTGTATTAAATAGATCAGAAAACAATAACATACATTCAAGCTGACTATATAAATTTATTCCATTTACAGCATCACATTCATAAAAGCATTTGCACCACACACCATTGAAACTCAGGAATTGTATGGAACCATGAGCTTTGCTGGTGTAACTGCAAAAGCAGGATGGTATTTTTGTGTGTGTATGTAATGAGGCTGGATCAGTTTTATGCTTAGGTACTAGTTTTAAACAAATCTACCAGTATATCTGTGATATTATCTGTTAATGCCTCTATCTCATTGAGGTTGTATTTGTTGAGCAGATTTTTCTCTAATATTCTTTTCTGAATATGATCCTTTGGAGTTTCTTCATTGTTTTCTGAGAATACACCAATCAGAGAGTTAGAAGACATTTTTTCTACAATGGGTTGGTTATTTGATTTTTTCAAAATGACTTTTTTGGACAGTTCAAGTTCTCTTTTTCTTAGTGCTTCTAAATTCTGGACAGTAGGGTAAGTTGCTTTGTGATTGGTGAATGGTCCTGTGTCTTGTCTATTGGTGAATGTCCCCCACAGAATCAAGTTCCAAGAGAAGACAACAGCTACAGAGTCCAGGGCTTTGTTTATATGAACATCTCTACTTGAAGTTTGTTTTATCTTTGAATCTCTGCAAAGGCACAATGTATAAGTATAAATAAAATAAATATAATAGATTCATAATTCACCTATATTGGGCTTCATGTACTATACCAATAATTTAAAAAAATTAAAGGGATTAACCTAGTATTGCAGCATGTCTAAACTGTACATATCAATGGTAAAATTAAACTTCTCTTAGCCTTAAAGTAGGGGTTAGACGATCATGTGATCACTTACCTTGTGTAGGAAGAGCTTGTAGTGCTGTGAATGTCAATGCTCCAATCACCAACAGGGTTTTCATCCCAGTGGTGTACTGTCATAAAGGTATATTCCCAATCTCCATGGAATGAATCCTTAGGTCGAGGTGCCAGTAAGACTGACCTGGATGGCAAAAGATATCAGGAATTACTTTTGAAAAAGCTCAAAATATCAAAATAAACAAACATCCACAAGTTTGCTCTTAAAGAATACCTGGTCATTTCACAAAGTACCAGTACCTATTTATCATTAATGAACACTAACAATAGCAGGACTAAACATATGAATATACCGGTACTGGAATTCAGATCTGTGCCATTTTAATGTAAATCTAATGCTATAAACTTGAGATTTGATTGAAAAAAAAACTAACCTAGTTAATGAAGGGGAGGTAAGTGATATCATTATGCCCCCTCTGTCTTCTGTATACATCTTGATGTAGACTTGCACATGCTCAATACTATCTATTCTGTTTAGCTTCTCTGATTGACATCCATCTACAGTTATCACCTCCTGTATGTTGCTTAGTTTGCTTAATCTCCTGTTACAAAAATGTTGCTATAATTTTCATAAAACTTATTATATTAACACTTTTGATTTTTGACTTTATATTAAATGTGATTTCATATTAAATGTATCTAGAAAGCAATGCCATCCTCCGTTTTAATGTGATTCAAATCTTATTTATAAGAGATACTTTGAAATTAAGATAGCATAAGTTTACATACATTCTCTACTGCATTACATAAATTAAAACCCTTCCTCTACCCAACCAATCAAAAGAAAAAGGTGTTTGCCTCTGTTAATTTCACAAACTTCAGATAGTAAAAGTGATGGTATTGGATGACATAAATACAGTACTGCTAGCTTAATGTAGACCTATACATTATATATGATATTTAGAAAATTAAATGTAGTGCCTTATTGATATCAAACTGTATTCACTGATCTAATCTCTTCACATAAGATTACAGGGGTAATTTCTATTTAGATAAGCTCAAACTCAAAAATACTTCTAACTTCTCATCTCTTTACTAGTGTTTTGAAGGCATTTATGCTCATGCTATGATGACTTGCTACAATTTATGTAATTTAAAAATAGACAGTGTTGCCAAACTTTATGCAGGGAGACAGTATTGCCAAACTTTATGCAAAGTTCTTAAACATGACAGGTTTTGAGAACCAGTAATAATTTTCATGAACCAGTAATTAACTAGCACATTTTTCTGAAAGTTAGTTTAACCTAACCTAACCTGATAATGTTAAGGTAACGAACATGTTTGTTAACCTGTTAACAATCTTAGGTGAAGCAAGCTGACATAATTTTCGTTGAGGTACTGCCTTCCAAGTCTGAGCCAGATGGACCATTTGGCCACAATCCATCAAACCAAAGCCAAACTGAGGACTAACATGGTGACCAGCTCCATTGATAATCCAGCTGTCATCAGCTGAAGGGATGCGAGCCGCTCTCACTGTAATGTGTTGTATATCTCTCCATGTCAAGTTGCGACTGAGATATATGATGATTAAGTCAATTTGAGTAATGGTAAAGTGCTTTGTTTGATCCTTAATGGATAAGCCTACTAATTAATACATTGTGACCCTATCTTTACATTTTAACACTTCCTAAACCGTACTTTAATTTTAAAATCCTTTTAAATGGTTTTACTTCTTTGAATAATTTATATTGACACAAAAATTTAATTCTGAAACATAAAAAGTTAAAGGTTACATTACAAATTGTACTGATTAGTTAATAATAATATTATACAGTTACAAAAATAAGAATAAAAATAAATAGAATAAAAATAAGACTGTTCAAATTTAGCTTAATGAGCCCATCACTTTACTGGACAGTAAGAGTTAATTTGTACCCCTATCTTACAAAAAAAAAAGTTTCCTCTAAAGATTACGATCAACATAATGAAGGCCTACAACTCTCCACTTACTTTGCTTGTAAGACATTAGCTATGCAGCCAGCAGCTAATGGGGCAGCACTAGATGTTCCTTCAAATGTTTCTAAACAACCATTATTGATGTCTGTAGTGATCTTTTATAAAGCATTAAAATGTGTGCTGTGTTTTTAATTTAATTCATATTAACGTTAACAGGAAATAGATTTTTTTTTCATATAGCATCAGTCATGTGAAAAGTCATTATCTAAATATATTCTTTAAAATTGAATTTAAAATACACACTAAATAAATTACTAATTTTGTAAAAGATAATATAATCTTCAATAAATAAACATAATTTAAAAATAAAACATAATTTTAAAAAAAAAAAAAAACTGACCACTTTGGACTTGTTTTGTCCATCCATAATGTCCACTCCACTAGGCACAACAACTAAAATGGCTGTACAATTCTCAGAATAAAAAGAGCTTTTACCTCTGTTATTGACAGACCCCACTGCAAGGGTTTCTGGACGTGACACATAGCCATCAGCATTGCAGTTGTCTAAATGAAGGCCCCCATTACCTGTAGCCCATACAAATATAGAGCCAAGACCTTGACGACCCTAAATATAAATAAAAAAAAAGAAAGCTTCAAGCTTATACAAAACCTCTTAAGATTAAATGGAATCAGAATAGCACCTAATATCCAAACATAGACATAAGAAGACGTGGAAAGTTTACATGATCAACACCATATTGAAATGCTTGAACAGTTAAATGACCAGGTCCAGCCATTACTGCCCCATCATCACTGGGCCCCCATGATGCACTATAGATGTCAATATAATCATGTTTGAAGGTGAGAGCCTCAGCCTCTAAGCCATCAGTGATAATGCCGTCCAATAAACGCACACCTGAGGAGCATGTGAAAAATTCATTGAAGTTGTGGACATTATTAAGGTACCGGTACTCTGAAGAAGTAGGCTAATTCCCTCAAAGGCCAATAACTCAGTTAAAATATAATCCACAAACAGTTTACTAAATAAAAGGGATATGCGTGGCCAATATAACATACATATTTCTTCCCACTATAGCTTAAAAAACTTAGAATTGAATTGTCTTTGAGTGACATTCCAATTCTACAAAAGATAAAAATGTTGAATGTGATAATTCTGTAGTTCAATAGCCAAGCTTTGAACAAGTCAGTGCCACTAGTGAAACTTGAAGGGGTCTTTGGTTTGTTAAACCAGCTACTGGCGAGGTGGGCAGTATAATATCCATATAATTTAAAACTGCAACTGTAGATTATAACTAGTATGTGTCTTCTCTAGTGCTGTACACGTTAGTCTGCAGTTAGAGCGTGGAATGGGTTGCCTGAATCAGCCAGGAAAACAAATGACTTAGCAGTGTTTAAGTCATTGATTGACATGCAAGACTATACCAAGAAAAAAGAACAGGAACTGAACTCACTATAAAATTAAAAGCATGTATATTAGGCCTACCAGTATTTAGAGATATTTTAATATCATTATACTATAAGCACACTACACCAAAATCTGACTTCATTAAGGAACGTAATTCTCGTAAACTTAAAGTCATAGATGTTGCCTCCTTCAAAATGGACGTTAACTCTTTGCTGTTGCAGCAGAGCAACACAGGCGTTCTCGGCAATTACAATTCTTGCTTGAAAAAGTTGCTGGATAGCCATGCACCTCTTGTCACTCGTACAGTCTCAGTTAGGCCATCTGCACCATGGATGACGGAAGACATAAAGACTGCCAAACTTATTCGCCGACGTGCCGAACGTACATTTCAAAAGACAAGTCTGACGATACATCGACAAATGTACATCGTAGAAAAAAACAATGGTTAACCGAATGATAAGAGATGCAAAAGCTAGTCATATTCGACAAAAAAATCGAAACTTCTGATTCTTCAAAGGAGCTATTTAGGATCACCGCTGAAACGTTAGGGGGGAAACTAACGAACGTTTGCCGTCATCTATCCCAGTATCTGAACTCCCTGATTCCTTCTATAGATTCTTCATTGGCAAGATTGAGCAGATCAGAAATGACATGCCATCCCTCTCATCACAGCTTGACCACTCTCCAATCTTTCAAAATTCTCCTTTTTGCGAGTTTCAGCGGGTATCTGAAGATTATGTCAAAAGTACTATTTTAAAGATGCCAAATAAGTCATCTGCACCATGGATGAATGCCGCACGAATAGTCCTTAGACAAAACAAGACGAGATTCTGCTACTACGCTCTTGCGCGAGAATCGATTACAAGGTCGCCACACGTTGTCATCAGTAGGCCCTATATATATATATATAACAATGAGATGCCCTTGTACCTTAGCGAACTGACTACTCCATATGTCCCCCAGAGAGCCTTGCGCTCAACGGACTCAACGCTTTTAGTGGTGCCACGTTTCTCCCTCAAAAGCTATGGTCTGCGGGCTTTTTCAGTGCACGAACCAAAGGTTTGTGTTCTGTTGTCACAGATTAATAATAAATTACTGTAGACTTTACTAATTAATAATGATAATAACGAGACTGTCTTTATCAAGGTAGACATATATAACTAACTTTTATTTCCGTCCGATCCTTTGCTTTCGCACAAAACAAAAACAACAAACAATGACGTAATATCATATAATATTAGCACATCCTTGTTTTTGAAGCTATTATCACATCATTCCTTTTAAAGTTCTTAAGACTTATATTTACAAGGAATTTTGACAACTCGACCACTTCTGGTTGTCTTGACCTGCACAACAAGTTCTCTAGATGTTGGTTTATAATTGTCTGTTTCGTTTGTTCTAACAGTTTGCTGTTCATTGTCTTCGTCGGTATCATAATATCCAGAGATGTCTTCTTCGTAGCTCTTGTTTAAAAACCGTTGATTTCGTCTGTATGTTTTCCCATCATTTGTCTTTATGATGTAAGATCTGGGTGATGGATGTTTCTTAATGACGACTGCTTTCTGCCATGTTTGTCCTAGACGAACTCTCACCTTCTCCCCGACAGAGTAATCTTTAGGTAGTCTTGCTTTTGCATCGTATTTCACTTTGCTTTTCCTCTGTCGTTCGTTGAGTAATGTCTCTGCATTTTCAGCTACCGATGGTTTCAATAGTTTGGGATCAGTTGGAATGATGTCCCTGAGTCTTCTACTCATCAGCAGTTGTGATGGCGAATAAAGCAGTCCGCTTATCGGAGTATTTCTATATTCGAGCATAGCGAGATATGGATCTTTCCCACTTTTGTATGCTTTGTTGAATACCTGCTTTACGATACCAACATACACCTCACTTTGTCCATTTGATTGAGGGTACCTGGGACTTGATGTTGTTATCTGTTTATGGTCGCCACTGAAAAGAATACGAAGCCCTAGCCAGTGAAGAAAGCTTTATTGTTACACCTGATCGGTGAACCCGCTCGAGACATTTACAATACTTTTCAAGTATGTGAAGATGAGACTGTGGACAAAGTAATTGAAAGGTTTGAGAATAATTTTTTGCCTAAGTCCAACACTGCGTATGACAGATTTAAATTCTTTTCAAGAAAGCAGAAAGACGGAGAAATGTTTGAACAGTATTATACTGATTTAAAGAATTAGGCAAAAGAATGCAAGTTTGACAACCTTCG
This sequence comes from Biomphalaria glabrata, assembly GCF_947242115.1. Taxonomy (NCBI): domain Eukaryota; kingdom Metazoa; phylum Mollusca; class Gastropoda; family Planorbidae; genus Biomphalaria; species Biomphalaria glabrata. The sequence goes on from NC_074716.1 coordinate 26,748,197, forward strand.
AGATGAACTCATCAGAGATCGATTGGTATGTGGCATACAGTCGGATCGAATGAGAGAGACTTCTGAGAGATGTAGACTTAACTTTAGAGAAAGCAGCAAGCATAATTCGTGCTGACGAGCATACCCAGAACCAAATGATAGATATGAAAGGACTACATTTGGATGCTGCTAATAAATTAAAGAAGACAGAAGATAGAAAGCCAGTCAAAACCTCACAGGGAAAAATGGCAAAGAATCATGTAACAAGTTTCATTAGAGATTGCAGATTCTTGTGGTGGATCTCATGGACAATACAATTGCCCAGCATTCGGACAGACCTGCCGAAAATGTAAAAAGAGAAATCATTTCGCTGTAAAATGTCGTTCGAAACACTTCAAGGCTGTTGATTCACTGGAAGATGAAAGTCAGGCAAGCCAAGTAAATGAGTTGTGGATTGAGGCAATTGGTACTGACAACAATGTCAAAGTTTGGATGGTTGATGTCAATATTATGGGAAAAATAGTCAAAATGAAGATTGACACAGGAGCACAAGCTAATGTGATATCAGAGTCAACTTGGAACACTTTAGAAACTGATAGTCAGTTAAAGCATTCAACCACTACCCTAAGAGCATTAGGGGATTAAGCATTAGAACTGAAGGGAGTTGCATCGGTCACATTTAAAGTCGGCGATGTAGAAGTTAAAGATGATCTGTACGTGATCAAGAAAAGTATAAATCCTATACTAGGTCTGAAGACATCTATTGCTTTAAAACTAATTGAGGCAAAGAGAAATGTCGAAGTACACGATGTCAAGCAACAAAATGAAGTTCCACAAGTGTTGATGAAAAAAATATAAGCAAGTATTCGAAGGACTCGGTACATACAAAATGAAGTATCACATTAAACTGACGTCAGATGCAAAACCAGTTATTCAATGTGCGCGCAGAGTTGCACCATCACTCTATGAAGAACTGAAAAGAAAACTCACACAAATGCAACTAGAAGATCACAGAAGTTGATGAACCAACAGAATGGGTTCATAACTTGGTTATAGCAAAGAAGAAAGATAATTCTTTGAGGTTGTGTTTAGATCCCCGAGAACTGAACAAATATATAATGAGAGAACATTTCACTATACCAACATTTGATCAAATCAATAGTTCACTGGGAGCAGCAAAAGTGTTTAGTATACTTGCTTAAGAGGATGCATATTGGCAAGTGGAGTTGGATGAACCAAGCTCTTATTTATGTACATTCAATACTCCGTTTGGAAGATACAGATCCTTGAGAATGCCTTTTGGTATATCCTCAGCTAGTGAAGTATTACAGAAACGTGCTTATCAAGTATTCGGAGACATCCCAGGTGTACATATCATGTCAGATGACATGCTGATTGCAGCAAAAGATGAAAAAGAACATGATCAAATTTTTGAAAATGTTCTGGAGAGAGCTAGAAAGAACAATGTAAAGTTCAACAAGAACAAGATACAATATAAACTTTCTGGTGTTAATTATCTTGGAAGACAAATTGGAGCAGATGGTATTCGTCCAGATCCAGTTAAAATCAAAGCAATAATGGAGATGCCAGCACCAACAGATCGAACAGGAATTCAAAGACTTCTAGGGATGTTGAACTTTCTGTCAAGTTTCATTCCAAACATGTCAACAATTACCAGTCCATTGCGTGAATTGCTAAAGAAAGATGTATTGTGGCAGTGGAATGCAGAGCAAGAAAATGCTTTCCAACTAATAAAGAAAACACTTAGTGAAGCTCCAGTTCTTCAATTGTTTAACCCTGAAAAACCAGTTACTATTCAGTGTGACGCACTGGCGGATCCAGGGGGGGGGCGGTAGGGGCGATCGCCCCCCCCCCTTTAGTATAGGATTCACACAATTTGTATTTGTTTATTATTTATGTTAAAAATATATACTAATTATTTATATTTCAATCTATTTTTAGATTATTTCGCCCCCCCCCCTTTCTAGTATGTTAGCCGATTTGGTGGGGTCGGCAGGGGGCGATGGTATCAATCCCCCCCTCTAAACTTTCGAGTGGGGGGGGCGGTCCAATTTATTTGTAGAAATCACAGCTTGCTAACAAAATCAATTAAATATCCTTATGATTAACATTTATAATTGATATTTTAACCAATCTTTATATTATGTCGTTCCCTGTTTGCCGATTGGTGGCGGGGGGGGGGGGGGCGAATACCTTTACTGCCCTTCCCACCTTAACCCTTTGAGTGGGGGGGCGGTCCGTTTTTATGGAGAAATCGTAGTTTGTGAACAAAATGAGTTCAATTAATATATACATTTTATATTATGTCGCTCCCTTTCTGGTATTTTGGCCGATTCGGTGGGGGGTGGGGGGGCAATTGGATGTACTGCCCTCCCCACTCTAGCCCTCTGAGTGCTGAGGGGTGGTCCGATTTTTGTGGAGAATCATAGTTTGTGAACAAAATTAGTTTAATATCTATATAATATAAACTACGTATTGATATGTGACCCATTGTATATTATGTCGTACCACACTCTAATCTCAAATTGTATCATTAGTAAATTTAAATGAAAAAGGGTTGTACCAGGTGGGAGGGGCGACACATGCAATCGCATTTCCCCCATCGGACAAATCAATAGTTTTTCCTTTTGTATTATAGTTATGAAATTACAAAATTATAAAAAATCTGTCACTAATATAATTTATATATACTATAAATTAAATTCTTATATCGAGTCTCCCCACCCCTATTCTTTAATGCCAAATGCAATCTTTATCAGAAATTATTAAAGAAGCGAGGATTAATCATTTTCACTCTACCGCCCCTTCCCTTTCCAGACAAAGTTTATGTAATTTCACATGAAGTTATCAATTATTTTAAGAAAGACTTTTCTTTGGAAAAGTTAGAATTCAAACGAAAATTTTCAGTATAAGAGTCACGATTGAGATGAGTTCTAAACCCAGATAATCTTTTCCTTGTCGCCTTTTCCCAACCTTTACTCAATCTGATATTTTTCTAGTTAAATAAATTTGGGACTACAACTCACAATTTATACTTAAATTTTCTTGAATACTATTTATCGAATAATTTTTTTTTCGGCGGCGATCCTCAAAGCAAAAACCTAAATATGTGGGGTATCCTATCTTTTCAAGGAACAAATCGGTTTTATTTGCAATGTATTATGGGCCTATAAATTCATATTAGAATATTTTTCAAGTACAACATTTTTCGAAAGGTCCTTTTTTAATAATATGAATAATGAACTTAAGGTCAACTTCGCCCCGAACCCCCCAAGAGAACCTTATAGCTCTGACCCAGTTGTTTTGTTTTTCGCCGAAGGTTGAGAAATGATATATATATATATATATATATATATATATATATATATATATATATATATATATATGTGTGTGTGTGTGTGTGTGTGTTTGTTTGTGTGTTTGTGTGTGTGTACGCACGTTTATGCATAGGGTTAGGATTTACTGGGCGTTAGGGTTAGGGTTTGGAAAAAAATCGCCCCCCCCACTCCAAAGTTCTGGATCCGCTAGTGGTGTGACGCTTCTTCTAAAGGGTTGGGAGCATGTTTAATGCAAGAAGACAAACCAGTTGCGTATACGTCAAGATCATTGACAGAAACAGAGTGCAGATATGCACAAATAGAAAAGGAAATGTTAGCTATAGTGTTTGCAGCTGAACATTTTCACCATTATATTTTTGGAAGAGCTGTGACTGTACAATCAGATCACAAACCTTTGCAAACTATTGTGACGAAGCCTTTACACAAGATTTCACCAAGACTTCAGTTGATGATGTTAAGACTGCTGAGATATCAATTAACAGTAACTTACACTCCAGGTTTAAAAATGCAAATAGCTGATACGTTATCGCGTGCGTACATCAATGGTCAAGAACAATACAATTCAAATGATGATATGGTTATGAGAATTCATAGCGCAACAGCACAGTTTCCGGGAAGTGATCAGAAGATTATTGAAATTAGAAGGAAAACTGAATCTGATGCTAAATTAAAACTTGTAATTAATTATGTCAGAGAAGGTTGGCCAAAGATAAAAAAACTCAAGTTCATGAAACAGTGAAAGTGTATTGGTCATTTAAAGACAGTATTCATGAAGAGAATGGAATATTGTTTTATGAGAATAGAATTATAATTTCTTCAAGTATGAGAAATGAAATTCTCGACAAGTTGCACATAGGTCATTTTGGTCTTGAGAAAACCAGATTGAAGGCAAAACAGAGTGTGTTTTGGCCAGGATTGTCCAAAGATATTTTTTCGACAATAATGAAATGCGCAACATGTGCAACGTTCAAAAGAAATAATGTGAAGGAAAAATTGCTACCTCATGCTGTACCAGACAGACCATGGAAAAAGGTTGCGACAGATTTGTTTGAATGGCGAAACAATGACGTAATATCATATAATATTAGGACATCCTTCCTTTTGAAGCTATTATCACAGTTTGGAACTCACTCCCCATTGATCTAAGACAGACAACATGCTACACCACTTTTAAGAAGAACATTAAGACCTGTTTAAAACTTTTTTAGATTAATTGTCATTTTTGCCGTCATGTTTGTGTTTGTAATGTTATTACAGCGCCTTGAGCCTACATTTTGTTTGTTAACAGCGCTTTATAAATAAAATTATTATTATTTTTAATTGGTGTATAGTGTATATTGTACATACCATAATATATATTGTTTATTACTAAGAAACCAAAAATAGATTGCTTCAATGATTTCCGCCCAGTAGCACTAACACCTATTGTTATGAAATGTTTTGAAAAATATATCCTTAAACAACTTGTAGCAAAAGTCAATAACAGCCTAGACCCTCACCAATTTGCATACAAAGCAGCTAGAGGAACTGAGGATGCCATTCTTAGATTCTATTGCTTTTGGACCAGCTTTATAAGCATCTCGATATACCCAAAACATATGCACGAGTCCTCTTCGTAGATTTCTCCTCGGCTTTCAATACCATACAGCCACATCTAATGATAAACAAACTGAGTAACTTAAATGTAAGCCCTTACTTGCAAGCATGGGTTCTAAACTTTTTAACCCAACGGCCCCAGTATGTTAAAGTCAACAACACCAAATCGTCAACTCGAGTACTATGTACGGGTGCTCCACAAGGTTGTGTACTTTCTCCTGTGCTATACACTCTTTACACTAATGACATAAGAAGCATCTATGACTCAGTTAAACTCATTAAATTCGCTGATGATACTGCCATAGTCGGTCTTATTTCAGGAGACGAAACTCAGTATCGAAGCTCGATAGAAGAGTTTACAAACTGGTGCACCGACAACTTTCTAGAACTGAATGTAACAAAAACTAAAGAACTTATAATAGATTTTAGAAAGAAAAAACAAACTATACGTGAACTGCAAATAAACACTACATCTATAGAACAAGTAAAGGCATATAAATATCTAGGCATTATCATCAACAACAAGCTTTCATGGGAAGACCACCTTGGAACTCTGACAAAGAAAACAGCCCAGCGACTCTTTTTTCTATACAAACTCAACAGTTTTAAATTAAATAAGAAGATCCTTGAGACATTTTACGGCGCGACTGTACAAAATCTGCTAACATACAGAATAAGTTGTTGGCAAGGCAACGCCTCATCTAAACTGTTGCAACGTCTAGAAAACATCATTAAAAAAGCATCAAAAATTACACTCACAACATTACCACATTTAAAGGAACTTTTTGAACAAACGTGCCTAAGAAAAATCGAAAAAATCTTGAAAGACAACGGCCACCCGCTCCATCAGAACTACGCCAGGTCGTCGCGAAGTGGGCGACTGCTGTCAATCAAAACAAGAACGGAGCGGTACAAAAACTCGTTCGTACCTCACTCGGTCAGACTCTATCACCGCCACTCATTGATCAGGGAACATGAAATGCACCAAGATACCTGTGTGTAGTCGCTGAATGAACTCTTTATGTTGTCTGTTGTATTTATGTGTATTTTTCTGTTGTGTTGTCTTTATATGAGAAACGAGTCCTTGTAATCACAACAAATTTCCGTAAGGATCAATAAAGCAGTCTTAGTCTTAGTCTTCTTAATGTTTACAAGGAGGCATAGTGGCTGAGCGGTGAAGCGCTTGGCTTCTGAACCTGAGGCCCTGAGTTTGAATCCTGGTGAAACTGGGATTTTTTATTTCAGGATCTTGAGGATGCCTCTGAGTCTACCCAGCTCTAATGGGTACTTGATATTAGATGGGTAAAAGTAAAGGCGGTTGGTCATTAAGCTGGCCACATGACACCCTTGCTAACTGTGGGCCACAGAAACAGATGACCTATACATCATCTGCCCCATAGATTGCAAGGTCTGAAAGGGGGAACTTTACTTACTAATGTTTACAAAACCTCAGTTTAATTTATGTAGCTATATTTAAAGTACCGGTACATATAATAGCATAGTTATCTGAAGGTCTGTAATGCATTTATAGACACTATTGTATTTACCTGCTATGTTGGCTTCAAAGGCCACACCAACACCACAGATCCCATTGTTGGCTGCAGCTGCTACTTCTCCAGCACATCGCGTACCATGGCTTTAGAAAGAATAAATATGAACAATCATATCTAATACAGACGTTACTTCAAAAAAGAAGATAATTACGTTCTACGCGGCATGATAGTCATGCATATTAACCAATGACTTAAATTCTGCCAACCCATTCCATGCTCTAACACCACTAGGGAAGAAGGAGCACTTGTACAAATTTGTCCTAGCATATAGAACGAGGAATGTGTCTTTATCTTTGTGTCTTTCTGAGTATTTTATTAAATTTTGTTTTTGTATTTGAAGATTATATGGTCCAGAGTTTTATGTATAATTGCTACCATAGACATATATAGGCCTAGGCCTATATTATAGCCTATATATATATATATCTATGTTGCTACTTTACTTTTTAGTCTTCTATCAGAAGACTTTCTAAATTTAGTGATTTTACTAAAGGTGTTAGTCTATAGTCAAATGTGAATATTCGTTTGTTATGAATCTCACTGCTCTATTTTGTGTCTGTTGCAGTTTCTTAAGCTATGAATGAACATCTCCAGGAAGAACAAGAAATAGGGAGAGAACAGAACAGTTTATTATTAGAACCCTAACAAGTTAAAGATGTGTTTTTTAATTTCTTATGCACAGTAGCAGCCTTAGGGGGTGGCATGTGAGTCAACCGTCCCAGGCCCCGCGCCTGAGGGAGGCCCCGTAGCCTACTAGTCAACCCTCGGCGTAGCATACGCCGTTATTTTGCAGGGCCAGCCTTAGGCCAATGCAGCCTATGCGACCGCAGTAGACCCGCCCTAATTCTAGGTGTAAATTATTAAATTAAACCATTTTTATAACTTATAACATACGCCGCTATTTTGCAGGGCCGGCCATATGCCACTTCAAACAAATACGACCGCAGCGGGCCCCACACTTTCATAGGACCCGCGCTAATTCTAGGTGAAAATTATTAAATTAAACCATTGTATAACTTATAACAGATTTCCCGCGGCCTCCTGATTTACCAGGAGCTCCTGGATATATCCTGAAATTGCAAAATATACGAAAAAGTCATGGCAATCTCCGGAAATTATAAAAATCTTCAGAAAACTCATAGAAATCTCCTGAAATATACAGACAAAAATTGTAATTTTGGGGTGTCATTCAAAATGGAAAACGCCAATCCTACGCGCGATGAAAAAAAAAAAAACTGCATTATGCAAAACCCGTAATTGTGGAATCTGGTGAAAGAAGCTTCTCTCGCCTCAAACTAATGAAGAAATACTTGAGGTCAACAATACTCGTAGATACATTGAAACATTTGGTAATTCTTGCTATTGAGCGTGATCTATGTAGGAAATAGAATTTTTATGATGGTACGGTACATATAGTCTACCCTTACGGCTCAGGGCCCCGCACTCTGCTAAGGCCGCACCTACTTATGCATCTTAGCTCTCCTTGTACTCTAGTCATACTAATAGTAGGTACGTAAAATACTGATGGTAAAGTTTAAATAAATGACATTGATAATGCTGTCTTTGTTAAGCAGTCTTTTCATTCTTCCATTTCAGTAGGCTAAAGCAAATAGATGTATAGTTTCATGTTTTATTTCTTTGGTATTACTGTACCGAAGATATCAATTGAAATCAATTACCTCTAATATTTTAACACTGTTATTAGATATTTCTGCAAAAGAAGTTTTTATAACGATTCTATAGGCCTACATATCTATAATATAGTTGTAGAGCTTTTAGACCGTGACATCAAAGTTAGACAATCCAAGCTTTTTTTATAAATTAATTTACTGACATTCTTTCGTTACTTCAAAAAAATGTTTTATACCATAAACTTAAACATATTATATGGTTGTGTACATTCATAATTAAATGTTGATTATCTGCGCAAGTATGTTTTAATCTTGAATAGGCATGATCAATTATTTGTGGAGTAGGCCTATCATCAATCATTGTAAAGTCATTTCCCTCTAATAACTCCACCTCTACACTTTAATAGTCTTTCCAGAGAAAAAAAAAATTAAATATACTCAGAGATTTCGGCATTCCACATAGTTCAGGATAAATATAGATCTACCTCTGAGACTGAATCTCTTTGCTTTACCTGTTGTCAATATCAGATTTGTTGGGCATCGGATCATGAAACAGATCGGTCCTGTCATTTAAATCAGTGCTTGCTTTTGGATCCTGAACATAACAGTCACAAAATGTGTCAATTGTATTTTATATATCTTATCTTAGGAAATACGTACACTACTTCAAAGAAAAAAAGATGATTAGGTCCTACACGTGTTCCTATGTCAATCTAGATTAGCCTAAAACTTGAATGAATTTTAATAATATTTGTGAAAACCGATTTTATAATATAGGATAGCATTTCGAAGAGAACAGATAAGACACCTAAATGAAATTTATGTGAGAGAGGCTGCTCTTATCGTCTTTAAAAAATCTTGATGCATCCTCAACTTTATTGTAGGCCCTATTTGATACAGCAAAGAATAAAAGACAACAGGATAATGTGAAGATCATACGAGAGAGCAGGCATCGTGACTGAAAGTGTCTGCTGACTGAATGATCACTTCATACATTTAGAACATAGCCAGTCACAGCTTTGTGCACGAGCTAATTGTTTCATGGACCCCCCCCCCCAAAAAAAAAAAAAAAAAAAACCTTAAGTCTTTTAAGAATTTATTGTTCACATCTATGAATGAGACTATATGTTTAACAGTTATCAAGTTGCCTGTATGGACTTTAATTCGGGCTTTTTGTGGAATATACAGCGGATCAATATTAATATTCAATAGTACCGGTAACAAAAGCAAACAGAAGGGCAAGTGTTAGGAAAACAATCTGCAAGACATTAAACTATTTGTTATATCGAGTACGTAGAATCATTTTACCACGCGTGTACTAGGCTAGAGATTTCAAGTGAGTGCTTTTTACAGAATGTATTTACCACGCGTGTACTAGGCTAGAGATTTCAAGTGAGTGCTTTTTACAGAATGTATTTACCACGCGTGTACTAGGCTAGAGATTTCAAGTGAGTGCTTTTTACAGAATGTATTTACCACGCGTGTACTAGGCTAGAGATTTCAAGTGAGTGCTTTTTACAGAATGTATTTACCACGCGTGTACTAGGCTAGAGATTTCAAGTGAGTGCTTTTTACAGAATGTATTAGTAACAAGAGAAACCACCAAGGGAAACAAAATGAAACTTAGGCGCCTTGAGTAGACTCTAGTGACATCTTTGTACTTGGAATTGGGGAAAGGAAATTATGTAATTAATGTTTTTTTGTACATTTTATTTGACAAGTCTTCACACACACAAACAAAATCAACCATAAACATTTTAAAGAAAGCACGTACGTAGTTGTTGGCCAGATCTGGGTGGGTGTAGTCGATTCCATCGTCAAGTATACTGACAACGATTCCCTTACCGGTGAAGCCTTTTTCCCAGACAACTGCAATGTTCATGTCAATGTCACCATCAGAGCCTTCATTCACCTGCGATATCATATATATATATGGTATCGATGCATTGTCTTTGTGTAAAGTGTAGACTGTAGACCCACTGCTACATAAAATACGTAGGAACGCATGTTTCTTGG